>NC_070631.1:17775914-18375914 GCF_947347685.1 Pleuronectes platessa | reverse complement strand
CATTGTTAGAGAAAACAGTAACTAATTTCATCCTCTGTAGAATGAGCTGAAAGTTGGTCCTTAACAGTGGCAGTAATGGAGCCTTTATTTACTTTGTATTCAGAGGAAATATATTTGACATGGTTATTTATTCATCTCTATCTTTTCTCTTTTATTTTTTCTCAATTTCAGTTGAAATTAGAGATGTTCTTATGCCATTTTTTCCTTTCCAATCCAGATTATAATGCCTGGACGTTGCTTATTCCAACTGATATGATACAACTGCATTTAAAACAAATTAATAGCCCTGAGTGATTTGAGTGATTTGACACTCAAATCCATGTTTCTGGTCTGTGGATCCTTTGTGAACTACTCATGTGGAGATCTGAGAGAACGATGTGTGACTCTGCTCTCTTCTGTGTGTGTGAACTACATTTAATTAGTTTCAAGAAGGGGTTGTCACCTCAACAGTTCAGCCACCAGGTCATCTTGGGGTTTCTCCGCCCTGTACCTGGCACCGAGTGTTTGGGATAAACACTCCACTGGTGTTGGTGTTGTCTCGGGACAAAAGAAAAGAAACTGGAACATAGAAGTCGACTGATCAAAGGTGTTTCTACACGGGTGAACTCAGTGGTACAACTTCTTACCTACTGTTTTTTCAGTACTCCCCCCCCCCCCCTTTGATTAACCAGTAGAAGACACTTGGCGACTTCAGCACTTACAGCGTGTTGTTTTACTTCAATTACAAATCGTGTTTTCTTTAATATTCTAAAAATGTGTGAGATTTTCACTTGCCAGCAAGACTAATAAGCTGTGAGTCTCACAACGAACATTAGACAAACAGAAGCGGCCATAGACGGGTGTACATCCAGCTGCTGTTGCACCATATGTGCTGGTGGTTAGAGTGAGCAGGAATCCAGACATTTACAATATACAGTAAAATGTCACAGATCGTTACCCTGACTGATGTAATTCTGTGACGCTTCCAAGTGGGACTCTGGTATTTGGCAGGATGAGATCAGCAGGATGGCAGAGGAGTGAGAAGTGTCATGAAGAGAGAATGAAAAAAAGAAATAAGATGGTTTATGAGTTTGCAGTATTATTCCTTCCTCTGTGTCCGGCCTCCCTTTGTGCTCTCTCTCTTTTTTTGTTCTTCCTCTCGTGGTTTTATCATCCATCTGTCTTCGCTCCGTCTCATCTTCCAGCTCCGTGTTTTTGTTGCTGCCGCTCTCTGTCTATAGTGCACATGTTGTTTGACTAACCTAATTAAGTGGGTCTGGCCCTACAGCTCAGATTTTTGTCTAAACACACTCTCATGGAAGAGTCACCAAGGTTCCTTTATATCACCCAACGGCCATTACCAAACAGGCCCCAGTAATCAGATTACAGAGGAAAGCTGTGCTTGGTAAGATGCATCATGGGAGAAAGAAGTTCTTCTGGAATCCATCAATTCAAAATCACAACATCCCACATACGGAATAATACAGTTTAGCAAAGTTTGAGCTTTTTCTTGAAACACATACAAATTTGAAAATCTTTGTACTCTGAGGATGGATGTGGATGAATTGCAGACACTAGATATTGGAGTTGACAGAAGTATACTAGGAGATCAGTCTCTCAACTCTTTGTCTCCCGCTGGTGAAAATCTGGTTTTCAAACATGGTAACGTGTTTCCTGTGCTTCAGCTCACGCTGCTTTGGAAGGCACATGACACGTCTGCTTTCAGACTAAAAAGAAAAAACACATAAGAGACAAATTTTGACATGGAGTATTTCTACTTCAAAAACAAATTCCAGTCTGACAAAAACTGATTTAATCAACCTAGGTTTGAGATGTCACAAACCTAAGGAACCATCCTCAAATTGTGGTTGGAGCTCCTTAGCTGCAGGTGAGCTGTGACGGTAGCGAGATGGGGAATGGGGGCGCGGCAATATTGGCATATTCATATATCCCACTCACAGGGGAATTTCTTCACGACAAACATTTTGAATATGTTATTTGGAGGAACAAAGAAGAGTTTCAGGAGGTGTAATAAGCTGCTGCTGGAGTGGGACAATACCCCTGCACATACACCACCGTATTAGAAGGGCCACCTGCATTATTCTCCACACTAACAGTGGCCATTTGCACTTGAGCATGAGTCAATGCATTGCATCATGACAGAATACACAACTGTCCTAGTTTTCAGTGTATATATCGTTATCCTTAGCTCGGCTCTGTGTCAGAGAGTTGATAAGGGAAAGAGTTAAGTGAAAGCTACTGCCTGCGGACTCCCCATGACTATTCTACCATATGTGTTTAGTCTGGCCTTCATATATAGAACATAAGCAGATCAGCACTCTTTCCTATTGCCGTATGGTTTATTCTCATAATATGATCTGATTTATTTGCGGCCAAAAGTAAAACAAGTGAGGAAATCCCAAAATTAGAGACTTATTAGAGATGAAGCAGCCTATTAAAAACCAGTGAGAATTTCCATCTCCTGTTGATCTCTGTTGCAGGTGCAGCATGTTTATCCGGCTTTGGACAGAGTACAGATACGACTGGTAGTCAGTGAGAGCAGATCCTATTGGGCCTGATGGGTTTCCCATCTGAGGGATGGAGTGGATTTGCTGGACGGAGGCGGCATTTGGAAAATTCAGTTGAAATGAGAAAGACAAAAATAATGAACCACAATGGGTATGGGCTGCCTTCACAGTTAGTTTTATTTTATCTGATTTTACAATAATGTTTTTAGTGGAAAAGAAATAGAAGGAGATAAAAATCATGTGGGTTGGAAGGTTTAGAACACGAAGGGAGGAAGAAGAAAAAAGAAGGAGGCAAAGGAGGAAAGAAATGGAACAATTGATCGAGATTAGGCAAATAAAGATAAAAATCTCATTGAATGAGGCGGTAAGGGAAAAACAGAACAACAAGGAGCAGGAAGAAAAAGAAGAGAAGAGAGAATCCCTTTCTGAGTGCCTCCAAATGGCATCATGCTTTTGTGGTCATGAGCTGCTGCCAGACTGTGCGTGTGTGTTTGTGTGTATGGTTTCCCTCACCAGTGGATGACTCTTTCACAGCTTTACTCCCTCATTTTTTCCCCTAACCAGCACTCAGTGAAGTCCCGACCATGTATTTACAATGCTGAACGGCACCACCTATTTTACAATTCCTCCTCAAACACATGGGAAGAGAGGCGGCTCGCTGCAGGGACCGACGTGCTGCAGGGTTCACTGTGGTGGCCTTGATAGACGTCTCCCTCCATGCATCTGTCTTACATTATCAGCCCATTGTGTTTTTTTTGCTACAGCAACACTTCTGAGATGCAAGAAAGAATCTGAAAAAACATTAACGCCTGATCAGGTTAGCATCATTTTTAAACGGTTTATTAATTAATCAACGAGCTGCACCACTTGTGAATGGTGGCAGGCCAAATGCAAACCCTCAAACATATGCCCAAGAAAAACAAAGACGTTACCAAGTGAAAATGAGCAGCGTTACAATTTTGCATAACATGACAAGTTTGTGGTGGAAGGAACATTTACAACATGTTGGCTCGTTACTTCTCTATTCAAAATTCAGAATCTTTCTTTCGAGAGCTTGGCCAAGCTTTGGTAAACCACAGGCAATGTTCTTTCAATACCCTAATATCCATTCTCGGGTTATATGAGGTTACATGCAACACACTTTCACGACAGAACAAACGAACAGTTTGCACACACACTGCTAGTCACTGGAAACTCTGGATCGGTTGTGTTATGAGAGCTGCTGACACACACGCACACGTACACGCACACAAATGCAGAATTGTGTTTCCATGGCTTCAGAGGACGTTACACTGACTAACATTCATTTCCTGGAGACCTACTCGAACCTTGACCATAGATACTACCTGCCTAACCCTGAACCTAAAATTAACCAAAACCTTAACTTATTAATTGACTTTTGTCGTCATAAGGAAAATAAGTCTCCATAATGTGACTGAGTTACGAGAAGGTCCCCACAATATCAGTAATACCTGGAGTGCAAACACAGCACACACACACACACACTTGTTTTATGGTAGAATAGATTTTATGAGAGCAGAGCTGTGTCTTTTATATCATAATATTCTCTGAAAGCCTCAGTGGAAAATCTAAAAATACCATGTCTCCGCTTCTGCCAATACTTTATCAAGTGAAAAAGCTTTAACTGAGAAATCACGTTGTACATTACATTTCATTATTCGCGCGTTTACCTATACCAGGCAGCTGTAAGATGGTTTCCCTCTTATTGTAACCAAACATTTATAAGAAACCTGTATTGAATAATGTCTTTTTATGAACACTGGTCCTGATTATTGTAGTCCACTTTCTTTCGTAAATGTATCACAACAGAGGTTTTGGGCAGAGCATAATGACAGAGGACAAATGTAGAAGCCAGAAAAAAATAGAAAGAAAAGAAACACAAAGAAAAGAGAACATTGTAACACTTTAATAATACATTAAGTGATTTAAATGAGATAAACGGTAAAGAATGGATGCCAAAGTGGAGAGTTAGGATAAGAACTTATAAACAAAGCGAGGAACGAGCGATGAGACAGAAAGCAGGACAGAGAGAGATTCACGGACAGAATCGGACTAATGATCAACAGATGAACAAATCACACAGGCCTCGCTTCAGCTTCAGACCGAGGGCCGTCAGTTTATTATGTTAACAACAGTGGACCACTCGTATGTGGAACAGGTCACTTACGGTGACAAACTCAGATATTGGCCCCCTGACTCTGCTGTTAGCCTCAGCTCTATGGGTTTCATCCCCTCTCAGTTCATTGCTCTGGTTTTCTGGGCCACAACTCGGCTGTTTTTGTTCGCTGTCACTGCTTCCATCAGCATTGGTTTTGGGTGCAGCAGGCAGCTGTTTTCAACTAAAAAACTGACTGTGCTAAAAACCCAATGCACACTACTCTCGTGCAGAACCAAATAGCAAACAGACATCAGTGACTACATGGTGAAGGTTTAGCAGCTAAAAGACCAGAGAGTTCCCTCAGGAGTTTGTGAAGAAGAAAAACAAAGCAAAAAAGACAGTGAATAGTTTCAGTTTTACATGACTAAATCACTGCTAATGTAGGTCAGAATCTTCTGGGTATATATTACAAATAACATTTTGATAAAAAGGTTACCATATCTACTTAAAAAGTGATTCTATTTCAATGTTGTGTTTCTGTTGCCCTCGAGTGACAGGTTTAACATCACATCCATCATCCATTCACAAATATGAACCCAGATGTTTGTGTTACTATCCCTATAGGGACTTTGCATTAAACTCAAATGGCCAACACACAGAGAGCCTTTCTCGTTCCAGACATTGTGACCAAAACCTTAACCATAACGAATTCATGCCTAACCATAACATTAACCTGACCCCAATTCACATCTTATCCCTAACCCTAACCAGGAAATCTGAAATTAAGTTGTACCTCATTAGAACCGGGCTCTGGTCCCCATGTGGTCTACTGGTCCTAATAACAAGGTCAGTGTTGATATTCAAAAAGTTCCTAAAGAGGCAACAAACACAAGTGTATACACACGCACACATTAACACACACTTTTGTTTTGACCTAAAATGAGGATTAACTTTGAGGAGACAACGTTTTTTCCTTCCATTAAGATATGAACCCTTACACTGTGATTAATCAAGTACACAAACATATTTATTTTGTATAAACTTGTGGGGTCCATCTAGTCCATAACTTGAGTTTTAACCTAAATTTAATTTGAGCTAACCATAACCCATAACACCACTTTCCAAGAATGTCCTCAGAAGTCTAGATAAAGGTAGACTGCCCCCGCCCACATCTCACAAACCTTCTTTTCCACGTCATCGTCTCTATCTCTCATGTGTTTCACTCAAACTGTTTGGCCCGTTTTGGAGGAGATATATGGTGCGATTCAGCCAGCTTGGGGAATCACGTCAAAGTAATAACACATGAGGAGAAGCACTACACAGTTGTCTTTTTTATTGGAGCGGGTCTGCTGCGGTCAGAGCGAGGAGGCTGCAGGCTGTGTACTTATTGCGTTTGGGAGTAGTCACGCTGGCCAAGCTGGCTGTGGCGTCTTGGCGTTAATGTCTTTGTGGTTTCGTTTACAGAAAGAGGGACTGTGTATCAGGGCACAAGGTTACTGCATGAGGCGTATCAGCACTCAGGCCTCTTGATCAATCTCAATGTGTTTTTGAAACCAGGCGTCGATCAGAGGGAGCAACCGCTAAAGTATCCTTTTTACTTAGGAAGATTTGGGACCAAAGGAGTATGGCGTTTAAATGGAAACATTCATTTCAATGGAAGATTCTTTCCACAAATTAAATAATTCCTTTAAAAACTGTTGACATGTGATCTGTGGTCGATCCAGTGTAGCAGGGACCCTGTGGGGATGTTGATGTTTAGTTTTTTTAGTGTCACAACACAAGCAAATCACTAATAATTGATTTACTTGGCTTTTGTCTTCTGACACCACCTCCTCAAAGGATACAACTAAATCAAATATAGAGTTTATAGGTTTAATGCAGCTGAAGAAAAGCTCCTCTGTAAGTTCAGAGACACATGAAGAGCTACGTCTTCGGGGAGTGCGGGGAGAACACTGAGGCTTAAAGTTCAAGTCATGAGAACTGAGTAATTAATCATTTTAAAGACCTCAGAGCAAAGCAAAAAACAGTGTCTTTGTTACTTGGCTGAGCGTTAACACAAACCATTCTGTCTGCTCGGTCTGTCGGGCTGAATGTGTCACGCCCTGGTGGGGATGTACCGTACTTGTTGATCAGTTCTGTTGACTGCTGTTTCAGTTTCTGTTCGTCTCCTTCAGTGTTTTTCATCCCCACTAATGTTTCCTTCAGGTTCAGGTCCAGGATGACGCTTTATAATAGCCATATTGTATGATGCAACATAGAAGAAGTTTTCATGTGGTGCATATTATGTGTAACGGACATAAGTCCCCTACTTAAAAATCCCGGAGTGACGACTAGTTAGCCTCGGGAGCAAGGGCCGGTATTCCTTCCAGTGTAGACAGTGAATATCTGGGTCAAAACTCTTTCTTCCATTTCCCATACACTGTTTACAGTCCAACTAGTTTCTTCGGTCAAAACACAAACAGTTATCCTTTTGCAGGTGTTTTAGTTCCATCTGACATTTTGGCTGATCTCTTACAGCTCTCTGCATATGAATGTCGATAGCCATTGGATTTGTCAACGCGTTCTGATCATTTTACTCTCCACATGGACTGTTAGCAAATAAAACCTGCTCAAATGTGGTTGGTCAAACTAGACAAAGAAACTAGATAATATTTTCCTCGGATATGGATTCTGCATATTCACATGCACTGGAGAGTTAAGTGCGAACATCCACAGTAAGATCTTGCAGTAGATTAGGATTTACTGTTGCTGTCCTTTTGCTTTATGGAAAGTCATGAAGTTCAAAAAGGTTCTCGTATATCTCATCCTCTCTTCCTGTTTTCTTTAATAGATGAGATGTAGATAATGATGATGGGGTCAAAGGTTTATTACTGTCAAAGTCCGGATGAAAGTTTCAGGTCAAAGTCCTTTTTCACTTTTGAACCATATAGAATGTCCCTGTCATTATGTTCCGAAGCATTTCCTGTGGAGTCACAATTTTACTGCGGGGCATTATTGAAGCATCACTTTAAACCTAAGTTGAGCTATTAATTGAGATTTTAATTTAATGTCACGGACATACGTTTGATTATGTCAGAGTCTGTGATGGTCTTTATGGTGATTATGATATCTCTGCAAACAGTTTTACATGAAGTAAGGAAGTTTTAACTTTTGGCTGAATTCATGGATCTCATGAAATCAAGACAACTCCAGAGATTGATCAGTAATGTAGTGCCCAGTGTAAATCCAATGGGCTGGTTGTCTGGTCTGTGGTGATACTGGTGGCAGCTTTTTTTTTATGAAAATATAAAAGTAGCAGTTTATTAGTATCGAACATATCAAACATACATATAGTAAGTTATCCACAGAGATTTATAAATCTCTATATCAAGATGTTGCATGTAGACTGTAGTCCCAGTTTATGATTTTTGGATTAACATAAATATGCCCTGTAACTTTTCAAACTGACTTGAGGACCGCATATCTGCCATGTAAATAACGTGTGGCTATATCAGCTGAAATGTAAAGATCTGTCATTATAGTTACTCCTCTAACGTTTGGTCTGAGCATGTCTTTCATTCTTCCTTCTCCAACCTCCATCTGTCTTCTGTCTTCACGCCGCTCACAGCTAAACAGTTTAAACAGCTTTGTTTTTTCCCTTTGACACGTTGGCTACAAAAAGAGGGAGGGAAAGAGGGAGGGAGAGAGGGAGGGAGGGAAGGAAAGAGGGGCTGAGCCAAAACAGAGGGAAATGACAGTTTGTTTGGTCAGGACAGCCCATTACTTAGAGCGCTCTAATCTTCCTCCTCTTGGCCGACTACCTGGGGGAGCCTGGAGAAAGAGGCTGCGGTGTGGAAATGACCTCATGATATTTGTGGACCAAGTTGTATATTTGACCAAATTTAGCACCAGAAATAGCCTAAACTACCAGGTTCTGCTTGAAATAGTGACAGCACATTATTTCCATAATTTTTAGCCTTGAAATAGGTTGACACACAGCCGCCAGTGAGGCCGCATTCACAGATGCAAAAACAGGTTTGTTTTTTTAAACCTGGGGAACACAGATTACCTCCTGATGCAGTCACACTGATACAAATCTAACGTTTAACAGAAAAGCTCCAGATTGTTGTGTGAGACCATGAATATTCCTCCTGACTGCCAGCTGCTGTGACTGGACATCTTGAGCTCGATGTGCTTGTCTAAAGCAGAACAGGCTTTTTCCGTCTTCGGCTGAAGTTGGCTCCAGATGAAAATGAAACCCATTGCGCACTTATTAAAAAATGCATAGAATCCAGTTTTCATTTCAGTGCTTTTAGACCTTTTTTTAGTGTGCGTGTGTTCGGTCTCTGTGATTTGGGGGCTATGTTAATGACAGCTGTTGCCTCTGTGATAACGAGGTGATTTCCCATGTTTCCGCGGCAACCTGAAATCACACCCTGGGTCGCTTGTGTGTGTGTGTGTGTGTGTGTGTGTGTGTGTGTGTGTGTGTGTGTGTGTGTGTGTGTGCGTGTGTGTGTCCGACTGGCCGACAGACTCCTTTTTGTCTGGAATAAATGTGAACTCAAGTGTTCTCCGATAGCTTTGCCACTTGCACTGAGTGCTGTTGTGAAAAATCCTTTGTTCTCCAGTCAGGATTTTGCACAAGGTCTAAGCGGCATTAAAAGTCCAAACATGTCCAATTTTCCTCTTTCGGAGCCAAATTCGCATTATGCTTAGCGATAAACGTCCCATTGTTCCAGTGGAAAAGTCGGTCTTTCCTTCTCTGTGGGTCAACGGAACGATAAAACGACTCACCTGCCCAGTGGTGGGTGGATCTTGGACAAGTGTCATGGACGGAAGGACAGGTCCAGCAGTGACAAGAGCTGTCGTCCAGAGAGAAGGGGACATTTGGATTGAACAAACGAGGGACAGACATCTGCAACAATTTAATAGAAAAGGAAAAAGGAAAGAGTAGGAGTGTGTGTGGGCTCTGTGGTTTTCTCTATATCCTGCTCTTTTCTCTTCATCTAATCATTTTCTTTAGTTGGAGTTCCTGTTCCACTCCTTTATCACCCTCCCTGTTCGCTGCCTGTACTTTGGTTGTGAAGGAATAACTTTCCAGGTGCACTATGGGTGGCCTCAGCTACTATCTGTAACTCAGTGTAGCCAGCGATGCACTTAGGGCGATGAGCATCCAAATTTGATGGTACAAAATCTTCTGCATATCATCTCACATCTCACTCATCAATCCTTCTCCTCTCATAGCTGTTTATTCATTCATCCCCTTTTTTTCCCCACCATCACTGACTGTCTTCAATTACTGGTTGATGGGGGGGATTTCTGGCCCGCCAGACACAGACATCGCTCATACACCTGAGAAACATGGCCATGTGTGAGTGTGTGTGTGTTGGTGGGAGTTAAGTGTTTGTGTCTGAGCAGCTGTTTTGACAGCCTATGTCTAAAAGTGAAATCTAAATTATGGCAAAGCTGAAAGTACTTTAACCATGTCATCTGCTGCAGGAGTTATGATCACAGACAGTCTGTTTAAGTGTGTGTGTGTTTGTCTGTTTGTGTTGTTGCTGCTCTACATGTCTGTCAGAGCACAGCGAGCTGCTGGGTGAAGGTGTGCATGCTCTGCTACATAAATGTTTTGTGAACAAAGAATCCAGAGCGTGTTGTAATCTTTTCCCATTAATGTGATAAATCTTTGTTTGACACTTAAAAGGGAAAACTTCAATCGTGAAACCTGAAGTCTTTACCTTATCAAAATCCTTTGTTTATGTCTTAATTAAACATTTAAGGAGAGTGCAGAATAGACCAGATAGATGACTTGATTAGGTTGCAAGTGCTACATCAATACTGCTACATTTTCATATGAAAAAGCAGCAACTCCGCTACGGATCAGTGGTGTCCACTCTAAACAGAAACCGAGAAGATTGGAAACGCTGCTGATCCCGTTTTAATTAGAAAATTCCAGGGCTGCGTTTTAGTCTGGATGAGCAGACACAGATATTATTGGTAAAAAGGACGAAAACACACCCGCTTTGTGATTTGGTCCTTTTTGTCAAGAAGTAGCCTTCACTGATTCATGATCACAAAACAAGCTTCCGAAAGAAAACAACCAGCATTAGCCTCCACTGCCAGTGTAGAGCGTCACATGCGTTAATGAGCCTGTTGTCTTTGTGGAGTTAAATTCTGCATTTTACAATGATAAAAACGCCATTTCCAAACAAAAATGTTCTATTAATGATAAAGCTATAGAAGTGTTTTATAAAGGCAGAGCAGTTCTCAATTTCACCTGTGAGACTCTCTTAGATTTAAGCTCTAACATTTTTTCATTCTGATATATATCAGTTCACAAACATATTTCTATCAGAATCCAGTTTGGTCAGACACAGACAGATTTAAAGTTTTTCAGCTCATTAAGATTTATAGTTTTTCAGCTCATTCTGTTTCTCCCACAATGAACGTGAGCTTCATTCAGCATTTAAGTATTTTAATAACAGAGTCATTTTTTCCGTCCACAGCCCCTTAGTATGAGAGGAATGCGACTTTTATATGACACTTGACAGGTTTTACTCTGAAGGTTTAAGATTTATCAAAAAAGATAAAGAGAAGGAAAGATAAATTTAAGAAAATTACATTTTGTCAAAAGTCGGCGTAAAATGAAATGAGAGGTTTTCATATTTTGTGATTTATAAGACTTCTTTGCTCAGACTGCAAAATTAGTGTCAGACAGTGCACATGTGTGTGTGTGTGTTCATGTATGTTGCATGTTGTGACAAGACGAGTCACCTGTGTGTGTGTCAGGATGTTCCCGAGAAATCTGCTCATTCTGAGCTCGCTCCAGATTTCCCCTGAGAGTTTCTGTGCACACTCACACACTAGCTGCACAACAACCCCTTGAGAGGAATGTACTTGTGTATATAGTGTGTGTATGTGTGCATGTGCGTGTGTGTGTGTATTATTAATCCATGCTGGTGCTGAGAGCAGCCTGTCTGGTTGGATCAGTGCCCATCAGGATCAGAAATCATTTCGTTGGGTCTGCTATCACATCTCAGGCCTTAATGAGGGAGCACAGCAGCACTTCACTGTGTGTGTGTGTCTGTGTGCGTGTGTGTGTGTGTGTGTGTGTGTGTGTGTGTGTGTGTGTGTGTGTGTGTGCACGTGCATCTCTATTTGCTGTATCTGTGTGCTTTTCAGCAAAAATGTCTTCCAATCCAAGTATTTGTAATCCAAATGTTTGCATATCCAAAGGTTTCAACGACAGTTTGGATTTGTCGATTTGGTTTTCACATTTTATATAATTGAATCCATTTTATGTTCTAACCAGCACAGTGTAACTAAAGATGAGGAGTCAAAAAAGATACTAATACAGGTCGAGGAGCTGCTGACTGATATTCTTCATCACCTAGTTAACACTGAGTTGTTTGAAACCTTATTATAATACTTAACTTACAAATTTCCCCATGAAGTAAGAATTCAGTGACTTTAACCCCCATACTGGCACATTGTTATTTGCACTTGCACTGTGGTTGCACAAAGGGCTCACAAAGAAGTATCATTCACAATAATAATTAATTATGATATAATTATTATAATTATTAATCCTTTATGGAACTATAACTGAGGGATTTCTCAATTATAGTTCCATAAAGGCCACAAATGAAATTAGTTTTCTTGAAGTGCAACAATACCCTCTCTTTAAACAGTCTTAATATATTCAAATTTAATATATATTAATTGTCTGTCTTAATAACAGTGCGATTACCTGCCCAAACAAATCAGAAAATAAAGTCAGTAAATGAGGCAGTATCTATTCAAACTGGACTTAAAAAAGTGCAGGTGTGAAAACGTCACGTGTGGGCTTCTAAAAACTGTAAATCTGAGTTAACTGTCTGTGCAGGCTGTTGTTTAGAGCTTCTATCTTTTAGTAGGTGTTTTCCCTGGTTTCTGTCTTTCATCGTCCTCACTGTGATCTGTGCTGAAAGTGTCTCGGAGTGGCAGCACAGAACCAACAGCACAGCTCTGATTAAAGTGAAGCTCAGAATTACAGGGTTAGGTGCAGCCCTTTTGGCTTGAAACCAGTTCATGCCTGTAAATTGGATTCTTTAGTCTGATTTCCTCCATGTAAAGATTTATTGTGTACTCTATCATTGCTTAAGACAAACCAACAACTTTGTCAATATATGGCACTCCTGGGCGTAGCATGTACCTCCGCCCAGGCCCAATAGTCTCCTTAAATTCAATCAAGCTGCATTAAATTTCACATACCGAAACAGACATGTGTAAACATTAACCAATTCAATCTTGCTAACTTTCCCCAATATGTGCATTAACAAACTCTTGGGTGTCCGCTATACTCACTTAACAAAAGTTTGAAATAACCGTGATATTGATAGCCCTACTCATTGGTATCAGTAGGGGAGAGCGGGGTAATGTGGGACATTTTTTACATTTGCTCCCCTCTAGACGAGCTAAACTGATATATTAGTAAAATTTACACATTTCCCATTAATTCAGGATGTTTTCTAGCAATGGAAATGATCAGAATGTCTTCAGGACAAAGGGCAGTAAAAATATGATTGTTTTAAAAAAAGTGGTCTTGTGTCCCACTTTACCCCAGCTACGGGGTAAAGTGGGACACAAGACCACTTTGTGCCATTTTAGAAAAACAACATCTTTTATCAATTCAGGCTAATCTTCAGCTAGCATCAATCACATGGTTTTATATGTTGGAAGTTCACCAACATGTATGATATAATTTTTTCAACCTAAATCAATTTGTTTTGACACAACAGTTGATTAAGTTCAAAGCAGGAAAATTTACTTTTACATGCAAAAAAACAATTTTTCTGAAAAAACATACTTTCCACAGCACCAGCACCAACTTCTCCTTCATGGCAAGGGGGGGATGGGAGGGGCTTTTAAACATAATAGTCACATGACCACAAATGTGTTCCGTTGCCTAGATACAGGGGGTGTTTCACATCACCCGATGTCCCACATTACCCCGCTCTCCCCTACCATAAATATACCTGATAAAAAAATATTTTAAAAACGATAGAGAAAGTGTATAGAAATTCCTGGATCCGCCCCCTGATCTTATTTGGTGTATACTTACTTTGACACAAACAAACAGACAAACCAACCAACACACAGTGTAGGTAAGAATTGAGACACGCAGCCGTCAAAGTAAAACACTGTGCGTACAAATCACGAAAATAAGGAAAATTCTGACATTGCCGATATATTGCTTTCTTATCCACAGCTAGTAGAAACTTGCTTTCATCAACTGGTGAGCAGCCATCTAGAGTTAATAGTGGTGGGAACTGGTGGAGCAATGTGCATTCCTCTGGGAAATACTTCTTATTGGAAGTTGGTGTGTGTGTGAGTGTGTGTGTGTGTGCGTGAAAGAGAAAGCCGCGGTCATGCAAGGTGCAGTAATCCACTGAGTGACCTTCAGAACCTGGTCTAAGGTGTGTGTGTGTGTGTGTGTGGAAATGTGTCACTAAAGCCGTGCTTATATTTGAAGGTGGTCTTATCCACCGGCCGACCCTCGGAGCCAGATGGTGTGTGACTGCATGCCTGTGGGAGTGTGTGGGATTGTGTGTCCCACCTCTGAGCCTCCTGGCACTATACAGTCGGTCCCCCCCACCCACCCTGCCCTCCTGACACGCTAACCCAACAGCCCCTGCATCCTCCATCCTTTCAGTTGGGTGTGATCACATCAAAGTGAAACAGGGAGGATTACAGGTTTCTGAGCCCCAAGGATTCCCAAGCAAAACCCTTCTCTCTCGCTTCCCCCCTCTAACTGTAACTCTCTCTCTTTTCCACTCCTGTCACTCTCCACTGAGGCCCCATAATCCCTGTGGTGTCAGGAGGTCAGGGGACCGTGTCATGGACGACCTGTCAGGACACATAAAGCACAACTGGATATGGATAGCCAGCCTGAATACAAAGAGCAGTTAATGTTTCCATGTGGTGTCTTTAGTTTCCTCTCCTTTTTTCTTTTCTCTCATCTGTTCTCCTTCATTCCTTCATTAAATTATTTCTTTCAGTTCTACCCTTCATCCCTCATTTCCCACTTTCAGTGTTTTTCTTTAATTCCCAGCTGCACAGATGCAGCATCACATTACTGTTGTCACTTCATGCAGAAAGCCCAACAAAACCACCCGAATGGATTTTCTGTTTAACCTCAGCCAAACATAATAGTTTGTTTTCAGTTCCTGCTGCATTGCTGTGGTTTCTATTAAAATTCCCTGCACGCACTTACAAACACACACACGCACACTGAAGATAAGTATAGTGTTAATGCTGGTATAAATTGCTCCATAGTTGCAAGGATGCTAATGATCCACTTAGTACTGGTATTTGTTTTATGTTGGGTCAGTATGTAACACCCCCCACAACACACAGGGAAAGAAATAAAGGTTCAGCGTTCTCTGTGTTATTCATGCTGCTAATTTAACTGCCCTGGCATCCAGGCCCAGAGACTTCTGCATCTGCTAAGCAAATGTTCACAATGCAACACATGTTATGTTGGCAGGTGTCTCCCCACCTCAGTATCACACTCACTTTACTGCACCGGTTGTACAGCTGCAAAGACACACAAACTTTATTCATTGCCCTTACTGAGCTTTTGAAGAATCTGCCTGACTGCATTCGTCCGGGAGGATTTATTATCATTATGAGCAACAAAGGGAGCGGCTGTGGACTAGTGGTTAGAGAAGAGGGACTATCGGACTCGAAGGTCACTGGTTCAGGGCCACGGACTGGTAAACATTATAGCTGGACCGGAGGATGGACCAGACAATGGAACTGTTCAAATCCAAAAGGACGGACAAATGGACACTCCTCTCCCTGTGAAAGTGCCCCTGAGCAAGGCATCTTGCTCCCCTCTTACATCTGCTCCCCAGGCGCTGCCATGTGGTCACTGTCCTTGTGCCATGTTCAGTGGGCTATGTCCAACTACAGACCGGTTAGAAGCAGAAATTTGCATGATTGATTAGTTTTATGTTGGGTCAGTATGTAACACTACTTAGTGGAATATAGTTTATGTAATATAGACCCATGCAGTCTTCTCAGCTGTGCTGCTGGATTTAAAGAGTAACTCAGACAATTTGGTGGAGAATGAAGGGCAACAGCAGCGAATACCAAAATGTGTGATGTTCCCTGAATGGGTCATTCACTCATGACGTCATCTGCGAGAAACGAACGCCCAGGTTTGCCACGGTACATTAAACACATTCAAAGTCTTCATAAGCCAAACCCAAACGTTATGTCATGTTGAATCTTGACTCCGACGTTAGGAGCAGTACCCAGGATCGGATTATGTTGAATTATCTGTAGTCCATCTTCATAGGAAATTTTCCCTCACCTAGTTACAAACACATTCACTGGCCAGGTCCTTTCAAAGAAGTCGCTCCCAAAACCAGACACAGCTCCACTATGCTCTTCTACACCAGAGAGTAGGAACTCAAGCCTGAGGCTGGTGAGCATCATGGCCACAATCCAAAACACATCTTCAGTTGTTAATATTACAATGTGAGTTAAATATTTCGCTGAGTGATTCTCTTCCAACCATAATACTTTGCTTCCTCAGCAGTTGTGTTCTTAGGCTCAGTGTTAAAAGTTAACAAACTCCCATTGATTTCAATGACGCATGGCCGACAACACTGAAGCACTTGTATTTTTCTTGTATTGTGGGTGTTTCTTTTTAGGTTACCTTCAAAATGTAAATATGAGTGCAATATGTTTTGGAAGTTGGAATTCCTCATTGCAAATACCTAAGAAAGATCTGGCTCCTAGCGTAAGATGCCGGCTTTCTGTTGAATAAATATTTCTGTTCAGTGACATAAGATGAACGTAGACAGGTTTCTTGTCAGCTGCCACTGTGGATTCACCCTCACGTTAGTGTTACTGTTGCTGATGATTAGATAATAACAAAGCAGGACAGTATGTCCCCTGGAATTTGTAAGTGCTATAGAGACACATTATTGGAATTAAATAAACAGTTTTGGTTAGCAGTTGAAATCGTGTGGTCAAGGTGTATGACGTTGTGTAATATACATACATACTTAGCATTATACAATAACACATTCAGTGTATAACTTAATCATCTTATCAACCACCAATGCTCTTTCGTGTAAAAAAACATCATACAAATTTATAGAATAAACTTATGACAGGTAGAATGGAACATTCTGGAAGGAAACAGTTAGCATTGCTATATAAGTAGTGCAGTCATGTGGGCAATACTGCTCATCTGGTTGCACAACATAAAACACATGACGAAAAACAATAGTATCATTTTGTGAAATCAGTGATCACTGAACACAGGAATCAACCATATCCAGTCGACACACTGTGCAGAGTCGCCTGTTATTGATTGTTTCTGTTTAGGTATTAGCTATATATGTTTTTTGTTTTTACCAGGAAGGATGGATGCATATTTACCAAGCTTGGGGTGAATATATCTTTAGACATTATCTCCAGATGATCAATTCTTGGAGCTGATCCGTAATGGTGAGTGTGGGGGAGGTCACAAAGTTTTATCTATTTAGTTTATACTGAATCCGGCCCACCTCCCACAGACCTTAACAGCTTTATGGATGTTTTAACGGTCACCAATGGTGTTGGATGTCTCCAAGTGCTGCTGATGGTCAATCTGGTAGAGAGAGAGAGAGAGAGAGAGAGAGAGAGAGAGATGTCTTTCTGTTCTTTCTAGCCAGCATGCACTGTGTGCTTCTGACCATGTTTGTGCTCTGACCTCCTGTTCCGCGTCACAGGAGCAGTTAATGTCAACTTTAAAAAATAAGATGTGGACACTGCAATTTTTTTTAGAAGCATTAATTATATTATGCTTATCTGCACACACAAATTCTGCACACGCAGCACTCTTTCTCATAGGGGACGGGAGGGTGGTTCATAGGGGATGGCAGAATTAACAGGTTAGCAAGGGGGATACATTTTTGGTATTTTGGTTTAAATGGATGGCACCTGCCATATCCCCCTACAACCCCCCACTCGCCTACTCTCCTAATGTGCAGGATCAATTCCTAATGTTCAAACCCTTCTGCAACAAATATCGGTTCAGGCTGACTCTGCCTCCTTCACATCATACAGAACAATGCAGAACACCATACAAAGCACAGTAGAAATTCTTGATTTGTTTGTTAAATATTGTTGAATTACTTGACTCATGTTAATGCCGACCTGTTTTGTCGGCTACAAAGTAACTCGAGCGAGTTTTGTTAAAAAATATATATTCATGAATCTAAATTCATTCATTAATAGACAAAAAAGACCACAGTGGGAGATCCCTTCGTGGGAGACGCTGGTCTGAATGAGGTCTCAGCACAATCTAAAGATCATTTTGGTTCATCGACTTCCAATAAAACAAAGATTCACAAAGATGCTATTAGAAGGCCAAGCCCTCATCTGCTTCAATAGCACCGAGGCTTCAGCTAAGACAAAAGCCTTTGTCGGGATCACAGTGCTCACACTGCAGCCTGTAGAGACATCAGACTGCTTTATGACAGACAGGTCAGCAGGAGGGCGGCCAACGGGATGAAAACATACAGCACAAACACCCACACACCCTCACTCACCGACGAGATTCATTGTGTTCATGCTCATGTGCATGAACGTGTTTAAGTGATTGAAGGCAAGTGTGCATTGTGTTTAAAAATGCAGGCTTACTTGGACACAACACACACGCTCACAAAAATACATTCACAGACAACCCCTTATGTGAGACCCATGACCTCTCCATACCCAGTAAGAGTGAGCTTCTAGGTGTGTGTGTGTGTGTGTGTGTGTGTGTGTCAGTTGCCAGGCGCAGTGCCGCACCTGCCATTGGAATGAGGATTAAAGGAACCATGCAACTGGAAAAAAAAGATGGGCAGAGACACACACGCAGAATAATAAGTGTTGCACTATGTGACTTATTAAAAACACATTTTTGAGTTTAGTTTATTAAGGCCCAAGTGTGAGATGGACCAGGTTTACATCTGCCTGCCACATCCACACGGTCAGTGCAGTGTATGGACCATGTTGACAGCGTGCAGCTTCGACGCCGTAGTGAGAGAAACCACATCCTCCTCACAGCTCTAGAGCTCCTTGAGGATATTTTATTGTTCTGTGAAGCCAGTGTCTGGAACTTGAGCATGCTGTATCAGTGGAGAGCGATAGGAGCGTTTAATGCTGCGGGAGCTGTTTTACAAGTTGAATGGACTCTTTGATACTTTTACCCTCGTGAAAACTGGTCATCAAAGGAAAACTCAGCTGCACTGAGACTGTACTGATGCAAACCAAAGCAAATAAGAGAAAATCAAACTTTTATTACCAGCTAGTCTACTGGGGCGAGGGTGTGAAACCCACAGTCTTTGGTCCAACCAACAAGATCTCTTCTTCATGTTACTTTCATTAGAAACTTTTCTCCTGGTGGTTTTCCTAAACCTGTGCATCTCGTCATGAAAAGCTGACCCATACTTCAACTTTGATAAGAGCAGAGGATGATGTAAACCCTCATATAGTATAATTGAATTCCAATTACCCTGTTACTGGATGTACAGTAGCTCATCAGGCTTTATGTCATCCACACCAGCATACAGCTCATCTCCTGTATCTGAAAACCTCTCTCTTTGCACTTGTATTCCTCTCTGTTTGTGTTTGTAGTGATTTTATCCAAACTACTCTGTTATCTTCATGCATCAGGATTTTCTATGACAACAATATTTTTCTGTTTGTTTGAGGCGAGTCATGAGTCTGCGAGGAAAAAAGTCAAATCTTAAGCCTTTTTTTGTAACTTGAGGCATCTACACATTGTGCGAACAACAGTGTCCTGCTTCATCACATGTTGCACTGTCTGAGATGGGTCCACATAACAAAGTAGTCTGGGCATTCAGCCTCGGTAGCGAGGTCCTAACGATATATATATGCCCAAGCAGCTGTCAATCATGATGTTGCACCCAGTTTTTATAGCATCAGATAATAGTTTGGTCCATGTCCCATCCACTAACATGGAGGAGGCTTATTCGCAGTAGATGGTGTTTTGATTTCCAATAGCAAAAATGTAAATGCAGAATGTAAAGACGCTGTTTCTTTTTATTAAAATTCACATTGGCCAGTTTGTTCTGCATCACATGGGTCATGGCAGGAATCACATTGAAAGAAGGTCATGAATTGTGATGAAGACTGTATTTAGTCTCCAAAACCCTTCATCAGATGCATTGTGTGTACAGTAAATGATAGTGTGACCCAGGACGGAAGGTTTTGAATTTCACAACATTTCTCTCATGATAACCCACAGTCTGATAAAACTGACTCGAGGCTACATCACAAGTCTCAGGCGTTCATTGTCTTAACAGAGGTTAAATAAAGTCACTGATCACAATCATGGATTATAAAAACAAAGAATGTACACAGGTACCAACACAGTAGCACATAAACACACTGAGAACAGCCCAGTACATGTCCCTGCCCATTTCCACTCCCCTCCTCTTACCTCCCACCTTTCCCTCCTCCCTTCGACCCCTCCCTCTCTCGCTCTCTTTCTCTCTCCCCTCTTGAATTAAGTCCATTATTCCTGCCTGCTCGCCCTCTGAGCACTTCTCTGCTCGGCTCCAGTGAAAACTGTGTGTGTGCGAACTCTTCGCGTGTGCGTGTTGAGAGGAGTTTTTATGTGTGTGCACAGGGTTGTGTGTTTTTCTAAGTGGAGCTGGAGTGGAGCTGTTCATCAGTGGGGTTGACTGCAGTCAGGGGAATACTGAGATCTCACTGCGCTGCCGTTTAACTTACACTCCGGCTGCCTTTTGGACTTTCTCTTTCTTTAAAAGTCTCACTGGACTCTTTTGCACCCAACTGTGACTCCGCTGCTGCTCTTTTTCTGCCCTCCAGGCAGCATCGCCACCACCGGAATTACCACTTTTTTACCAGTTTTGCAGTGACTTCCACCTGCCTCCAACTTTGTTTCTTTCTTCCTTACTTTTTTATGGAGTTGAAGCTTCACAATGAGTTATTTCCACCTGATGCCAGATGAACTTCTTGGTTCATTCACATTGTATTCAGACATGCTCAAGCTTGAGAATGGCTCTTTTGCAAGCACATAGACAGAGCTCGGTGAGTGTGTGTAGGTGTGTGTGAAGCACTCTCTAATGTGAGTGAGAAATCAAGAGGAATTGCCTCGTATGGACGTTTTGTTTTCTTTTTCATTGCAATGGAAAAACTGAGAGTTTGAAGAGCAATAAGCAGGACTGTAACTATGGGAACGGTCAGTGCTGTTGGAGGCACTTTGGGCTCAGGTGGATGCTGATCCCGACCTGGAATGTTCTAAACTCTTTAGGGATTCTGTTCCCCTGGAAACGGATGGAGAGGTGAGTTCATCCTGACTTGTGCTAAAAACTGTGCTAAAAACTTTTTGCTGTGGTACACACTTAAATTACTTGCTTGCATGAGTGTGCATACAAAAGATGATTCTGATGTTCCTGAAAAATCAGAATCACACAACTATGAAATAATAACTTCTGCTCAGCCGTAAAGTTGATTCTGTTGAGCTCACATTGCGGAGCAGTTCCATTACAAACCCACGTATCGTTTTACAAATCATGCCGATGACATGTGGGCTCCTTCCTCAGAGAACCGGTTTGAATTGCCTCTGTTGCTTCCGTACTGCAGAGTGAGTTGTCTCCTCTCATAGAGCTGTTTGGAGCAGCTCCAGTCAGGAGACCATAGGCAGCTCTGTAAGGTCCTGACTTAACGCGGCCAAATGGCCGTCTACCAGATACCAGCAGGCTGACATCGCCTTAGTGGCTCCTTCATTGTCTCTTCCCATGGCTACTACAGCAGACAAGAGGTTTAGGCTCCATGACCACTGTGAGGCAGGTCTCCTATAGGATTTTATTATGTTTCTTCTTTGTATTATATCACGATGTCCACAGTAATATTAGTTCAATCACCACTCTCCACTCGGTGCAGGCAGAACTGACATAAAGTTCAGACAAGGAGATATCCAGATGAAACGTTTGCACTGTGGACATCAGCGCAGTATCTGTTCTGGTTGACTCCACGTCTTCCATTTTTCCCCATTCAGACTTTGACCACTGAAATTATTTCAGCCAAACAGAACAAATGCTATAGCCATGGGTTTGCAGGCTGGGAAACTTTCCATTCATGATGCTGGGCCAGATGGCTGGATACCAGTAACCAGCAGAGAGCTGTAGCCTCTCCAGTTCCTTCCGAGCCGAGTCTCTGCTTTCCCTTTCTCACTTTGCTTTTTTCTACCTTAAATCCCATTAAGGCTTGTAGTCACTTCTAGCTGTGTCACTTTCCTTTGAATGTGCGTGTGTGTGTGTGTGTCTGTGTGTGTGTGTGTGTGTGTGTGTGTGTGTGTGTGTGTGTGCACGTGTGTGTCTGTGTGCACGTGTGTGTCTGTGTGTGACTTTCATTTACTCCATAGCTTTGTCATAAGACCCTCCACTGAAAAAAGTCCATACATCTATAAGCTGCATTACAGTGGATATTGAGATTATTTTTTAGCTCTTTTCTGAACCTTCATATGACTAAGCTTTTACCTTCATGTTCTCCTATGTAAACCACTTTAAAGGCTTGTTTCCAACTTTCACCTTCAGTCTTGTGCTCTGCCTCACATGATAACAGTTATGAGTTCTATATTAACATTCATGATATAGAATATGACCCTGTACTTACTTTCACTTCTCTCTCGGTTGGTGGTCTGTCCCGATCAGCATTTGCTTCTTCTTCTATCAGCTAATTCTTCTGGGTAAAAGCAAAACCCTCTCATGCTTCGAACAGATAATACTGTCACAGCTGCATTTGCTTCAGAAGTCAGACTTTGCTTGATGCGCCTCAGCTCTACTTACTTTTTTTATTGCTGTTCCTATCTCGGATTTGTCAGTAACCCTCTGCAGTGTGTTGACGTGCAGCCACACTTCCCAGTATCACCTACTTTTCTCTCTTGCTCTTCTCTGGACATCAAAAGTTTCTGTTTTCAAGTTAAAGGGGGAAATCAGGAAATCACAGACGAATCCAAATTCCACGATACTTTAAAAGTTAAGGTGGAGAACAGCCTCACATTTATTCCCTGGACGCTTTTTTCCATCCAGTCTTACCCATCACAATTACATGCTGAACACCAGCACTTTCCTCAATAGTAAACTAGTTGTTAGTCCCAACCTTGACCGTAAAAAATTCTTAAAACTGAGATGAATGTGTCACAAATGTTTTAAAAAGATGTGCTTGTTCGTCTGTTCAGTCTTGACATTGTGATGAATACTATTCATAGCTCACATTAGGCCCTTTACATTTTGATACACAGTATATTATACAATCATGTTTTATTATACTCATCAGATTTAGAAACTTATAGATGTATACCCAAATAGCTATGAATTACAAGAATTTAAAATGTTTTTTGGCGTGAAACTCATGTTTGCAGTTCCAGTGAATTCACATAATTGGTATTTAAGGGTTAGGGTTAGGGTATTTAAATGACACAATTTGATAAAAGTGTAAATGGATCCAAAAAGGATGTAAAAGGAATCAAAAGGTGATTCAATTACCCATCTCACGCTCCCTTCTGTTTCTCTGTCTCTGCTTGTTGTAACCTGGCTCACCCTGATTTGAATTAACAGCTGATTGCAAATCAAGTATTTAGAGACAAAATATGTAACAATTGTTCAGTAAGACATCTAAAAGGCGTCTCAAACAATGTTCAAATCCACAATTTTATTCAACGTCATTTTGCTCAACCTTAAATTGTGTCATATCCGCTTTAGCTGTGGGTTTGCCCGTTTCTGCTATTACTTCCGGGGCAAATGACGTAAGGCAGAGGAAAACACATCGCCATAGCCAATTAGCCAATTAGCAGTTAGTCTCACAAATAGTCTCAGAGTCAGAAATGCTCTGCAATTTTATATTGAGATGCATCAAAAACTCCCCTTAATCAAACCAGCAGGGCAGAAACATGTTAGGACTTTGCCTTAGGTGCTGGATGATGAAGTTTAATTGTTCTTCACCTCAAATTCTCATGGAATTAACTTCTTCATCCTGCCAGCTCCCTCCTCTCCCCCCCCCCCCCCCCCCCACCTGACAATCTGGTGCCAGCAACCCTCGGTTTAAAAAAAAAAATTCTTCTTGCTGCAAGCCCTCCCTCCCTTCTTTCTTCCTCTTCATCCCTCAATCCATCGCTCCCTCCCTTACTTTCATTTCTCCATCGCAGGGAGGCTCAGACTTGTTGGTCGCAGGCCAGGGAAACTCTTTTCTTCCTGCAGGCAAAACAATTGGCTCCTTTCTCTCCATCACCTCTCGCCTGGGCTCATTTTCTTCTCCATCCCTCCCTCCTTTACATTCTCTCCTTCCGTGGGACTGTATACATGCAGGCAAGCTGCAGAGCTGAAGTGGTACTGTACAATGTCCTCCCTCCCTCCTGCTCTGATTCTTTGTCCTCCCTCCCGCTTTTCTTTCCTGCCGTAACCTTTAGCTTTCTCTTCTTCTCCATCCTCTCTTTCCTTCCCCTCCGATGTCTCCCTGTCTTACTTTCTGTTTTAGCTGTTTTATCAGAAGGTTAAGGATGGAGGGATGCTTCATGCACCTTTTCTCTACTACTCCACAGTTTCTTTCTCCATCTCATTGTCTCATGCTTTCCCACTTTTCTTTCTACTATTTGTTTGGTTTCCCCTACTCTTCTCCCACTCTCTTAATGCCCTTGTCTCCATCTCTCTCTCGCTATCTTATTTAACTCTCCTTGCTTCCCTCTTTTTAAATCCAAAGTGCCCTCATCACCCTCCAATGATTCCTCAAAGCACTGTTCTTTATGGCTTTTTCCACCCCTCCCTCTCTCCCCTCCCCTCCTCCTGTATCTCTCTCTCTGACAGGTCATTCCCATCAGGTCCTCAGCGTCTTTTTATCTCCCTTCTTCTCTCTAACCTGTGGTTGTGGAGGGCTACAGGTTAAACTACTGATACACATTCCCTCATTATTGCAGGCTGTACTGCAGTGTTGCACTCTAACCTCACTCTGAAAAGACCGACTCACCCTGCAGGCGGAACGCTTTGTATGCCCCCCTCCCCACAGGAATCTGTCTCTCTCTGTCTTTCTCTGTATTTTTAATCCACTCCCTCTTGGCATGCCCCGCTCTGTGTCTATTGATGCTGAACTGAATGCAAGTGTCAGCGGGTCCAATGGCTTTTTATTAAGATGCATTATGGAGTTTGTGTATTCTTGGTGTGTGTGTGTGTGTGTGTGTGTGTGTGTGTGTGTGTGCGCGCTTGCTTGCTGATCTATGTGTTGAGGTACAGCAGTTAATGTGAGGATTATTGCACTCATGAATATATTGTAAATGTGTGTGCACTAATTTGTGTTACCTCTTAACGGCCTTAAACACTGACCTTGTCAGGACCACTAGTTCAGTCCTGATGAGGATAAACTCACTAGAGCTCCTGGTTTAGTTTAGGGGTAAGATGTGGATCGTGGTTAGGTACAAATTGGTAATGGTTAGGGTTAAGAATAAGGTTTTTATCTAAGCTGTCCACAATAAATTAAAGTCAATGCACAATCCTAAACTGCACAAACCTGTGTGTGTCTGTGTGCGAGTGCCCTGCTTAGACTCTGGGATGAGGCGAGGAACATCAATGGCCTCTTAAACTCATGATGATTTAGAGGACACACACACACACATACAGACACACACAGACACACACACACACACACACACATACACACACACACAGACACAAACACCGATACAGACAGAGCTCGGGGAGACTCCAAGGAACAATGGGACGCTCGTTCCTTTTATAGCAGCAGACAGGAGTGTAGGGCTTCACTGCTGCCCTTGTCACTCCCGGGGACTGTGACGTACATTGTGCGTGAGTGTTTCTGTTTTGTGTGTCACCGCGCTGCAGCTGACAAGAATACTGGCGTCCTTTCCTTTAAATTACTGCATCATCTTTGCACCTCAGTGCAGAACCATGAAAACACACACAGCCTCGCCTTCTTTTTCTGACCTCACACAAACAAACACACTTTAATATACATTTTTCCAGATATAACAACTTTTGTCCCGTTGAGAGTTGATAGTTTTTTAGTTGTCCAGAGCTGTAAAAGTAGCCCTTGCCATTCAAACTCTACAACATATGTTTGTGCGCTGCTGAAACAGTGAGTTGTGGCAGAGGATGGCAGGTTCTGTGCCCATCAAGGCTTGCATTTGGGCTTTTGTCCATTCCTAAGTGTGTGTGTGTGTGTGTTAACATACTTCAGGGGTATATGTGGGAGTTGATGCTCCTGTTCAGCACTGTCCTGTTGTGTTGTGGCCTGGGAGCCGTGAGCTTATGAGAGCTCTCCTGTCTCCACGCCTCAATAGCTCCATTATTTATAAAACTCTGTGCCAACAGCCTGGTCTGTGAGTGCAGAGTTTGTGTGCATATACTCTCATCTTTGTGTGTTTCAGTTTCGCATGTGCCTAAAAGTGAACACTGCAGCTTTCTGTGGTTTTCGAAATACTGACACTGGTGTAAAAATGTGCCAACTTGAAATGAATGGGGATTTAACTGAAAACTTTTTTTAAAGACCACATGAAAACTACACTTCTGTCAGTGCTCGATCACCAATCACTAGTCCAAGTCAGGACATCTAGAGTTTCTCCATTGTTAGAATATGCACAGTAATCATTTTTATTCTGAATAAATGGACTATGCATATATCTGTTTTCCAGTCTTATCAGCCAATCACATGTTCATACAGCGCTTATATACGTAGAAATCAGGGAGAATTTATGGTATCAGCTTGTTTCAGTATGTTGCTTAAGGACCAAAATCTTATTTATAATAATAACTTTATTTGTGGAGCATCTTTTGGGCTATGTATTATTGCAGATGTTACATTAACTTCTGGTTTAACACAGTATCAGCTCAGTTGAGACTATGGCAGCAGGGTGTCAGTGCATTCCTGTCACCAGAGGTCCAAGTGCACACTGCATCCAGCCCATATGGTTTCAGGTTGTGGAAAACGGTTGCATACTTGCGCCGATTAGAGAGATCATTTGACATCGGCTCCTGTTCCTGGTGTTTTAGCTCCTTGACCGTGAAAGTGTTGCACATTTAGGTTGCTGTTGGTCCATTGTCAGTATTCTCAAGCCTCATGGTTGAAATTTCCATTTAAAGAAAGAAAAAGAGTAGAGTTAATCCTGAATCTGACAGGGCAGTTGATTTTTCGGAGGGGGACGCATGTATGAGAGTGGTTGAGGAAATTGTTAGATGGGCTGAAAGAAACAGACTGAAAGTGGAAAGGGAGAAAAACAGACAGTCTGCTTGTTCCTGACTCGGTGCCAACTGTGAGGTGTAATAGAATAAAGGAGACTGTTTCTACTCAAAGGCTTTATTGTTCCTGCTGATCGCAGAGTCCGAAGTACTGAAAGAGAGGTGTGTGTCCCCGTGCAAGCTTTTTATGACACTATGTTTATGTACATTTAGGCTTATGAGGCAGTTACCTCATTACTGCTCCTGTGGCCGAGCTGTGGCTCACAGCGACACACTCACAACAGAGACACCCGGTTATTGGGGATTTTTCCGAGACAATAAGAAATCTGTCCCTTTAAATCTGACTCTCAGTTAACTTTATAGAGATTCTTTTTTTGTCCTCTGTGCACATGCTGAAAGTCCCCTCACACTCACAAACAGAGACTGCAGTGGAAGCCACGTGTAAACCACATTTATAAAAAAACAAAACATTGTGAAGCTTTGAATAACTTGTAATGTTGTTTATTTATTACTTTGTAATTCAATATTGACACCGAATCTCATCACAAAAGCCAGCAGTCTTCGGCTGTGTGCTGCCAGACTCACTCACAAGTGACTTTCTGTTCAGAGCCGAAGCAATCATCCATCCACATCACTGTCGTCTCATCAGTCCTCGGCGATGAAGAGATCTAATCTGGTGACACCTTCTGCCAGGGCGGAGGGAACGAGGGAGTGTGAGCGAGCAGGAGAGAGAGGGAGAGAGAGAGAGAGAGAGAGGGGGAAGCCACTCTGAGTTGGCAGTGCCACAGACACAGATACTGTGCATGGCTTGGCATATCTCTATCACACATACACAGTCTTCATCACCATGGTCTGTGTGTGTGTGTGTGTGTGTGTTTGTGTGTGTGTGTGTTTTGGATACACCCCTTATGTCTTGCCGTAATGTGAAAGGATTATAGTGGTGTTGCCACAATGGAGGTTGGCATTTACTCAGCCTGGCATAGGCATCAATCTGCCTCTGACTAAATAAACTTCAGACGCCTGTGTTTTTGTGAGTGTGTGAGTGTGTGTGTGTGTGAGTGCTTGTGTGTGTGTGTGTGTGTGTGTGTGTGTGTGTGTGTGTGTGTGTGTAGTGGCATCCTTGGCACAACCAAACAAATGCTTGTGATGTCCATTTCTAAATCCTCTCCCTTTCTGTCTCTATTTTTAGGTTACGATTTCCATGTGTGACGTCTTGGTCCCAATTTGAATGTGAGAGGTGAACTCTGTCGTCTTTCACGGAGGAGCACTGGATATACAAGAACAAACTCTTAAGAAGCAAGGAGGCCATTGTGAAGATTACACTGAATGTTAAGAAGGAGGACCAGAGACTGAAACTCCAAAAGGTCGAACACAAAAACCTAAAACCAAACTAGCCGAAAACAAGTGGAATCAAGGACAAATACTCAGTGAAATCAAGGACAAATACTACAAACTATAAAAAAAATACTTTACAGGCTAACAGCCATTTCAGCCGCTGAAAGAAAAGCGCTTGCTCTCAACGTGTCAAGATGATGACCATGATGATGATGATGGCGGCCATGATGGTCACCTGCAGCTCTCTCTTCCTGCTGGGTCTGGCCGCAGCCGCCCACGCGTCCTCCAGCCCCATGACCCGCACTTCCCCTTCATCTTCATCCTCCTCTTCTTCCACCACCTCCTCATCCTCCTCACCACGCATGAAGCTCTCATACAAAGGTAAGAGCCAAAGCTTTCTGAAGGAGGAACATTTTGTTTGCTCACAAAGTCCATAACCCCTTTTTCACTGGTCAAAATACCCACTAACATCTGGCTTATGTCTGCAATGGGAATAGATTCATTTGGCATTCACTCCCGGGTCAAATGACTCTGCAGTAGACTCAGCTTTCGGTGCATTCTTGATGTTAAACACGACGCTCCAGGGGAAAAAAAAACTGAGCGGAAAACACCTGGCCAATACATAAAATACTTTCATATACCTGCTAATTTTGTTCTAAAAGAGGTTTATGCCTCCACTGCCCAAAAAAGCTACAAGTACTACAAGGTACTACAAGGTACTGTACTACAAGGTACTTGTAGTGCAGTAAACTCGTTGGTTTTCCACATTCCTAAACTCCTTACTACAACCTTAACAATCGCAATACAATATTTCTAACTCTAAAGCCATGTCCCAACCACCAAAAAGTGGCCTCTACCTAAGTTTTTGCAGAAAACTTAAATGTTTGTCCCCACAATGACACAAGTCCCTGTGAATCAAAGTGTACTTAGGTTCAGGTCCCCAGGATATAAAACCAAGCCTACACACATACACATACACAAACACATAGCTTCATGAGATGTTCAACCATATCGCTTTTCAAAGTAAACAGCTCTGAACAGTAGCCAAGCGTAGTTTGTGGCGGCCACACACACACACACACACACAAACACACACACACACACACACACACACACACACACACACACAAACACACACACACACACACACACACACACACACAAACAGCGTTCACACAGAGGAATGGTATAGTGTTTCATCTAAAGTTTTGTGAGTTTGCAGAATGTAGCTCGGTGCACAGCATAACCACATAAACCAGGGATGTGTTCCATCACTGAATGCCGGCAGTTACTGGCTGAACTAACTCACCGAGGACATGAGGCTGGAGGCCATCTATCCAGCTGAGAGATGTGCGCCCTTTAATTTCATCTGAACATGTAGCAGTCAGGTTTGGAAGACAGCCCTATATTTTAGTTCTGGTTGACACATGAAGGATTAAAAGAGATCCATCATACATCACTGAAATAACACTGGTTTTATGAAGTAAAGCAGAACTCAGCAAAGTGCAGCCGTCTGTTACCCAGTACTGCCGAGCATCAGATGTGCCTGGTTAATGAACAACTTCACTCCAGGATCATTTACTATTTTAATTGAATAAGACCTTCAGTAATAGGCTAAGTAATGACACAACAATGGGCAAGTTGGGATGTCATTAATCTAACTGCTTACATTGACATTCAGGTCCCAGGGGAGTAGTTTATGGCTCATTTAGCAGTGCAGGTCAAGGGATAACAATTGTGCCAGCCACAGTCCGCCTGCCTGACTGTATATTAGCATTAAATCATGCCAATATTGTTATTTGAAAAAAACATGATACATAGAACACTATCTTGCTAAAATATTGCCTAAATATATTCTAAACATTAGCATGTATTATACTGATAACATAGTATTGACACTGTAACTGTTCCAGATGCAACTTCCTTTGACATTTTTAACCAAAAACTAAAAACACCCACCCTGGAAAGCATTTTTTCTCAACCATTGTAATTATTATCCATTGTTGTTGATTAACCTTTAGATCAGTTGAGAGGTTGTGACATGTCTGTAAAAATAGCAGAACAGACCAGAGCGATCATTAGATAGCAGAAGACTACAATTAGAAAGTCGAAAGCTAAAAAATATGTGTTGGTGAGTTTTATATGAACAAAACTGAGGTACCTGTGCTGCCATGTCGGTAGTTTTATCTTTGGAGAGACTGGCTTACAGAACCATTAAACTTAATTAAAAAAAATTAATTAAGGCTTTAACAGTTGTAAGGGCTGTTGGTTTGTTTTGTAATATGGCCAATAAACCCCAGGAGCACACTTCATAGTTTTTGAAAGGTTGATGAATGAAATGCAGAATTTGACATTGCATTAAGTTAAAGAAAGTGATGGAGCAGAGGCTAGCCCAGATATGATGGCAGAACTTTGAATTTTTCTATACTAACATCCTAGATTGCTCATTATCAAAATCAACATTACAAAATTGGGAAGTTATGAACATGATAACTAAGCATAATTCAGCTTAGGAGAAAACAAGTTCAATTTACCTTGCTGATTGTATTATGCAACATTATATCATTATGCCACAAATAATCTCTAAACCTACTAATTTCTCTTTGTTATAAAAACTTACCTCACAGCAAACTTAACAAACACAAAGCCATTTTAATTTGTTGTTATCTGCATTTTTTTTTAAATTTACTTAGCTCATGGCACCTAAACTACATGTCATTTTTAATCATGTTTCCTTTTTGGGCCTCAGATTTTATGGGCACAACAGTACAGTGCTGAATAATAACACATTTGCCGAAAATGGAGCGTTTATACAAAACAAGAGCAGTAGACCTAAAGTCCCTGATGTCATGCAGGCGGCTTTTGGGTGGTGTCTGGGACTTAATTAAAGTTATAAATTCAACATTAGAACAATGGAAGACTAATAAAGCCATTTAAACGTCAAAGCAAAGGCCTGTGTCATTTCTTTCTTGAGCACTTGGTTAAAGCCGGGCCAGCAGGGGAGGATGCAGACACTTTATTTTTTCAGCCTCTCAGGCCAAGAGCACAGTTTTTTTTTTCCACTGGTGTAACTATTAGAGCATAAGTTTACACATACAAGCTGAATTTTCCTGGGCACTGTTCCCTTGGACTTGTTCTTGCCAGTTTGGAAACAGCAATGACACATTTTCTTTCCCCCATTGGAACCAATATAGCCATTGCTGACAGAGGATTTTGTCCTTACTGTTAAAAAATCCACTGGCCTTGGGAAACACTTCAGAAATGGTCTTTAAACTCTCAAATTAAATGGTGTTCTTCTTTTGTCAACCATATGACACGTTGTAGCCCAGTGGCCAATTCAGATCTGATCACTCTGATTACTTGAGTTTGTTTTAGCTCTGATTCTATATTTCTCAGGTCATGGTTTACTGTTACTTGTCTCTTCAGAAAAGACAAAACAATATCAGAGATTGTGCTCTTGACTTCTGATTATAAGAGGTTAATGGTAGGTTTGAAATGAATCTGCAGTGATCAGACTGACAGTGGTTGTGACACGGTTCCTCGTAAGAAAGACATAAAAATGCTCAGGAAGGTATAGATGCCTGTAATCTCTTACCAGTTTCCAAACTCTTGGGAGTTTGTAGGTTCTGACATTGTTAAAATGCCATTCTTGTGTCTTATGGTCGTCTCATTTGAACTACAGGCTGTACTGCCCCCCACAAAGTGTGGTGGTAATTGTCCAGTTCATCTGTTTCATTTGCTGCCATAAGCTTCAGAGGACGTGCACAAATATGGACGAATTGAAGACAGGGAAAGGACGTAAAGCTCTGTCCTGTTCTGTATATATCGAACATTTAGCATAAGTGAGCCGTAGCATACTCACACTCACATTGACATCCAATACTTAGAATATTGTCTGCTGTGTGGACGTCGCAGGGAACCATTAAAAAAATGAAATTTCCGAAGTCAATCATAAACTGGGAGCGGTCCGTGTATCACATTTAACAGGACTGAAAACCCCCACCTTTTATAATTCCGTATATCTGTTCTGATTTCAGAGTTGCAGCAGTTCCATGGTGTGCGCCGGTACGAGCTGGAGCGCTCCTGCTGCTTCAGTGCTCTGCTGCTGGATGAAGAGAGAGGCCGTCTCTTCGTCGGGGCCAAGAACTTCCTGCTGTCCCTCTCGCTGGACAACATCGCCAAGCAGGAGCACAAGGTGGACCACAAACACCTCTACTGAATAGATTATGCGTGTTGCCTGTGACTCAGCCGTTATTGAAGTGCCTTAAAACAAAGCATAATGAACAGACTTTATCTTTCTTCGCAATTCGCTGAATTACATTATATTTCAACTGTACTCTTATTAGTGACCTTATGTGTCTCTATTATTGAATTATCTTATTACTTTAATTTGTACAAATTTCAAACCAGAAGATGGACATTACACCGTAAGAGGTGGAAATCAGGAAGAGGCTCTCATTCATAATCAGTGCCTTATTTCCTGTTTCCTATGAATCATTTGATACTGTTGTTATCAAGGTCAGGCACCACATGCCCCACAGGTTTGTTTTCATGTGAACTGGTGCAGAAAGAGTAATATTCAAAGGTATAGATGCACTTTTTATGAACATTCCCCTTTGAACATGAACATGCTCGCACATATGAGATCACTCAAGCGAGTGGCTTCACGTGGAAGAGGGGCAGAAAGGGAAATGTGGCATTAATAGAGAAGGGAAGAAAATCAAAGAGGGGAACAGAGATGAAAAGAGAACGTTTATCCAAAAAGATCTGTGATTGATAACTAAATTGCCTTTGTACTAGGTGGAAGTTGTTTCAAGTTACAGGAGGACGTCTGTACACTGTGGTACAGAACAGACGTTTATAGAAAGATCCACGCTGACAAAATCACCAAGTGCACTTCACTGTATAGAGACAGAGAGAACCCACAGCTATAGAAGCAGAATACAGTGCAGCTGTTGGGAGTAAATTACATGTTCCCTGCGTTAGAAGTAAAACCTCTGTTTTTTTTACGTATATGGTTGAGTTGGCTTCATGACCTTGTGTGCATAGTCACCACAGCCGAAGCTGTAGTTCAGTGAGGTGGATGAGAGGGGAGGACAGAGACAGGTTAAGGGAGAGAAAGAGCAGTTTCAATGAAAGTATGAAGAGACCCCAACTTTATCTTTCTAGTTGTACCCTGCTGAAGGCCACACTATCAATTTAGAAGTGACTAGCACTTGTGTTGGGTCATAAATGTTCCTCTCCAAATATACATGAAGCAAACTTTAAATTTGTAAATTGAATCCAGATAATCAGATTTGAGCAACAGAATCATATGACCCTTACCTGCTGTGTTCCAGATCTACTGGCCTGCCCCTGTCGACTGGAGGGAGGAGTGTAACTGGGCTGGAAAGGATATCACTGTAAGTCTCTGTACTCTACTCCTACTAACTTCATCTACACCCTAATCCAGTTCACACTCTGTGTTATTCTTCCTAACTGAAGTCAGCAGGTATAAATGTTCTGGAAATGCTTGTGATGGTAGTGTTGGATTGAAAATAAAAGAGAAACCACACCAAAGGAAAATCTGCAGACTACAAACATTTGTAACCAAAGATGAAATATAAAAAGCTTTATATTATTTTAAACATTACATAGTATCAGTATATTTATAAATAAATGTTTTCTCTGTAGTTTTGAATATATTGAGACAAATGAGCAATTATTAAAGACAGTATTAGGAAATAGTTTTCGTTTGGACGCTTTTGGATTCATTCTATCACATTTGTTGTTTTCTTTGAGTAAAACTGAACAAATTGCAACTGTCATCAGATTCTGACTTGGATTCACCTTTTGTCAATATCTGATTGGTACATAGAAAAATGACATGTCCTACACAACTGAAGATAAATACATGATCTCTGGTAAAATAATCAACATTACTGTAGATGTGGCAGAAGACAGCGTGCCCTGTGGATGTCAGGAGATAGGAAGTAGGAAGTGAATATCATATTTCTGTGTCGCTGTTAATAAGAGGACTGAGGAGTTCCTCGTGGAGGAAGTGAACTGTCCACTCCTACCCAGCCCAACACAATGGTACCTTTTAATCCACTGGAGTCATGGGAGTCATCACAGGACACAAGTACCACGTTTAAACATGTAATTATAGGTGCAACACTCCTACAGCTGGACCTGCCCTGTGGTGAGATCACCTCCTCTTCATCTGTTTGCTTTAAGTCATATCTGACTGAGATCTGCTCAGTTTGATGCTTGGCCAGAGGCAACAGGGTTTTTCCAGAGCATTTTGCAATCGCTCATTGTTCAGTGGCTTTATCCAGGAAAATGATTTTGTCAATAATTTCCAGAAAAAAAAGGAACATAAAGTCAAAATGCAGTGCATCTTGTAAAGTTATAATTTATTATAAGTTTCACAAACAGCCATTACTTTATCTTTTTGTCATCAGCACCACGTTATAACAAATATCAGGACTTTGAAAAGATTTTGCATGGAAGAACCATACAAACTTCGAGGAAATCTCAAAATTATTCTAGTAACATCGTGTCTTCTCAGACATTGTGACATCATTATCAGGAAATTAAACTTAATTTCACAAGGAGGCCATTGCTGAGGTTATATCTTCTTTTCGAGACTGTTGTTGCATGATGCTCAGGAGCATCATAAAGAAATAATACAAGACATGGCACGAAAGTAGAATTGAAAAAGTTTTCTTTACTGGTTGTGCTGGTCTCTTGACCTACTGTAACACTGGGACACAGTGCCAACGTATCAACACGGGCCATATGCTTCTGCTCTTGTGTTCTTTGTATCAGCTGCCAGAAACAGACTTTCTATTTTGATCTACAGATGAGAAACTTTTTAAGTTACTAAGAATATGTAGAGTAAATGCTGCATGTGCTGATTATGTTTCTAAATGTGATGACTCCATTCAGACTCCATATGTGGATGGAGTCTGCGCCGAGCAGGCGTGGCTTGAATGACCAATGTCCAGAGGCCACAAAGAGCCTATAGACCACCCAGCATTATATCACACACACAATTAGCTAAGTCAATGCTAAGTCTGTGTGTGTGTGTGGATGTGTGTGTGTGTGTGTGTGTGTGTGTGTGTGTGTGTGTGTGTGTGTGTGTGTGTGTGTGTGTGTGTGTGTGTGTGTGTGTGTGTGTGTGTGTGTGTGTGTGTGTGTGTCATCAGTATGCACAAATTTGTCACAAATTTGTCTCTATACTGTTTACTGTGTTTCCGGTCTTTCCTTTGACCATGTTTATCTACATTGCTTTATGTAGCTATGTATCCAGTTTGTGTGTGTGTGTGTGTGGGTGGGTGGGTGTGTGTGGGTGTGTGTGTCTGTACAACAACCCCTCCGTCTGATTACACAGCTGTAGCAGACAGACAACGAGCTCCATTCATACAATACTGCAGGCTCCAGTTTCACCTGACCAGGAGTCTGTCTGGGTGTATGTGTGTGTGTGTGTGTGTGTGTGTGTGTGTGTGTGTGTGTGTGTCTATGTCCCGTTTGTGTGTGTCCCGTTTGTGTGTGTGTCCCGTTTGTGTGTGCTTGAAAGCGAGAGTAACAGCAAGAGACGGTGAGTGGTGAGAGAATTAGAGACGTTTCTCCAGAGGAAGAAGGGATGTAGGGATGAAGAGAGAACATGATAAGAAAGTAAAATAAAAGTTTGTTGAAACTTTGAAGTCAGATGTTGCATTGAAAGCAGTTTTCCTCTGGTCAGTCTTTGTGCCTGCCTCTCTGGCCGGTGAAATATTATTCTTATCCCTTGTTAAACATTCGCTCCCCTCTTGTTCTTAACACTAACCCACATACACTGAGAACTGAGCCGACCTCACACTGTTGACCCTAATTACAGAGAAGCGTGTTTCTCTAGAGGAAGAGGCCAACATCTCTCTCCCCCACTGGATCTCTCCTCTCCCTCTCTCCTAACTTTCTCTCAGTCCTCCGCTCTTCCCATGCTCTCTCAGTATTTCCTATTTATTTGGTCACCGGGAAACATATGTTTTCTCAGAACTTTACCCACTGTATGCATTTGTTTATTCCTCTCCGTGAAACAATATTGTCTTTTTTAATCTAAATACAGTGGAACACCTTTTTGTATCCCATCATATTAACCCTTTTCCATGTTGTACATATACACAAGGAAAGAGGTGGGCAAGATACTAAGTGGAGCCTTTTCAGAACAATCGTGGCTTGACTTTCTTTGGAGTTTGCCTTTTTTCAAAATTACAATATAGCAGGACATTCTGCGGTCAGATGCCTTCACAACAACACACATTTTCAGCAGGTTCAGGTGATAAGGGCAGCGTAGTATCACGTATAAATTCCAGTGTGGAGATCACTTGTTTTGTTCACTCCACATCACCACCAGCATCGGCCTTCATCAGGGGCATGTCTGAAAGCAGCGTAGATATAGGTTTGAGGTGTGTGATATGCCTAATGGTTGCCCTCATAAAGAAGTGTAATGAACACATCATTATTCACTCACAAACACACACAAACAGTTAACAGTAAACAGTTGAAAGTTCTCCCTGACAATTAGTCCGACACTGTTGCAGAGCCCTGTACAGCCAGAGCCCTGTTTAAACCTACAGAGATGATAGATTGTGCGTTTATGTTGTCATGGGAGCAGCCACTTTTCATACTCTCTCCATTAACAATCAACCAGTATTTAAAAGAAGAGGAGTATTGATAATCATCAAATCATCGTCAAAAGGTACATTATTCTCAGCTAATGAATGACTCACAGGCTCATTTGTCTCTGAGTCCAGTAACATTAACAGGTTTTCCAGCAGCTCACACTAACCTGAGGCGTGTATCGCTTGACAACCGTGAGCTCCCGACTCTGGTCTCCTGCTTGTCTCTGATTGGTCAGAGGGGCGAGGCTCACCCAGGAACTATCAGGCTATTTAATGAGTCTTGGGCACAGAGGCTTTGAAAATACTCCTCTACCTAACATATACCTGTGATAGATTTCACATATTTTGGATAAACCATAAAAAATATTACAAACTGTAGCTCTCACAATCAAGTGTATATTCAAATATATGAATGTGCAGCAAAATGCATAATTTGACTTTGAAGCTCAATGGGACTCATACATCCACCATGGTCCAACAGACCAGCAACAATCAGGATTTTTTTAATCTTTAAACACAAGCTTAAAAACAATCTCTTTACCTGGCTTTTGATAAAGTGTGGTTGTTAAAAAATATTTTATTTCATCTTTGTTTTAAATCTTATTTAAATTTTACCTTTCTGTCTTACTAGAATCGTTATTTTATGTTTCATGTCCTTTTATTGACCTTTTTCTTCTAATTATAGTCTTTTGTGTTATTATTTTATTGTTATTTGAGTCATTAGCGTTTTGTACTCACTCACAAACAATACCCACACAGCAGATACAACATTTCTGTTCCATTAATCTAAAAAGGAACGGCCCCTCTGCCTAGGTTCCACAGTGACATGAATGTGTCTGGACAGCTTGTAGAAGGTCTGAATCCAGAAATCGGTCAGACAAAACGTCAATGCTGATACATTGTTCTGTTTGATCCAACAGTGACCAAAGGCATTCCTTTGCTATTACACTGGGCTCTGTTGTGTATCTAATGGTCGTCTACTGTTCATGGCTCTGTGTTCAGTCAATGGCTCTCAGCCATTAACTTTATTAAAGATTCCTGGTTTGCTTGAACTCCACAGACATAGTCAAAGCTGAGAGAGGAAGATAAACCGAAGCTCTGTCTCTATCCAAACTTTTACGACAGGGAATAAAATAACCTACAGTGTTACAACTTACCAGTGATGACCCCTGATTGGATGCTGATATGTTAAAGAAAGAGTAAATACATATTGATTGTGGGAAAATACTTCCTATCATATTTTTTTATTGATTTTGTATTTCCTGTTACATAAAATCTCATTCCAAAATGCTTTAGTGACAACCTATTGTTTATGTGAGGCAGACAGACAAAGATGAACAGCGATAGGAGCAGGTGGACAGATAATGCCTGAAATAATAAATTAGCAGATCCTGTTAATCATCTCCAGAATGGAAGGATCAAGAAAGAAATGGGGAAAAAAGAAATCCACAGAGGAACAATACAACTTTACAAGACACAAGGGCCCGACCTGAGACTGCAGGCTGCTGTGAGGTCACAGCCTGCGTTTCACTCGCTGTTTCTTCTAATGAGTCAGTGGTAGGTCAAAGGTTGACCGGTGAACCCTTTGGCAGCTACACACACACATACCACACACACACACACACACACACACACACACACACACACACACACAATGAGGAAATTTGGTTGCTGGCGTAATTCACCTCCAACGCTCTCCTCCTTCCTCTCTGATCTTTTCAAGGTCTCTCAAGCATATTTTCTCTTCCTACCTTTTCTTTTCCTCCTGCTGTCTTTCTCTTTTGTCACATCAAAGAATTGACTTTGCTCTGCTGACTCCCTCACCTTCCTCTGCCCTCTTACGCACACACACACACACACAGACACACACACACACTTAGGACTGAAACTAACTAAACTAAGGGTAGTTAGATTGGGGGGGAGGGAGCCACAGCGGGGAACCTAATAAAAGTATTGAAGAAAAAACTGGCACGGTTATGTTTATCAGAGGAACATGTTGGTGCTTGAAACTGTGGAGTTGAGGTTGTGTGTGTGTGTGTGTGTGTGTGTATGTGTGTGTGTGTGTGTGGGGGTGGGTGTGTGTGGGTGTGTGTGGTGTGTGTCTTCACTCATGGTGTAAATGTGTGTGTCAGAATCAGGTGAAGTGAAAGATGGAGTGTGTATACCTCTTCTTTCATGAGAAACAGAGGGCTCCTGTTTTTGTCTAAGGCTTAATCAGCCCATTGATTCGTTGAACAGCTTTACATACTTGCATGCACAGAAACATACACACACACAAAAATGTTTTACATCTATCTTAGTGAGGACGCACATTGGCATAATGCATCCCTTAATCCCTTACCCTAACCTTAACCATCGCACTCAAATGCCTATCCCAACACTTGCCTAAACCTATTTTTAACCCTTAACCTTAAACCAAGTCTTAACCCTGAAACAGCTCATTAAAAGTGGGTCAGTGAGAGGACTGGCCAAAACGTCCTCACTCTGTAGGTTGTAGGGTCAATAGGGTCCTCACAAAGATATCCGTACAAGTACACACACGCACACACACAACGTGGTTTAGAACAAAGGCCTGCGTTCCAGCCTTTGAAACACACCAAGGAGTTAAGAGTTTAGGTTGTTTTAGGTGTGTGTGTTTGTGTGTGTGTGTGTGTGTCCAGCCTAATGAGCCACAATTCCGCCTGTGTCACTGCTTTCACAACCTGGTCTTTCTGTCGGTCACCCTCTGAAAACACAGCAGCAGATAAAGAAAGACATTTCTGAGGGTAAGTGTGTAGATAACAAAACAAATAAAGAAACACACAAATTAAAAACAAATTCAAAGGAACCTGAACAAGACAATCCATAATCCGGAGCAATAGATAAGTAAAAAATACAATAAATACAGAAGAAATTTCCTTTTTCCTTTGATTAACCCAAATCAGCTCTATTTTGGATCAAAGTATTCGGAATTATCATCAGAATCTACCTGTCCACATAATAAAGGTTCTCATGGGTGGTTGTTATTGTCCCATCATCTCTACCTGATGGACAGATTCATTTTTAAAGCTCCAGTGACACCCAGTGCTCCAGATGTATTTGTAACTTGATCGACAGACAGATGTTACTGCATTCCGTCTGGGGAAAAGAGAACAGGCAAAAGAAAGGATGGTTATATTAGATGTGAGAGCAAAGTGTTTTCAGTGGTTCGTAATGACAGCAAGATCGTGTTTCATCGTAATGATAACACAAAGCCAAGAGCCAAAGAATGCTGATGTCGTAGTGATAATCTTGTTGATGATCACAGTGATAACCATGATGTCCAGGTCCTTATCACTTATAAGATAGTAGGACAAGGGGGCCATCTTCCCCGAGGCCAGATGTTGCCATCGCGCCTCTGGTTAGAAAGATAGGGAGTACCATCCAGTCTGGTAGTGTACATTAAATCTCCTGAGAGCCAGCTCACTGTAACCAGACTCCAAGATGGACAGATGTTCCTCTGGGTCAATAACCTGCTGCCTTCATTAGAGCACGAGGGAAAGGAGAGAGAGGGGTAGTGATTCTGGGGAAAAAGGCAGGATGAGATTTACAAAAAGAATATGTTGCGTGGTACTGGTTTTTCGCACGAATGCGATCAAATAGGACATCAACAAAAATACATTTCGGGTCATTCGCTTGATTCACGTTAACAAAGAGGAAATTGAGCAGAAAATTTGCTCTATGTGATGTCACAGAAGCCGATCAGTGCTGAGAATGAATCTCACCGCAGACAGGTCCTGAGCTAGCAGGTCATCAACATGGTCACTAAGCAGCCTCTGATAGCGCTGTACACAAAAACCGACGGTGAAATGCCCGGAGCTGTTTACTTCTCAGGATGAGCTTGTAGACTCATGCACAAACAACAGCTAGTAATCAGATAGTGGTCCCCCTCTTCTCTGTCCTAGAGGAGCATGGGTGGATATTTGCAAGTTGCGTTTACTTGCGTTTCTCGTGAGAGTTCTGTATGTAACAAAATTATCCTGATGCCAAGCTTGCACAAGTAACACGACGCGAAAATTCACCAGTGTTTGGTGTGAACGCAGCATAATAATTAAATAAAACCAGTTTACACGTGACGTCCAATCTTTCATAATGATACAGACAAGACTTTAAAATGACAAATTATAGTGAAGAGAGAATAGAAACCATTAGAGAAACAAGAAAATCTTTTAGCAACCTTCCTGCTAAAGATGTTTGACAAAGAATTGAATCATGAATCAGTCAACATACATCCGTTGAGAACTAGAGATATTAATGACGGTTTAACAGCTCGCCACATCAAATAAAAACCTCACTTCAAAAACGTCGCTACACACAAGATAACAAAGCAGTAAGCCTCCCCCCATTTAATTTGTTTTCCTCTAAGCTCACAGGCACTTACTATACTTTTTATGTGCTCTTACCCTTGGAAGACACACACACACACATAGCAGGCATTGCACGACACAAAGGCTGTCACATCAGTTTGTTGGAGGTGGAGCTGAGTGTTGTCACAGGCAGACAGAGGGAGAGCAGCTATGCGAGGAATGTTGAGTTTTGTTAGAGAAATCTTTTCTTTTTGAGCTCTCTGGTTAATTTACTTCACTCGTATTGTCCTATAGATGACAATGGATAAGTGAATTCTGCGTGTGGTGTTTTCTTTCAGAATAAACCCCATCAGTTTTTATTTTAGAATTAGCAATATGAAAAATAACATTAATGATTTCCCCTTGCAAGCCTGGAGTGAATACAAATCTCTGCAGCTGTCTTTGTTTCATGCATGTGGGGGAAAAAAAGCTAAGATACATTTTTTTATTGTTTTTCATCGGTAAACTGACATTCTGTGTGTGTGTTTCTTTCAGTCTGACTGTGTGAACTACGTGAAAATCGTGCACCACTATAACCGCACCCATCTGTACGCTTGTGGGACTGGAGCCTTCCACCCTACCTGTGCCTATGTAGAGGTGGGAAACAGGATGGAGGTGAGGAATACACTCTACAAGCTAAAACACACACACACACACACACACACACACACACACACACACATATACTCCTGACTGCGGTCTTCCATTCTTATTCTTTGTCAAAATACAGAGACAATTAGAGACGCCTTAAATATCTCAACTAGCCTTTGTTATTCATAATGTGGTTATATTTACACAGAGCTATGATCCACCAGTTTATTAGGGACATGGATAAAATTCAAAATAATGTGATAGAATACAGCAGCCCTCTTTATCACAGATTAAAAAACGGAATATTGAAACCTACATGAAGGGTAGATTTGATTGAAGGTCAAGGTGAAATGTCAATACATATATGTATATGACTACTTCCTTTATTACACTCAACAATAACACACCCACACACACACACACACAGTGCATTCAGATGCAGGAAAATGTGATGCTCAAGTCCAACTGTCCAAACTTTCAGTTTTTTATAAATGAGAACATAATCTGAACCATCTCCACACACATTGTTTGTGTGTATAAAGTGATGAATGTTGACATTACTCATGCTCGGAAACGTTTACATAACAAAACTGATTAAAGCTGGAGTCTTTGGCAAAGTCATGACAAAGAGGGGACACAAATCACACTTACGTAGATCAAGGGCCTGACATCTTAACTCAAACCTTTTCTCCTCTCTCTCCATCAGGACCATGTGTTCAGGATCGACCCCTCTAAGGTGGAGGACGGGAAAGGGAAGAGTCCGTATGATCCTCGCCACAACGCTGCCTCTGTGCTCATTGGTAACTAAACCCATGTGCATCCATATGAGCTAATTTCCATTTAATTACAGGTTTTTAATTCAAATGTATCATAGCTGGTTCCTTGCCAGCCCATTCCAAAAATGGGCTTAAGCAACTCCAGTCACCATCAAAGCTCTGATGACCAATCAATGAGTTATTGATTGTCTCCTATAGGCGATGAGCTATATGCTGGCGTGGCCACAGACTTAATGGGGCGCGACTTCACCATCTTCAGAAGCCTGGGGAGACGCCCCTCCATCCGCACAGAGCAGCATGACTCACGCTGGCTCAACGGTATGTGTTTGTGTGCTTTGGGTGAAAAAAGCCATCCAGTGTCACACTTCAGTTCACTTGTTTCCACTGGATGTGGTGATTGCTTTTCAGAGAAAATACCTGTATAACAGTGGATGACATTGTTCCTCTCTTTTTCTTTGTAACAGAACCAAAGTTTATCGGTTCCTTTTGGGTCCCGGAGAGTGAAAACCCTGATGATGACAAGGTGTTCTTCTTCTTCCGTGAGACGGCGGTTGAGGCCCAGGGACTTGGAAAATCCACCTACTCCCGCATCGGACAACTCTGCAGGGTGAGAGGTTATGAATGATCTGGGCATGGAAAAGACAAATGGCAGCAAAGTTCTCCAGGTCCATTAAACCTGGCTCTTTTACAGATGCCCTAACAAAATGATACTAATGCTCTTTGGCCTTAAACTTATACTAGTAGAAGTAGCTGGTGCCTGATTAATGACTGCTGCAAAAGCCTTTACCATCATACTTCACACTACAACTAAATTAAATGTAATATTTTGAATTGTCTTGACGGTTTCAGAACGACATGGGCGGTCAGCGGAGTCTGGTGAACAAGTGGACGACATTCCTCAAGACCCGTCTGATCTGCTCGGTGCCAGGAGCCGATGGCAGCGACACGTACTTTGACGAGCTGCGTAAGTTTACTGTGAACAAAGATAATTGCAAGTATAGACTTATTCATGACTGTAATGATGTCAGGCTGTAAGTATGTTGGGACATCAAGTAAAAGCTGGTGTATTTTTGATCTTGAACGCTGCCTGATTTTGGGCTCACTCAGGCCTCAGCAGTTGGTAATAGATTCTGTTCTCGTTCATTTCTGCTCTGGATTCAAAGTAAGGTGCAGGTTCGTCTCTGCTGAGTCGTCATATGACAAAGATAAATAACGTGTTTCTTATTTTCTTTCTTCATAATTCTTAAGTCTGGATTTTAGGTTATGATAAACAAAAAACTTACCTTTTTACTCTTAACTCACAGTGATTGTTCTACAAATATCTGGTGCCAATTTATTTGTGGATTTTGTATGAATTTAAAAAAGAAAAGAATTGATGACCAAATTTGAAATACATAGCTTTAACATGTTTTTGATTGATCTGTGATTCTTGGTGCATTATCTCATGACGCAGTGAAAGGTGAACTAAGTGGGAAAAGTAGTCCTGACTCTCCCCCTACCTCAGGCTACATGTGTCCATCACAGCCCCTCACATGAACAATGAGTCTATTATCTTGACCAGGAGGTTTCTGACCACACCTGAGGCCAGATCCATTTTCCCTGTGAAAATATGTGTGTTGACCTGAACCATTACAGAAACACTCAATCATGTTACTGTGTAATGATTCCAAACTGCAGTGTTTTGTTCATTTTAGGTCTCAGACTCAGAAAATATGTCGTCTTTGTGGCAGAGCCCAGAAAGAAAAAACATATTTCAATGGGTCTAAATCTCGTTAGAATTTGTTTTTCATACCACTGCACAAAGCGCTCGTGGAGTTTGTTCCCTGTGTTATCAGTGAATTGTCTTTTTTAAATAGTTAGACATGGCCACAGGGCTTTGTTTTTCTTTCTCTCAACCTTTGACCTCTGGACTCCCACAACCTGACCTGTGTGTGTGTGTTTGTGTGTGTGTGTGTCCGTCCACAGGCGATGTGTTCCTGTTGCAGACGAGGGACAGAAAGAATCCTCTGGTGTACACTGTCTTCTCTACTTCCAGGTCAGAGTCCTTTCATATTGTGCATTTGTGTGCGGGTACAAAAGAGAAGGAGAACGGAGGAAAAGTCATACTGTGTGTGTGTGTGTGTGTGTGTTTTGATGTATCTAACCCAGCTCCCCCTGTCCCCCAGCAGCAGTGTATTTAAAGGCTCAGCAGTGTGCGTCTACTCCATGAATGACATCCGGAGGGCCTTCCTGGGGCCCTTTGCTCACAAAGAGGGGCCTAACTACCAGTGGGTCCCCTTCCAGGGAAAAGTCCCCTATCCCCGCCCAGGAATGGTATGTCAATAACGACCCATCAATAGATAAAAGCCAGGAGTTTTTTATTCATGATGAAAGTACATGGACAGAGGTTTTAGTACTTTTAGTAGCTGTGCTTTCATGGATATTTCACTTTCATGATACCAGATGAAGGGGGAAACATTGTCCTTATTACCCTTTTAGATTACATTGGACAGCTATAGTTAACTCGTTACCCTTGTCCTCGTCCTCTGACCAGAAGTTTTGCGGTTTGACCGCTGTCCCCCCCCACTGCGCATGCCGAAGTGTCCTTGGACAAGTTACTGAACCCCAAATTGCGGATAATGGCTGTGCCGACGTTGAATGAAAGATGTGGATGACAGAAATGTACTGTCAAGCCTTTTGAGTGGTCATCAAGACCAGAAAAGCTTTATATAAATACAGACCATTTATTATTCCTCTGCATAATGACGACTTGTTTAAATCTACAAACACAACTATGATAATTGTTTTGTTTGTTTTCTGTGCTTTTACAGAGAGAGTCAAGTCTTGTATGCATGATGTTCTAATTCAAATTAATAATGTAAAGTCTTCACATTTAATCATTTTAAGTCATTTTATGGTAATGATACTTTTCTGTGAGTCTTACAGAACGGATGTGAATACTTCTGCACCTCATTTTTCTAATATTTCCCTCTGGGACGCTGAACCACTTTATATTCACATCTCAGTGGGGAGCACACTCTGTCCTGATTGAAAATACAAAGTTATATTATGAATTCATGAATCCCTATGTCTTTGTGATGTATAATTGTGACGCTTCATACAGTTGCTATTCTCTGCATTAGTCCTCCACAAGCCCTCCGCAATCTTCCCGATCAATAAGTGCTTATTAGGGCCCTTACATTCTGTTAAGCACACAAGCATAGCGTCAGCAGGATTTGTTATGCAGCGCTTCAGCTGTTACTGCCACAGCAGAACAATCCCCATTGTATGACTGCAGAATAGTAATTGTACTTGGCCTACAGTAAACCCTCGCTCACGCCACCATCACCTCATCGGGTTGTAAAATCAGCAGAACAAACGAAATTAAAAGAAAAACCATCCTGCTTACAGGGGAATTATCCCAAACTGCCTTTAAGCAGAGTCGGTGTTTAAAATGCATAAACCCCCAAAATTAAATAATTCATGATAACTGCAGGACAAAAACCCACATCATTTAACATAATTATGTTAAAATGAAAAAAGGGAAATATCACAATTAAACTTGCTGCAGAATATTGCAGTCAAATCCTGGTTCCCTGGAATGAAAGTGCAGGACAGGAATTTTAATTAGAGGGTGAAGTTGGACTCTGACCTGGAGAAAATCTCTCTCACGTCCCTGTGACCCATCACGCCATAATCACCTCTCTGTGGCCTGCTGAACCGCGGCTTTGTGTTCTCCGGGCCAACTGGCATTTTGTTGCATGAAACAAATTTCCTCAGATAAGTGTCATTATGGAATATTTGACTCCCACAGTCGGTCCTGTTCTGCAGAGCCAAAACAATTCCTTTAGAGCTATTAAAAATCTGTACAGCAGCTAAATCCTTCTATAAATATAAATGAACGTTCACACATTCACAGAGTGCCAGGCCAAAGTCCCCATTGCAAATCAGCTCCATATGTACCACAGTGGAGCCGAAAATGCAACAGCAAAATAAATGCAAACGACTGTAATTTCACATTTAGATAGATAGATAGATGGATACTTTATTAATCCCGTGGGAAATTTAGATCATCCAGTAGCTTGTACACTGAACACATCACTGACATACATACATAAATCACATACAGAGAACATACTTACAGATACAGGAATGGAATGCAATGATGTGATTGTGTCAGTGTCCAGTAGGAAAGTGTTCTTGTGCTGCTGGAGTGGATAGTATAATAAAATATATATCTATAAAAACAGCAGAAAAAAAAAAAAAAATATATATAAATATATAGGAATATGTAGTGATAAAGTCTGTGCATGGGGCTAGTATAGCCAGTAAAGGGATGGACAGTGGGTTGGTATATAATAATGAGATGAGATGAGAAGAGATGATTTAATCAGATCATTTATCCATTCACCTTACAAATTAAGTTCTACTTTATCTCCTCTTTAGTGTCCTAGCAAGACCTTCGGAAGCTTTGAATCCACCAAGGGTTTCCCGGATGATGTGATCCAGTTTGCCCGTCACCACCCGCTGATGTACAACCCCGTCTACCCTATGAGCCGCCGGCCCGTCTTCGTCAGGACCAACGTGGACTACAGCTTCACGCAGATTGCTGTGGACAGAGTCAGCGCCGCCGACGGACAGTATGATGTCATGTTTATTGGCACAGGTGAGTGACTTGTTTTCGGGGTCTTGATTTGAACATTCCAACATGTAAATAATGAGACAACACAGTAAAACCCTCTGCATGTGTGATTCCAGACAAAGGGACCGTCCTAAAGGTCATCAATGTCCCCAAGGAAAGCTGGAACAATATGGAGGAGCTTCTGCTGGAAGAGCTGGAGGTATTCAAGGTAAGAAAAGGAGAATAATCTTTTTTTTCGCTGGCAGTTTATTGTCACATGATGATGTGCAAGTTAAAAATAATTTGCCTTAAGTAATAACAAATAATACATATACAACGTATAGCGGTAATTCATTTGTCTCCTCCGCTCTTCAGGATGCTTCATCTATCATCAACATGCAGATCTCCTCAAAACGGGTAAGTTTGTTAGATATAAATTCAACAGCAACTCATTGTGATCTTACTGAAGGGAAATGGTGTATATGGTATTTCTTTTCCTGCACATACAGTCACCATTTAGCAAACTAATGTCCGATGCACCGAGAGCTGGATTGTTGGATTCAAACAGAATTTTAAAAAGTGTCCCTCCTCTGTCCCTTCACAGCAACAGCTGTATGTGGGCTCGGACACAGGCATCGCCCAGGTCCCCCTTCACCGCTGCAGCGTGTACGGGAAGGCCTGCGCTGAGTGCTGCCTGGCCAGAGACCCTTACTGCGCCTGGGATGGGACTTCCTGTACTCGCTATCTGCCAAACACCAAGAGGTCGGTGACATGCATACACTGATGACACACCATTTGTTACTTTGAGAACAAAAACTGTGAAAACCCTTTTTCTACTCCTGATCCTGAAGTAGATTGTGAAACTCTTTTCTTACAACAATTTACAGACGTTTCCGCCGCCAGGACGTGAGGAATGGAGACCCCAACACTCTCTGCTCTGGAGGTGAGGTTTACAGCTCATTATTACTAATGTGCTGATTAACAGCTCCGATGTTGTCAAGGTTAATATGTTCAAATATTCAAGATGTGAAATATCTTTAAAATGAAACTTTAAATCTATTAAATTTATATAAAGTGCTTGTTCGGGGTAACATTTTAAGAGAACACTAGTAATTCTACGTTTCCCTCAGCATCCACAGTATCGTTTGGAATAAAGAGATGATGGACTGTATTAATGTAATAAATAGTAATAGCTGAACAGACAAATAAATCTGGCCTGCAAACACACACACACACATATACAGACAAACACACTCCCCCCCCCCCCCCACACACACACACACATATATATTTAGAGATATAGATAGCATTTTCTTTATTTTATTGCCTTTTTTGTTCTCTTGTCTACCTCATTCTGAAAATGTTGTAATGACTGAATTTCCCCAAGATGTGATCAGTAAAGTTTTATCTTATCTCTTAGAAGATCAAACACATGCCATCATCCCGTTTTTGTAATTTGTATATGCTTTTACTATTAGTCTATTATTACTTATTCAAATGAAAAGCTGTGGAAGGTTTGATTCCTCCCTCATTTGACCAGTGTTGAATTGCAGCAGAGGTTTGTTCAATAAATATGAAAAAGCCTCACTCAGCTCCTGCTCTGACTCACTGAGACTCTTGGTGTCTGACGTTTCACTGTCCCTGTGCCAATAAATCCCCCAAAAAATCCCTCGTCCCTCCACCTCCGCTGACCCCCTGTCCTCCCAGACCACAATAGCGGCATTCTGCAGCTATCTGTCTTTCTGCCACATAACTGAATCAGGCTAATCGCTCAAACCGACGGAGCTCCTGGGTAATAAGATTACATCATGTGGCATGCGAGGCCACGTTGTGTAAAGCTAATGAAGGTCGGAGTAATGCCTCTGATGAGTGTGGCATTGCCCCAAAGCGCCGGTCAGGACTCGGTTTGGCACTTTTCACAGACACTTTGCTTTATTCTCTCTGATCCACTTCTGGTCCTGAAATGTGAGAACGCACGCGCTCCTACTTTAATGAATACTAATCAGATTTTGAATACAGTGGCTGCTGTCAATTTGACTGTTGCGGGTTTTAGTGACAAACCGAGGTCAGCACAATAAAAGTCCTTGTTTGATATCACACATCAGGCATTTGATACAAATGAACCCCCATCGGTGCAGGATGCTGTCGTTATGTGTGAGTGAGCTGAACTTTGCTGTCAGTAACCTCACAGAGCCCGTCATTATCATCAGTGCTGACTAACACTCCAAACTGACAAACAATATGTGTTTTGTCTTGATTCAAGATCATAATTGGCATCATAGATTTGCCTTTAGGACTTACTAATTAGGGCTTCCTTTGATATCCCACATTATCACCTCAGTTTGTTTATGCACCATTCTGTCTTTATTTTTTGTCCATCCTGATTGTCCTGTCCTGTCTTCCATATCCTTCACTTTTCCTTTTTTTTAAATTTTTGAGCTCACTGTCCTGTGAGCACATGTCCCGAGTAGCAGCAGACCCATAATGTCTTTGTCTCTGCTGCCCCCTGCAGACCACCACAAGCACCGCGTGGCAGAGAAGAAGTTGTATGGCGTAGAGGGAAGCAGCACTTTCTTGGAGTGCATCCCCAAGTCCCTTCAGGCCAAAGTGACCTGGACCTTCCAGAAACATCTGCAGAACCCCAGAGAAGAGGTGAGGGGGGGTCACAGTTCTGTTCTAAGGCTTTACAGCAGTGTGTATACGAGGCCTGACGCCAGGGGGAGTGACTGAGGGGACGACTGAGAGTAGAAACGCTCCTAACTGATACTGACAATCTTAAAAAATAACTGAAACAATAAACATATACTACTTAATCAGAGATTACTGTCCAATTTATCTACAGCCCTCCAAAAATGTTGATTTTGAAAACATCTGTAAGCTTGGGGGTGCTTCCCCCGCTTAAGATCCCTCGTGGCCCAGTGTATATCATCAAATTGGAAACCAATTCTCTTTTTTTGTGCATTTAATATAAACTTGTATTATGATGCTGATAAACATTTAGGTTCTTACTAATTATTTTTAATAAAACTTTTAATCCTATCCATATTTATTCATCAGCTCCTTCATCTTGTTAAATCGTCTGTCTCTTTTCCAGGTGCGTCTCGATGACCGCATCCTCCAGACAGACAGGGGCCTCCTGATTCGCCGCGTCCTGAAGAGAGACGTCGGCGTCTACCAGTGCCACGCCATGGAGTACGGCTTCACCCAAACTTTACTGGGCATCACCTTGGAGGTCGTTCCCTCCATATCCTCCCCGGCCTCCAGTCGTCCTTCCGACGCCCCTGTGCGCAGCGGAGGTGGGGCGGCCGTGACCAATCAGAAGCTCTGGTACCGGGACTTCATGCAGCTGGTGGACCACCCGAACCTGAGCACCGTCGACCAGATTTGCGAGCAGGTTTGGGCGCGCAAGAACGCCGGCGGTGACCAGGTGGACAAGGTCTTTCCCGCGGCCGTCAAGGAGGTCCTGTCCGCGGGCCCCGCCGTGCGTCCGGCCAACAAGAAGTGGAAGCACCTTCAGGAGATCCGGAAGGGGAGGAACCGCCGGACCCACGATGGGAAACCAAACCCTCGTGTACCCCGCAGCGCAGGGGAGTAACAGAGTAGAGAGGAAAAGACGGAGGGAGAAAAGAATGACTGAGAAAGGAGGAGTAGACGATAGAGACTGAGAGACCAAGAACTTCTGGAGGGGTCACACATACAGACAAACACACACACACACACACTCTCACAGACACACACACACACACAGCACCTCCTGTATTGTGTATATTTATCCATGGATGCCCCCACTATATTGTACACCCATCCCTGAGTCCTCGTCCCTCTGGCCAGCCCCTGCATGTTGCTGCCTTAACTGCCCAAATCGATTCTGCACGATCCCTTTACACTGTTCACAAGCATAGCTGAGTGTTGAAGCAGGAAGTCGACACGTCTGTATCTGTGGGCAATGAACTGACACCCGCCTGTCATCTCCTCTACCACTGACTGTACATGGAGCGCAGGAGGATGACCCAGCTCAGAAGTCTGTCTCGACACATCAATAGTGAAAGCATGAACACTTCCTCTCTGGACGACACCACTTGGAAAAACCACCAGCCCCAACGTTTCACATGAAACCAATCTCCCTTTCTTACTCGAACATTTAATACCAATGCAGAAAAATGGTGGACTTTTGAGTGTTGTGACTAATGGAATAGAATGGAGAAACGTGTCAACTGGAATACACGACAGAGTGAAGCATCTAACTGGAAACACACAATGACGCTTGCATGCAGATAAAACACTATAAAATATTATTTCTACGTAGATCACTGAATCGATCGACTTCCTGTGGTCCTCCCGGTGCACATATTTCCACTAAACTCAGCCTTCACATGGTTTTGTGTGCAAATTGTGTGCACGGTGTACAATTGCGGGTCACCGATGGGGGAGAGATGCGTGGGGCAGCCTGTGGAATGGAGCAGCGTGGTGTAGACTGTTTCGTTACTTTCTTTCTTAGCGGTTTTCCTTAGGCACACTGAGGCTTTGTTGCAGGAGAATAAATCTCGCAACACAAAGCAGTTACGGTTCGAGAGCAGACGCAAGTGGCCAGATAGGATTATATTACTTCACCGGTCCAAACCACTAGAAATTGAGGGGTGGAAAAACTACTGGCATTCCATGATGTGAGCGAAAAATGAGATGTTTACAGTTCAGTACAGAAGTCAGTCTTCAAAGGCCCAAAAATCCTTACACAAACTGGATTACATCTAAAACAAAAAATGAATCGTGTTTAATGTAGCATCTCTAACATACATAGATATTACAATTAGCGATGAAAGTCCATATAAATAAAGAGTTTTGCCAGGATCCAAATCTTCACGATAAACTTCAATATTTATTGCTTTTATTAAACTGTGTTCAACATTTAGTGTGTTGATATTGAGACTGACGAGCACAGTGGTTTGGATGGACACCATTAAAAGTGAGGCGGAGGAGGAAAGGTCATAGTGGACTCCAGGTTTGACAACCTATTTTCTGGGCTTCAGTACAGTATATATATATTTGCATGATATTTATGAGTGAAAATATGATTTGTTCTTTTCTTTGTATACTAAGTGGTACTTCTACTCCTAGCTCCTTTTCACTGTTCTTGCATATGTTTGTTTGTGATAAAGACATTTATGCAAATATTATGAAAATGACAGATTTGTAAACTCCTCACTCGGCACAGGAAGCTGTTTCTGTGCTGCCCACAATGCATTTCACCTTCACCTCCCATTTGACTTCATTCACTGTTGTGGTCACTAGTGTACAGTCATGATTATTGACTTTTGCTGCTTAAAAATATCATCTCGTCTTAATGGACAATTAGTACAATAAGGTCTTCCTTCTCTCTGTCTGTAGTCTGATCTCTCTGTGTATGATCTGTAAAGAAACCTTGTTTGTTAGTTGTCTGTGCTAACATGGTGTGTTGTAGCCTGCCCCCTAGTGTCCATTGTGTGTACAGGCTCAGATGAAGAGCTTACCTGTGGTACAAGTCTTTATTATATCATAGTCTATCGAAATGAGAGAAAGCAACTGGCCTTGTAAGATAGAACATTCATATAAGCTTTTCACTCTTGAAATCTCACTATGATTTTAAAGACGGATAAATGGTCTTATTTGTGCTGCTGCTGTCATTTCTCACAAGAGTAATGGCTTAAAATAATTTCCAGTATGCGCAGGCTAAATGTATTTTGTAATAGTGTCCTTATTTCCACATTAGGCTTTGTCCATGAATTCACATGATAATGTCCTTTGGATCAAAGGTGGCAGCACAATCTGGGCCTAAGAGTGGATTTGAGATGCACCTGAGTCGTCGTTAATTAAATATCTTCTTTAGAGAGATGTAACTAACTCATTAAACTGATCTGAACTGACTGACTGACACCTGTGAAAGGGACACTCTGCATTTTGACACTACATTCAGGAAAAGGATTAAATGCAAAAAGGAGACAAAAAAACAAAACTGTGTTTAATCGAAGGCAGATTTTGTTGGTCCATCTGCGTTTCATCCCTATTACGTTCGAGAGATTAAATATAATTAGTCACATATTTGTTTTGTTTTATAACAAAACATTATTTACACCAGTCGTCATGTCAGACTTGACGCTATCTCCCTTTTAAACCAGCTGATGTTTTGTCCTCTTTTAAAATTGCATGACCAATGTTAGTGGCTAATCGCGTTTGACAATGGTGTGGTGGCAAGAAAGAGCAAAAGAAAGAAAGAAAGCACAATGTTGAATATTATTATTATTCCTATGTATTTATGTGCAAAGATAAGCTGATGTGTTGTGGTGGATTTTTATTTTTCTTATAAATGTAGATTTACATCTGTATCGTTCATGTTCTGCTGAAATAGGACTCATCCTCAACATTTTTTGTACATGATGGCCAATGGGGAACCTCTTCCTGAACAGTGTCCAATTAGAGTCTTCGTTGTTCACACGGCCCTCCAATCAACACTCCTGTTGTATATCCCATGCCATGTGACGCACCCCTGTCTGACAGCACAAGGAGAGGCTTGTGTATGTGTATGTGTGAATGTATGTGAGCGAGAGAGAAGTGTGTTTGTGTGTATGTGTGTGTGTGTGTGTTTTGTGTGTGTGAGCGAGCATTATGGGGGAAAGCAGAGCTCTGTATATAATGGCAAAGGAACAGCAGTGTGCATCTGTAGAGCGGTCTGAAGGTTCAAAGGTCAAGGCCAAAGTTAACATGGTGCACTGTAATTCTCCCAGAGGTCTTTGTGAAATGTCATGTTTTTGATTAACACAATAAAAATATGCAGTTACTTAAAAATCTATATGTCTGATCGCTTCACTAATAAAATTAGGGAGGGAAATTGTTAAAAGAATAATCAATCCAGCATGTTATTCATTACTATATTACTGTTATATTATTATAATAAGTCACATCTTCTGAGTCATGACAGTTTTGGTTTTATTAAAGAGAACGATGGTCAACACTGTTCGGGAATATTCCGCATTTCTATATTTAATATTTGTTAATACCATATTTCATGGAGGAAGGCTGGAAACATAGTACAGCTGATTTATTAAAATCATATCGTTTAATTAAAGGTTTTATATCTATATTTATATCTATATCTAGCTGTAGGTCTAGATTCTAAATTACATCGTTTGCATTTTGACCACATGATGGCAGTAATGCTGTGAAGACCCGTGATAGGCTTTACAGTGTTGTCACTGTGATGCATCAGGTCATCTAAAGCTGTTCTCCATTTTCTTCCCCTGACAGTGTGCTGCTGGCTGGGCGACACCTCTTCTGCATGCACCATACATGATAATTTCGGTTTTCACAGTTAAAGGTAGGATTTGACAAATTAAGGTTTGGAAAGTAAAGTAAGAGGTAGAACAGATGGGTATACATCCAACTTTAAAAATGAAATAAGAAAATAAGAATAAGAAACACAGATGTCAAAGGTCAATGCTAATGCTAATCCTCCTACAGAAGCCAGCCATGTTAACAGACATACACACACACCCTCCACTTATATTAGAAGGGGGCTGAGCACTTGTTTTTCACCATCGCCATCAATAAACTAGTGTTTTGTTGTTTCCATTACGGCACCATTAATGAATTAAAAAATCTGAGAATAAAATGAATGATTTTTATATAAAAATGCTAGGAATGCTAGAGGGTCAGAGAAAAGGAAATAAAGCAACATTATCTTACTTAATTTGGTTTCATTTCAAAATGTCAGAGGTAGATTCTCTATTCACACAGTCACGTTAAACACTCAAACATTTGGTTTGGTCAACAGTTCCCAAAGCATCATTTGACGGATGACTGAAGCTTGAGCAAAAGAACACGAGCGTTTCCCTAGTCTCCTCCTGAAGTGAACAAAGACAGGGTTTGATTGTTGGAGAACAAATAACTTCTCGGCATGAAGCGGCTAATACGTGTAATAAGGAACAGAGAGAGAAGAAATGCAAGTTTCTTACAGAAACCTGATTTAGATCTTAGGCCCCCGCCCCCACTGTGGCTCTTACCTCCCTTGACCAGTCCCCTTGTTCCATCTGTATATCAGTGACTCCATCTTTGACATCGAGACCAACATTCTTCATACTCCTATCATCATGACCTGCCTGTCAGCACTGGGAACACAGATACGCACACACACACAAACACACACATGCACAAACTTGAGACCACTTGTGTCCCTTTATACATGAAAAACATTCACATATGTGTAAGCATTCAATGACGCATACACATTCACTCACTCAGACACACATGTGAATGCAGTATGTGGTCACCAGCCATAAACACATAGGAAATGAAATTGGGTCCATATTACTCAAACTGGCAACCCATTAGTTCGCCCGTGTTTTCAATGGCCCTCAGTATTCTGCATGTGTGTTTAAGTGGGTCTGCAGTGGTCCGTGGGGGGTAAAGTGAGGGCTCATTTCCGTATGCTGGTTTAACTGGGTACCACTTGCCATTCTCTTTGTGTGTTTATGTGTTCGTGTACTTCTGTCTTTCTGAAGACTGAGTCTTAGATCTTGAGAGTTAAGACAGTTGTTCTTGCCTCCTCAAAGGGAAAATTGATGGTTAAGTAATTAGGGGTCCTTGAGTTGACGTTATACATTTTGTTTGTGTGTCCCAGGAACATTTTTGAGATGGAAGACAAAAAAAACCCCCTGCTGGTTCATGTCCACCAAGATGAGTCAGTGACTTTGAGAAGTGTCAGGGTAAATCCTGCACTCATGAAAAGCTGTCCATGATTCTGAGAATCGTTTTTCAAACAGCCGCACCAAATTGTTAAACCCTCATTTCAAAGACCTCTGCATTGTTTTTTGAGAAATTTCCAAAAATGTTACACAACGTTAAAGATAAATAATCCTGCATCCTGGGTTCTTCCTCTGCTTGTAACCCCACCCCTCCACAGAGCAGATTTTGTTCTTCAGGATTTCCGTATATTAACGTGAGCAGTTTAGTGATTCTCGCTGTTATTGTACAGGACTATTCTGGAAACTAAATCAGCCTGGATCTGTCTTTCCTTTTGTGTGTTCTCATCTGTGTGTGTTTGTGTGTGTTTGATCACTTTTTATGTCAAGCAGGTGCCTCTGTGCCTTGCTGAGTTAAAGCAAAGATATTTCCATATATAGTTAGATGTATCAGAACAGGGTGAATGTAACTTTGGCGCGAAGTGGCCCCTGTATGAAACATGATATCACTGAGACCACTGCCTGCGCACACACTAACACACACACACACACACACACACATATACACACACTCTCCCTCTAATGCCCTTTATATATACACCGGTATGTTTATATAGAATTTGTCGCACCAGTAAATGAAAAAAAAGAGAGGGCATTTTTAAGTCATTCCCATGCCATTCAATACAATGTTAGACGTAGACTTATAAGGAGCCAGTCAAACTCAGTGCGTCACAGTGACCTCATAAAAGAAGTCAGATTACAAAGATGACATTTTGACCTTAAAACAATTCCACTAAATTAAACTTATAATATGTTTTGGTCAAATGCAAACAGAGACATTTTGAAATGTTTCTTCAAGTGGTGTACTATAGTGCAACCAGACCTCAGATCATTTTGTGGTCATCAGCAGAACTTCATACAGTGTTAAAAACAACAGCTACAATGAGCCCATTCCTCCAACACGGCCCAACAGCCCCCCTAAATTCAATCAGGCTGCACCAAAGTGGACATAGTCATGAATATCAGTCCACTTTATACGTCTGATTTCTTTCATCAAGATTCAAGAATGAATCCCTTTATAGTATATAGTTATAAAAGAAAGTGAAAAGAATTTCATTGCCCACCTCATTTCCCTGACCCTCAAAGGATAAGCAGTGTGGATGATGGATGGATGGATTTATGAAACTTTTAGAAACCTTTTCTCCTCATTTTTTCTTGGAGGAGAGCAAAACAATAGAAAAGTCCAGAGTTACTAAAAAGGTTCCATTTTTCTTATGGGGGGTGGTCTGCCAAATGCCCCTAATTCTGACTATGTAGCCAAACCAAAATATTTGGTTTGCATTCAAATATTTACGTCAACATTAGATTGTTATGGCATGGCAGCATTAGAAGGCAATATGTAATGAGGAAGGGTTGACAGATAAAGTTTCTAAATGTATTATTAGTCTCTTTAGCACCGTGACTGTAACTCACCTGTTGATGTAATAATTTGTAGAGTCTGAGCTGCAGATATAAACTTCAACTGGATTTGCTGGATGAATAAACACCATTCTTTCTACACTGGACCGTTAAATGAGAAAAAGGAGAATGTGTATCCCTGTGACTTCATCACTGCCTTGTACATTAAACACAGTGAAGCAGTTTCAATGGACCATTAGAATATATAACTGCTAACACACTGATTTTACAGCTACGACAGTGATTCGACTCATTTAGCTCTATAGTGTATATAAATCCTTTCTGAATAAACAGAAATATTTTATTCCTCCGGTCGGCCCCTTGTGTTACTTGTCAGGGAAGTGAAGTCACATTGAAGCTGCCATTTTTCAAAACAAATTGTGAACCACTCATTTACAGTTACACAACTGTTTGACTCACTCTCATAGCCACTTGATGAATCGATTTTGAACAACACTCTTGGGGCGTTTCTTCAGAAGGGACTGAATCTGAACCTAAAATACACAGATATATATATAAAACAAATACAGGTTTATAGAATAAATAAACTGCCCTATTCAACAGATGATTTGACATTTTTAGATGGTTGGAAAAAACGCATGACACCATCTGTTACAGTTTTGTTTATGGGCCCATTAGGAGTTTTCTGAATGTGACAGTGACTGAAAAAGTTGGATACAAGGTTTAATTTTTCTGACTCAATCAAAGTGAGCTGGTGAAATAATATATGAAACTTAACCCCTGAAAACAAAACTTCAAATTTTTTTTTTAATGTAATTTCTTTTGAAAAAACTGTTTGAAAGAAAAGTATCCCCAACGTCTGCCTTTCAGCAACTTACACACACACACACACACACACTACCAGGAAGTTAAACAGTGTGACAGGTCTAATGATTAATGATCCAAATTAACAGTAATTACCTCAGTGATTAGCCTGAGTGAGTTAGAAAGTCTGTTGACTCAATGGAGACAAGGCTCCCACTAACTAACCTTAGTCACTCTCACACACACACACACACACACACATACACACACACACACACACACACACACACACACACACACACACACACACGCACCTCAGTGATGGAAGCCTACCACTCTCCCACAGAAACGTGTTTCTTATGAAAACAAGAGTTTTAGACATGAAAAAGAATAATCAAAAGGAAAAAAAGAAGAAAATTATGCGGTGGATCTTTACGATGTTTCTAAATCAGGGGCTGTAAAGGAGCCATCATTTACACAGAGTGGCCAATTTTTATGTCTAACATCCAAATGTGATTCAGGTGCACATATGGATTTAGTTCTACAGAATTGAGCAAAGCCACACTTCATTGAATATATTCTGATAATTGCTTCTTGTTCACGGTCTTTGTCCACTTTACAAAAGCTTAGAAAATAAACATGTATTCTTTATTATTGTTATTATTGCTAGTAAGGGACCAACTGAAAAAATATATATTACTTAGAGGACAGGGGGCAATCAGATTTTAGCAGAGGCCAGCGCCCCCTGGTCCCTCCCTTGAATCCACCACTAAGTGACATTCTCCAGCATTTCTTCTGCCAGCTTCCAATCTCCAGATATTGTCAGAGTTAGGCCATGTGAGAAAACAGCAGGAGACTCTCCTGGGGATTCACTGCGAGCGAGTGGGTGGGTTGATGACGTTTCTAAAATGCGACGGAAGCTAAACTGAAAAAACCAGACCGAATAAAAATGATAAAAAGGTGCAATACATCCAGAAGACACTGAGAAAGATGTCAACAGAGAGTGTGTGCTGTAAACAAAAACAAGTGATCTGCACACTGGATTTGAAAAGTGACTTCCTGCCTCTTGCACACCTCTCACCTGAAAGCTATGGATGGTTCTGTGTTGTTGTGAGTCTCGGGAGAAGGTCTCCCAAATTTGCAAACATTCTCCGGAGTTCAGGTCTGAAAAGGGCTAAACTATTTTAAGTAGAGTTGTACCTGTGAAGTAGAATGTAATGAAATGACTGGTCTAATGCCAGCGCCTCCATGTCTCTCTTATGTCAGGTGTTGGCACGTATCGTGAGCAGTAAGCTGGCAGTTTAAATATCCGACCGTTATTGAGCTCTGTTAAGAGCTGTCTGGACCCCGGTAATAATGTAAATCTCCTGCCAAAGGGAAATGTATCCTGAGCAAAATCAGCTCATTCAGGCACCTATGCCAGTGAAGGGGCTGTTGTGTCCCTGAATCACACCTCATTTAACCACCTCTTTATGTCAGAAGCCATGGGCTTGAGTGCAGAGTTCAGACCTTACGCCTGAATGACAAAATTCTGTAGCTTGTAGCCTCCGAAATTGACCCATGTGACTGCTCATAATATGACCCAGACTGTTTTCTAACACCTCGATGGTTAAAGTAAGTTTTCCCCTTTAACTGCTCCGTTGTTCATTGTTCAAGATCATCACACCTGATTTGAGACAGGTCTGCTGTGAATATTTGGGGCTCGAAGCTACAACGTTTGACATGAAAAAAAATAAAGAGGATTTTAGGTAAGAACTATGGCTTTGTAACTGACTCCTGGTCACTGCTTGAGTTTTCACTTCAAGCATGAAAACCCTGAAACTCTGGCTGCTGGGGATTGAGTTGCACTATGGGAACAGTAGACACTAGATTTCTGAATGAAGAAGAAGAAGAAGAAGATAACTATGTCTACCTTTCACACTGAGGAAAGGTCTGCCATTATTATGAGGAAGATATATGTTATGTTATATGGTATGTCAAGAAAATGTTATATTAAATCACTTTTAAGCATTTGATCAATTACTGTTGAAGTTGTTTACCTTCAAAAGACTACAGGAGCTTACAACTGAATGAAGTCCAGGTACCTGCAGCTGAACAGGAACAGAAACAACACAGTGAGTAGTCATCATGTTTTCACTTGTCCACTAGTTTTGGATGAAAAGTGTTGAACACCATCAGGTATAGCCTGTGTTCATTTACGGTTCACAGACACACACGTACACACACGTACACACAGAGTAGGAAGCTTGTCCTGCTGTTAACAATACCTCCCTCAGACCACATGGGAGGGAGCATGACTTCCTGCTGGTCAAGGTGGGACCACAGCTTTAGGAAGGAAGTTGCTTAGTAATCCACCACCTTTCACACAGCACACACTCTGCAACACAAACGCACACAGACACACTTGGCCCCTCTGGCTGGAGAATCAATTAACTCTGATTACGCAAACTGTCCAAAGGTTAATCTCTAATTAAACACACAGCGAGAATAGTCACTCGCTTCACTGGACTCTAGAGACTCTAATATGTGTCTGTGTGTGCTTGTGTGCTTGTGTGTGTGTGTGTGTGTGTGTGTGTGTGTTTGTGTGTGAGAGTGACATTACAGTGTGTATCATGCATTAAAATGGAAGGAAAGATGGAAAATAAACAGACTACAAAAGGGAGCATTTGTGTATTTATTTGTATTTACATATCTAAACCATATTCACTTTAGAAAACTCAAATTGCATCAATATTTATTTTTGTGCTGTGGCAACATAATTCAAATCAAAATGTCATGCCAATAAAATGTCATTAATCTGAATGAGAGGGAGAAATTCCACATTTTTACAACATTAACAATAATTGGTGAGTGCGTAAGAAAACGTTTTGTCTAAGGTAGTTCCAGAAGTGCCTGCTCTATTACCGAGTACAGCTGTTGCAGCTATCACACACACACACACACACACACACACACACACACACACACACACACACACACACACAGGTTCTTTCAGGCTAGTCATTACCACTGACATAATCAAAGCAATCTGGTAATGGATCGAATCCAGCCTCAGCTTGTTCCCCAAACAGGAAAAAAAACAGGAAGTGAGTTGTGTGTGACAGTAAACAACCAGTGCTACGTGCGTTATTGACAAAGCAATATTCACTTAACATTTGGCATGTGTGCGCGTTGCTGTAATTTTTACTTCCAGCTTTAAATAACCAGGTGCTCGGTCCTCTCCTCTCAGTTGTTTATTCCGCTCTGGGTAAAAACAGCACTTCCTTGTCTCTGGTTCAATCCGTTTCTAATACCTAAAGGATGACTCTGAGCCACACAGCATGAAAACACATGTTCTCTTCTGCGTTGTAACAAACATCTGCTTCAGGGTCGGACAATGTTCTTTTATTTGTTGAAAAGGATCGAGCAAATGCCAGGAAATTACAGGGCTAAACATCCACGGCTGCAGTCCTTGATGACAGGCTCCGTCCTGAAAACACTGTGACATGACATGAAAACACCAAGTGGATGGTTGGTTTGACTGACGCCAGTGGTGAGTTGTGGCTGTATAAAATCATGGCCATGATCGGGCATGCAGGGAAGAGGGGAATCCTCTCAGTGTGAATCTTCAACAAACCACAATCCTCTATAATAACACATTTTATTCGAGAGTAAGACTCAGTGCTGGATTATTTTTCAAATATTTCTACCTGTAGTGCCAGTCGGTGATTTGCAGGGTGATGAAACCCTGTAAATTAAAATCACCAATAATTTAAATTAACTTTGAAAACCTGTAAATTCTGCCATCCCCTCTCAACCATCGCCCTAGCTCCTACTGGAGAGAGTGCTGCATGTGCAGATAGAACATTTGTGTGTGCAGGTATTATCCAATAATAAATGCTGATAACTGAAATGTGGGATCTACAGTTTGTTCTGTGATGTTGATCCCACCGAGGTCTCCCCACAACAGCCAGAGACAAACCATTCAGGTTACAGTGTTTTGTTTTCTTCACACAGTGCAAACCTCAACTCAACAAACTCATCTGAAAGGGTCCAGCTATTTCTGCTGGCCTGGCCGCTCAGTCTCTTCCTCTGTGTCTCTCCTGTCTCTACTCCCATGTGTGTGTCTCACTCCGTGTGGGTCTCTCCATGTCTCCCACTGGCAGGAGGAGGACAGTGCTCTTTGCCTTGGTCTCTCTCTCTCTCTCTCTCTCTGTCTCTCTCTCTCACCACAAAAACACACTGATTATCAGCAGCAACATGGAGAAAACCTTCCTGGATCAGTGGCTGTTAAAACTAGATTTGCGTGAAAAAACACACACAAATAAAGGCTCGGTAAAGGATGATGAGGTTAATGTGTTGTAAATCAAGCTTTCTCCTTAGAGATGGCAGTAAATAAAAGGTTAAGCATTTGTCATTGTGGATGTGAGCACATTGAACATGTCTTCACCATGCGTTCGCTATGAGGATGTTGTATCTTGATGGAAACGAACTATTATTAAGTAAGAGTCATTTTTGGCGATTAAGCTGTTTTTACTAACAAATGCAAAGTGTTTATATCTGTGAATAGTTAATAACATCTCATAATCCATTAATTCAACAGGGAGTCAGACATTTTGAACAGTTGTTGACAGACTAATATTATTACATAGAGGGTGATATCAATATATTTTCTTCTCCCACTTTCCACACTGCTGTCACTTGAGATAAAGTTAACAGTTGGATTTCAACCTGCAGTACATTATTCATTTGTCGAAAATATTGATGTTGTCATTGATGTGGTATTTCTGTCCAACTTGGTGTTTTAATGTTGACTCCAGTCTGTTTCCCTGTCATGAACTTTGGATCTGAAAAACGACCTCGTCATCTTTTGTTTTTAGCAGGACTCATTTGAAAACAAAACAACGGATGAGTCATCTTTTCCTCATTGTTACGCGATGACCTTGGAGTGATCGAGGTGCTTAAAATCTTTACACACCATTTTAATTAGGCCTCATTTCCAGCATCTGGGGGGGGGGATCCCTGTGTGGTTCTGGTGGAAGAAGCACATTCAGGGCCTCAACGTGAAGGAGAGAAGGTCGCTGTGGTTTTGTGGAACATCAGGGGGCCAGTGAGTGATAAATGATATTGGTCTGAATACTGAAAGATAAATAAGGAAAAGTCCGGCTCAAAGTGGGTCATGTAACGTTTGAGTGTGTGTGTGGACTGTGTCCTGTGAGATTGGGGTGTAATGACACTATCTATCTAGTGAGTAATGACTTTTATTACCCGGACTGGAATAGATATCTTAACATCCTCGGTTCAGACACGTAACAGGTTGTGACACTTAAAACTGAGTATTCTTTATTTCCTCTTTCCCCAGCGGCTGCGTGGGACTCAACATGAGAGATTAATGACCAAACGTTCCTTCTTTGCCCACGAGGCCTCCCTCACGCTCCAATTCCTTCATTTCCCTCGAACAGCTTCCACTCCCTGAGTCAATCAAAGTAAACCGTGCACTGTGCCCCCTTGCTCTTCCTCGCTCTCTTTCCTCTTCCTCCCCTATTTTTCCTCCTCAGGTCTTGGTCTACAACTTGTCCTTTGCCATTCTCAGTTCCGTCAATGTCTCTGTATCACCCATTTTTTGCCCCATCGTTGTTTCCCAATGGAGATTCAAAATATGCAGTACTGTTAGATGATTGGGGCAACATTTTGTTTACAACCACTCATTGAGATAATGTCTGACTTTCCAATCAAATATTTTCTGCCTACCACTCCCTCCATTATCACCATAAAAAAACCCAACATATAACTTATGAGTGGCTTGCACAATGAGATTTTGTCATCATCTACTTTTATTTTTTCCACCTAACTGTATGTAAACTATCATTGTCAAAATTATCGTTACTATAAGTGTAACAATATGTACAGACCATACACCACAGCCAGCAAAAAAGCTCATCTGTGTTACATATAAAAGTCTGTTTGAACAACCTCTACAACTTTTAGAACATTTACGTCAGCCTATAGTGTCCAAGTTTGTCATATATCTTATAAAAGGTTTTATCAAAATGAAAAAAGAAGCTGTAATTTTTTTTTTTAATTCACACAAATCCTTTCACACAGATCCTTGGAAAGCCGCTGTGCCAAGCAGTACAAACATATCTAACCACCACCAATTCTCAATAAGTGTGAAAGCAGCAACAATGGCAGTGAAAACATGACTCACAATGAAAACCGGATGAAATAATGTTATTTCTTTCAAATTATGTGGTTTTCAGACTTGTTTTCCTGACTTCAAGACGCCAAAGCAAGCTGTTTTAACCGTTTGTCGCTGAAGTTTTCCTTTTGAGGAATTGTTCCACTGACATGTCAGTGCTCTAAAGAGAAATATCACTTTTACATCTCTCCATCCCAGCCAGTCTCCTCTCTGAAGATTAATCATCATCAGTCAAAGTGGAGCCTCCACATCAACGGCCGTCTCCCTGAAGATCAGTGTGTGTTTGTGCGTGTGTGTGTGTGTATGTGTGTGCACTCATGTGCTTGCTTCAGTTGTTTGGATTGAAGTTGCAAGGTTAGTTACCAGCTAGTCACCTGCCTGCTTACAACTCACATCACGCTACGCCTCGCTGTTCACAAACAACCTTCAATACACCCCCCCCCCCCCCCCCCCCGCCCCGTTTCCCTCTCGCACTCTCACAAATGCACATAAACACACTCTCTGTTGGGAGATTTTATTGTTTTAATTAAGTGGGAGGCAAAGTAGGAGGAAACCCGAACAACAGGAGACTTACACAGAGACGTAGAGAGGAGCAATCCGTCTAAAAAGCCCAAACACAAGAGAAACAACATTGTTGTTAAGAGAAAATAGTTTTTAATGAAAAGAATTGGGAGAAGGAAAAAAAGGAGAAAAATCCACAGGAACTTGGTGACATAAGCTGATCTTTGAAGGAAGATACAACATATTCTTCCAGTGCTGGGTCTTTCATTTCTAATTCCAAAATCACACTTAAAACACTGGGCCTCTTCTTGCTGATTTTTTTGAAAATTACTTTGTCAAGGCGTTTCATCATATTTGGGGTGATCTCAAAATCGTCATCTTCGATTTCGATCCATATTTTTTCGATCAGACGCTCGATGATGGTGTTTGGTGATCTGAGCTCTACGAGCACCTTTGCTTTATCAAAGATCCTCGAAACCAGCTTCATAACAATTATCCTGATGAGTGATTTCCTTTCGTCCTCTTGCTCTTCGCTGTATTCTTCCTCGAATTCAGATGTGGTCACCTCGCTTTCTGAGCCAGACCCTTGACTATCTGACGAAGGCAGACTGGCCCCACCGATCGAGCCCTCTGAAACAGCTTTTTCTAGAGTATGTGTTATCACCCTGGAAGTGAGAGTTTCTGACTGTGTGTGAAGCCACCACCTCATTACTCCAAGGAAACACCACACCATGGCAACGATGTCAGCTGATATGATAGCACGTGGTGGTAAAACCATTATGCTTATGCGCTTTTGTCGTGAGGCTTTTGGTTGTGAGGCTTTTGGTTGTGAGGGGATCTTGGGTCTCATCCTATCAATGTGATTGATGAGGATATTTTTCAGCTCAATGGTTAACTCGAGGGTTTTACCACTGGAAATATCATCAATCCATTGAGAAACATTCTGCCCCTGCTGTATCTCACCAACTACTGCTGGAAGCAGAGCGTCAATATCACTCATGACAGACTGCATTGACTGCCTACCTAAAACCTTGTCAAAGGCTGGGTTGTCAGGGCTGTGAAAGTACTTGTTATCCATTCTCTCCACAATATGACAAATGGACGCTTGGGCAAACTGCTTTGCAGCGCATGTCTTAATCCTTCCACACATTTTCTTCAGAGAGGGGGTGCTTTGGGCTGTTTCTAGATCAACTGGGTTTTGCGACATGATTTCATCCACAATCACCTCAGCAACATCATCTGCAACATTCTTAATCTCCAGAGTGGAGCCAGATTCCAACTGCTCATAATCAGTCAGAATCAGAGAAATTCCATCAGAAGAAGATTCGGTGAACTGAGAGACCTCATCCTTAATGATCTCCTGGACAGTTTTGGATGTTGCTGACAGAAGACTTTCTCTGTCTTCTGAGATTGTCTTCCGGGATGAGGATGATGACTGACTGTCTTCTTTATTGACCAGTTGTTGGTTTTTCAGATTCGTCATGAGTCCTTCGATCATTTGGCCGGCCTGTTGAATCATACATTGTAGCCTTTCTGGAAGTGTGATACGAGGAATAGTTTCCTTCACACTGTCCACGCTCATGGAAAGGACAGAGTTGACACACTCTGCAATCTCTTTAACAATCAACTTTGTCAACTTCTCTGAGCTGACCAGCTTGACCTCATCTGGAACGTCAAGAGCCTGAGCAAAAATCGGAGGAAGTGTGTTGCCCAAAAAGCAAATCACACCATTCAGAGACACAGGCCCAGCGGTGCTCACATGACCCTTTAGGGTGGATTGTGTCACTAAAAAGACAATTTCCAGCAGTTTCTCACCCAGTATGGTTATTGTGGCCACATCAGGTTTTCCTGCTTTCGAAAGATTCCATTGTTCTGATGTCATGCCTTCGAAATAGGACGTCACAATGGGTAAAATGCTGTCCATATTCCTGTTTGATATTGTTTTTCAATACTTCTGTTATTGGCTTAGCTTTTAAAAATCAGGTTGATTCCTGGGTATAGTAAGTGCTGTCCCTGTTTGCCGTGGACTTCTTCGAACATTCACCTATCAACTAGAGGAAGAACACACACCAAAGAGAACACGCACCAAAGAATACAAACTAAAGGGAGAACGCCCTCACTAAAGAGAACAGAGGCATCCAGGACTGCTGACAACAAGCCACGCCCCCAAATATTGACTGTGGATGTAAGTAGCAGCGGTAGCAGGGATTTCAAATTGGCGCCCCCCAACATACCACGCAAACTGTCATGCATCCCCAAGAACTTTTGGACTGTATACAGATGCACACACAGGCAAACAAAATTGTAAGCTATAAAAAACATTAAAAATATATAATAAAAAAAAGAAGTCTGAAATCAGCTGTACTGATAGCATATCATGTCATGTCGACAAAAATAAACATTAATGACGTCCACAATCGGGTGATTCTTACCTCTATATTGTTCCTTCTTCTCCTCCTCTACTTTGCGGTGCTTTCTGAATTGTGCACCTGGTAATTTAATCTTTTTTTGATTCATCTTTGACTCTAACCGCAGTCTATCACCGCAGGGACACACCTGAGGCGGAAACGCAAATTCTGTGCGAGCCGCCGCCTGACTGTTCTCACAGGGAGCCATCCAGGAGGATGTTTTAGATGCTGGCTTGCCTGTCCAGATAGCCACGGGTGGTGACATCAGCAAATGTCCCTACTATGCTGCCAAAATGAGTAGGTATTTATACTTCTCTTTGTATGCATCATGCTGCTATGAGGAATTGTGGTGAGGTTGTTGTTGTTAAAGTTTGTTTTTCTCTTTTTGTGCATCCAGCGGCGTCGAGTGGAACGGCAGATGCCGGTCAACTCGCCATGGCCGCACTCTGACACCCAGCAGGACAGGTTCTGTTTGCGACTTGGATTGCTGCTCAGGCTGGACTCGCTGCATTGGTATCTGATGTGATCCCACCTCCAGCCTGTCATTCTGCTGCTGAGAGAGGGAGAGGGAGAGAGGGAGAGGGAGAGAGGGAGAGGGAGAGAGGGAGGAGAAACATTGAGGTAAGGCGAATAAGGAGATTCGGACCATTTCATAGTTTAATGCATACATTCTTTAGGGATCCAAGCTAATTCAATATTGCAAATTGCTAAAGAGGGACGTTAATTCCACGGCTATCATGACACTGTTTCTCAAACACCGTCAGGTTAGAAGCAAACACTTGGTAGTAGTTAGTATCCGGAGTCCCTGCTGACTGTGTGTGGAAGCTGGGGGGGAAGCTAGCTGCTTCCGTGTAACTTCAAGCAGTGGAATTAGCAACGCAGTTCGGAAACAAGACCGGGGAACCGCTGCGCTAAGAAACGATAACATAAGCATTTTGATACGCTGGGTGTCACTTTATTTTATTTAGTTGCCATCGTACACTGTGTGTGAGAAAAGCCGGGACGAGGTTATTAATGAACGTGGACTTCTTCTGAGAACTCATGAGGTAGTCTTCTCTAAGCTCGTCTTCCGTTGCGCCACCTACTGTTCTGGTGCCGAATTGGTTTCACCACCGGAGAACTATAAATCAAAAAGTGTCCGATCCGTCCGTCCGTCCGTAACGGACTCGGAGAAGCATACAAAGGCCTTTACTGGTCCCCATTAAACCACTAAAACCAGCATGTGCTTGGTAAATACATTTGAATAAAGAAAAAACTAAATGTAGATTCAAGTTCAATCACTTCTACAATGACCAAAGAGTAAAGAGTTAAACCTTAAGTATGAATACATAAAATATAATAATTCAGACACAAATCAGTACCTGGTTCTTGAAGAATGATTTCTCCTGAGGATCCTTCTCAGGAGTCATGGCGATCTCAGCCTCAAAAGAGTCAGTGACAGCGACAGTTGAATGTCCAGCCACCTGAAGAATGAGTTTAACATCATTATTGAGTAGCTGGTGATCAGGAACATTATTTCAATTCAGCTACAATAGCAATAGGCAGAAACAAAAGACAACAACAGCTGAGAGTGAAGTTATTACTGAAATAGTTCCTGTATCTGACTCAAAATCATTCTAACTTTACAAATATTCAATTTCGCTCTGATTTCTGTAATACATATATTGCCAGCTATAGCACTGCTGGAAGCATTACAGTTGAGAACAAGTTATGGTGGAGTCTGGAAGGTGGAATTGACCTGTGACCAATGACTAGTATGACTGGTAGAATGCAAACTCAGCTCAAGTCCAAAGACACATGTCTTACATGGTGTTTTTTTAAGTTTAAGGACAGAAAAGATAAAAAACGTGTAATTGAATGTGTACTTTATGAATCAGTGGCCGTGGTCCCCACTAAAACAAGAGACCTGACTAGTGTGTTTGAGACTGGTCTTCTAAAAGGACCATGACTGGTCCCCATTAAACCCCTAAAACCAGCATGTTTCTGGTAGCATACTTATTACTTTAGAGTTACATAGATGTTAAGAAAAAACTAAATGTAGATTCAAGTTCACTTCACACAGTGAAGGCAATACTGATATATTTCCTGTATTTGACTCAAAATCAATCAACCGTTCATTGGTACCTAGACGTCAAGTTCAATGATTTCAACAATTAATCAAACAGGAAAGAGTGAAGAAATGAAAGAAAATAAATTAAATTGTATAGCCCAAAAATGTACAAGGCTCTATTTTCATGACCGATTGCAAAGTTAAAAAAGGCAAAACAAAAAATAATAGACAGGTTAAACCCAGTATTGGTTAAATTCTGAGAAAATAAATATTTTCAGCATCTCTATAATGTTTTAGCCAATACACATAATATTTCATCAAACAAACATCACTTTCACACTGACATTCAGCAACTCAATTGTGACAAACCTCTTTCCTCCAAGGCCAATCAGTCCCTCCATAGTCATATGTAATTTCTTCTCCAGCAGAAATGTCTTTCAATGCAAAGAGAAAGAGGTGTGGCTTGCCCTCTGATAAGACCTTCTTCATTTTGCAGTTCGGTTGTTTGTGGTCATCATTGACTATTCTTCCCAGAGTACCATCTTCTCTAGCTGTGTCGATACTTCAAAAAGAAAATAAATCATTGTTAAGCTTCATACAATTTTATTGAATTTGTCAACAATTTTAAATTGGTCCTTAGAAAGTAAACTTCAGATAAGATGAGATCTTTTATTGAGTAACACAGCTAGTAATAGTGAACAATACCTTAAGTAGACAGATTTTTTGAAAAATAAACTGACTTCTAGCCTTTATTCAAGTGAATCTGTGCAACACAGGTAACATTACTGATTGTTATTGTTGCTAAGTCAACAATATAAATTTAAAGAGATAGTTCACAGAAAAATGTAAGTTCACTTATTATGCACTCCCCACTATGCCGATGGGAGTTTGGGTGAAGTGTTTAAGTCCACAAAACACTTTAGGAGTATCAGGGGTAAACAGGGTAGCAGCCAAATCCAATCCAACTGAATTAAAGGGAACCTCTTCTTCAGTTGTAGAAAAACAACAAAAAAAGCAAGCCTATATACTGCTCGTGCGGAAGAACAAGTTAATTAATATTTAACTTGACATGGCATCATTTACACTCTGTTTGTACCGTAAAAGTCCTCTAATATCCTCCTTGGTGGCACGTTTCTGTGAACTATCCCTTTAATATCACATATTTGATATAACAACTAAACACTTCAGAAATGTAAAAGTCTATGTCATCCTTAACACCATGTTTTCACCATGTTTGAATATTATGGATATAGTTACTTCAGGAGAAAAGCTGCAAGTCCATACATTACATATTTATCACATAGTCAGTTTGTAAGGATGGACGATACGACTGCTTCATAAAAGGGAAATCAAAGCATCTCAATTGCCACCTGGTGGCTGGCTGCATTATAGGTAATAAAACCTGTCTCCTCCATGTTAGTAATGGGACGTGGTCCAAACTATAAACCGACTTCAAATAAATTTTTGCAAAAATATGTCATGTTAGATACTTTTTAAGAAACTGATGTATGTTCAAATGTAAATTTTTCCAGTGTCTGGGATATATTTTGGCATCACGTTTTATATACAGTCCATCTTTATTTAGAGTCAATGTTTCAGCATTAGACATAAATTGTAAATATCGTTCTGCTGTTTCTATCATTTCTTCTTCTAAAGTTAGAAGAACACACAACATTTTGCACAAGTAAGTAAGGCCCATTGTTTAACCCACAGATATAAAGGACTATGGATTAAAAGTGCTTAAATTGCCTTTTTTTTTTTTTTTTACTGAAGAAGCAAATAGTTGAGGCTCTGTCATCTAACAACCTGCAACTGAGCTGAAGTAAGCCAAAGAGCAATTATTCAACATATGTAGTGGAAATTACAGCAGTATAGGAGAGGGCGGGGTCTGCAGTCAGTCAGTGTGAAGCTGAACCTCATGTCTCCAATCAGGATCAATGAGTTCAGCAGACTTTTCCAGTGGGTACGATAACCGGTAAAACTGAAAGAGGGAAATTGTTTGTAGCCGGACATAAAGTTAACAGGCTGACTGGGAGAACGGCCTCTGAACAATAACACTCCTGGGAGGTGCTGTAATGAAACCGAAATCTGAGGTTAGAAATCTGCTTTATCCAACAACTTTGAATGTTAAAAGTTTCTGAATGACATCTACACGAAGACTGGACACAAGGTTGTGGCTTCACGCATCTCAAGATCCCAGCAGACACAGGAAAGCAACAAAATGTTTGACCTTTGACAAAGGACACAGAGGAAGTGGATGACAACAATCATGTTTTGTGTGTGCATGTGCGTGACTTTCGATCGAATCAGAAGCGTTTTAAAAACACTTTAAAAACACTTTTTTACCCTACTCTTATCAGACCATGTCATTGAACAAAATTCCCACGATGAATATCGCGTCATTACAGTAATTTAGGTCCCTTCGTTTGAGGCCATTATGTCTATTAAATGTATGTGGGTAGACTTATTTAGTTCCCTTAAACCTTTGAATGAGACTTATTCTGAGATCTGATTGGCCGTGTTTGAATCAGATTGTATAATGACTGTAAACTGGTCAAGTGTGTTTCCATAACTATACTTCAGGTTTACTTCAGCGTTTTCCTACGAATATACACTTCTAATCTAGTTAAATCACCATGGTAACTTATGCTGAACAGCTAACCTGCTCCGTAACAGGTTAAATTGGAGATGAGAGATAATCCTTTACAAAGAAAATTATCAATCACCTCCTGACATTACTGATGTGGATTCTCAGAGGGTCTCTAGGGAGGACAAAGGTCTTCAGAGACAGACTAAATCCTAGTGCCTACTCTGATGAGTATCTTAATAAAAGATATAGATCCTCATCGGAGGGAATGATAAACCTTTGTCAGCTACTGGAGCTGAATTTAACAAACCTGACACGCAGGAGCAATGTGCTCACAGTAATACAGCCCGTCTGCATCGCCCTACGCTCAGTTCTTAAGTAGGAAAGCCTTGGTTGACTTAAAGAGCTGATAACCAGCTTTGTGCGACTGCTGAGCCTGACTGCGTTTGTTAGGTTAAATCAAGATGGATTAGAGAAAGATATCTGGGGTATGGGGCACTTTGTAGAACAGGCCTCAGGTCCACAGAGAAACGTGGATGACAATCGGGCAGTAAAGTAGGTACCAGCTCCAGTAGGAGCTTTTTTTACACAGAAAAATAAACCAAAAACAACAATCAAAGCACCAGGAACAGGTACATGCACATATAAAACACACAACCGACAGACACTATTTAAATTCTAAGTAAAACAAGAAGTAAGAGTCACTCTGAGAGGCATATATAACACAGACATACGGCAAACTTTTTATGGAAACAAAAAGATCAAATAAAAAATAAGAAAAGTATAAAAAATGGAACATTTAAAAGTAAAGATTCGCTGAGTCTTTGAGACGTGAGAAAAATAACTGCAAATAAAAGCACTGCGGGGTGAGTGTTTGTTTTCTCAGAAACTACTGGAGACTGAAAAAAAGATAAAACTTCCCAAAAGACCGGTAGGCCTATGAGCTGAGGTCTGCAGCTGCCTAATGATGTGTGACAGACACACACACACACACACACACACACACACACACACACAAAGAAAGCACATAAATTATTAAAATAAAATCCACAGGTGGTTTCGCACACTCCGCTGAGGTGACTGGGATAAATGAACAGATGCAGATGTCTGAATAACAGCTGCTGTTTTTTTCTGGTCCAGGTCACTTCACTTTATAGGACTTCAGTTAACAGCAAGTTCCACTGACTTATGTACTTTTTTTCTCCACCACAGAGCTGCTGTTTATGGAGGAAATGATACAGGTGTATGCATCACTTCAAGTGCATGGACAGTGAGAGATCAAACCAGCTGACAACATGCAGCAGTAATGCTACTGTTAGGAGCATGAGAAGCTGGGAGATGTGATAAAGAATCAAAAACTACCCAATGAAAGGTTTTACCTTGCTTCACATTCAGAAAGGGTCACGTACATGAGCATCCAAAATGGCAAAGTCAGTTCATTCCAATGCATTTGCCCTGATCAATGGATTTGCTCACGTTAAGGAGAATCAGTGAACAAACATTATTTCATTAACAACTTTGAGAACTAGAACCTTCTAACAAGGCTTGATCCAAACTAACAAAGGTGTTTATACAGTGTATGTGACCTTAGAACTGACATTCTGGAGTTTTTACGCAGGGCAAGGCGTGGGATCATTTGTGCGTGATTGTGGGTCTTTTTACACGTACTTCTTCACATCCGGGTGTGCAAACCAAATACGTTAATTATATATTTGAGCGTTTTCATGAGGTTGCAGTAATAGTCGCATTGCAGGTTTGTTTTTTATGAGATGGTCTGTTTAAGTGACAAGCAGCCATTGTTACTGCACATTTCCACAGATGTTACTACCCAATTATCCTCAGATCACACGCATGACCAGACCCAGTAACTGGCTAACCTAATGGGCCAAAATTGGGTCTGTAAATCTGCAATCACACACTCCCATATCTTCCTGCTAGTTTGAACACAAAAGCTCACAAATACCAGCAAGAGGTTTCGTGTTAAACTTACATGATCTGAATTCATTTTCTAACCCAGGTGTGCAGTCTGCTCGTTGTTGATTCAGTATTAAATAGAGCATGTCTTTCTTTCAGTGGGGTAAAAGCTATAGTTTATAAAAATGGCTCATTTCAGGCCGCTGTTGTTTGGTCTCTGTTTATCTCACTGGCGTCATTAGGCTTATCCATCCAGTACATCTCCCCCCCCCCCCCCCCGCCCCCCGACTCTGCAAATTTAAGTTATCTAAATCTTTAACATATTCAGTCAGGGACCATCTTTATGTTAGAAAATCAACTTTTATTGTTGTTAAACAGCATACAACTACACAGCATGCATGGTAGAAAGACACTTAAATAAAACATAAATACACACTTAAATTAGGCTCCTTGTGTGGGAGACCCCACAGCCAGCACACATTTCTTACAGTACAATAATAGGACATTACACCAAGATAATGTTCATTTCTGATTCAACCATGCTTACATCTTTTAACCTAATTTCTATATTGTATCTGGTGTTTTTCAGTAAAAAAAAAATCTGTACAGAAACCATGCTTGTTGAACCTGTCAAGTTCAAAATAATAACTCTAGTTTGTTAGTCAGACTGCGGCCAGAGTCGTGGAAGAATATTTAAAAAGTTCAAATGTTTTTATTGTAGTCTCTTCTTAAGGGTCTGGTCTCACATAAGCAAATATTTCAGAGACGAACCTTTGCCTTCCGGTTACTTTCAATCCGTGAGAGCGAGGAAGCGATTAAAACCTTTTCTTCCTGTGACCAAGCAAATCACGGCCTCGCATGGAGTTATGCTTCGGTGAACTCTGATCAGCGTTATTTGCTTTGCATTAAGTATATGTGATGCGGCTCTTATTCTACCACTGGCTGAACCTCCTGACTGCTTCCTGCAGAGCAGCCGTCAATGTCAGAGCCTGTGCACATTTTAATGAATTAGCTCAACAGAATCAGGAGGATCAGCTGATCAGTGAAATCGTCTGCTGTGGTTTAGCAGGACTAAAACACTTCCCCAGTTTAAAAAAAAGTACGACAACGTCCAAGAGTATTTGAATCCCTGACAAACAACACATCTATCAGCTGTCCTTATACATTATGCACTGTAAAATACTGCAGTTCAACATTAAGGCAAGACAAGTGCTTTAAATCCAAAAAACGTTAAACAAGAGAATTGAGAAACTGAACTGAACACAACTAGCTACAGAGGTAAATATATAAAACATCAGATGCAATACCACGACACAATTTGTACAAATGTACTTAAAATGCTTTTGATATTTAGTTAGGGATGGCTCTTTTTTTTTCCTGCTACTACTTATCGAACTTGTGTTATTGACTTCTCTAGCAAAAAGAGTGTCAGCTTTTATTTTGGTGGTTCCATCTCACAATGATTGTTGTTAAAGATACAATAAAATCTTTTCTAATCACAAGGGAATTTCAGGACCTAGAAACGCAGAAACTTAAACAAATCTGGTACCACCACCACAACATACAAATAATAGGTACGATTTTGTAATTATCTTTATAGACCAGAGCAGATTCCACAAAATTTTGATAAAATTAAACTATAATAAATGTTACAGAGAAAATGAATAGATTTCGTTTGTTTGTGTTTTGTATAAACCAGGGAGAATGTGTGTCTTTTTCATTCTCACTTCATTTTGATGAAATGGGGGATATTTAATTACAATTATTTAGAGTTGTAAAAACAGCATTCACAAGTTTCTCATAGTACCTTTATTTTAATCTCTCACTCCTTTCTTTGTTTCATCTCAGTTCCTCCTCTCGGCTCATTTGACCTCCTGAGAGGCCATTCGCCACAAAGGTCACAAAAAGTCACCAACTTCATAGGTGCAGCGTTGCTTGTTGGCTAGTTTTAAGAATATATATAGGGCTCATAGAAAAGATTTACCGTCCTCCATTAAATGATTTCACATGAGGTAACACATTGGCAGCCATTGGTCATCCTCCATTCTTTGGCTCCTACTGTACATGGTTACTTTCTGATTGTGTATGTAGCTGTTTTTAAATATATTTCAAACAACACATATAACTTCAGAACAGTTTATAATTGTTTATTATTGTTTTGTCTGTTCTTCCCTCCTTTAATAATATTTTTTATTATTTATTCTTCTATTCTCCATTTTTGGGGTGAAAGGTGGGGTTATATATGTTTTTAATATGTCGTCATATTAGGGGCCGGGGCCCACTACTTTCCTGCCTTATGACATTGCTGTGAGTGCTATGGTGCTTCCCTTGACTTGTGAAAATAACAAAAAAAGAACAGTTTATAATGGGAAACTGATGATTTTACAACTTGCACTAACAATAGTCATATCTCCCCTTATTCTAAACCAGTTTCTTTGCTTTTTCTTTATCCTTATTGTTCAGTCAAATCTTTTAAGTAAACGCTCTCTGTTCTGCTCCACCTGTACCTGTGGACAGGGAACCCTTATGTTTATTCTGTAACTGTGAAAAGTAATATTTCACAATAAAAACTGATGACAATAGTAAGGTGGATTATCATGTGTTCAAATCATGGACCCTACTTGAAACCAGTGTTTCCAAAGCAGAAAGAAAAGAAACATTAGTCATTACATTTGACCTTTCCTGTTCCCTCCACTGTCACTGGTAAGCTACAGCAGACAGAGGGACTGTGGGAAAGGGAGTTCAGTGGCTGATTAACATGTGAGGGGAGGTTAGTTAGTTTATCACCCAAATTATCATTACCCTTAACAATGAAATGTTACTGAAGATGTTGAAACATTATTCAACAGATCCAACCAAGGTTTCCCAAGAAAGTGAATATTGAGCATTGAGTGTGAGCTTTAGGTACATTCCAAGAGGGCGAATGGTATGAAAACCAAAAGCATGAAAACAAGCCTCTGTGAAATATGCCTCTAAGGTTCAGTGAGGAGGGATTGTGATCCCTAGATGGTGTTCAATGGAAAGCCACTGCAGTGAAAATAAATCAATGTGCATTTAATCTGTTGAACTATCAACATTCGTCTCATGGTAGCTTCCAGTCTGAGCTAGATGAGTTTATGTATTCAGTGTTATGGGTTAGTGGGATGTCAGTTTATGTAAGAGAGAAGAGAGAGAGTGAGTGTGTGTATGTGTGTTACAGAGTGTGTTAAATATGTGTGCTTCATTAGCTTCATTCGCCTTTAACCAATATACATCAGAGGCAGATGTGTCTTAGAATGAAATCACGCATAAGCATGACTTGTATAACTATGTCAAGAGCAGAACAAGCAAGGAGATATGGTCTGTTAGAGACAAAAGAGATTAATCCAGTGTGTGAAATGTCACCAATCTGGTTGTGAAGGGAAAAAAGGTAAATAATTGTGTGTGTCCAAACTGCATTTGACAAATTTGCTGTTCTGTATTCCGAAGATGCAAAGGTACAGTATGTAGATGTACCTTTCCTCTCCCTCCAAGCACCAGTTTTCAATTTAACTGGACCTTTACATTAAGAAAACTGCCTCGTGCAGCTTGAAGTCTCAGGAGACAATTAACACAATAATATGAGCCAACACACGGTTCATCAAAGAGTCAGCAAGGCTGCAAAAGCAGACATTAAACAGACCTTGCTCTTGGTAAAGTCAATCCACAGGCAAGCATACAGTTTTAAATCTGAGGTTTGTTAAGTGTTGAGGGTTTTCTCAGTGAAGATTGACTGGTATGAATAAAACAGTTCATGTAATTTCAAACGTATACTTGGGCAAAGTAGTGGGGGGGGGGCCTTGGTGATTAGGATTTTCAAATGTCATCCTCAGAGTGTATGTGAACGATTGTCTCTTATTTCCTCTTTATCTGTGTCACCATCTTCTCCGTTTCAGTTTGTGCAGACTTTTCAGACAACTGAACACTTGTCCTCTTTTGGGCTAAAGTCAAATCCAAGCTCAAGCATCAGACCTACACATTAACTGATTTCATAAAATCTATTCTGTTTGATGAAGGTTTAATGACCAGCAAAAGCTGAAAAACGGTTCTGATCTCCCATATTCTGAAAAATTCTAGTGCCAAAGCTTCAACTATGATGATGGTCTTGATACCCTTGTTCCACATTTTTTCTTGTCCTACTTTCGTATTCCCTCCCATATTGTCATCATTACTCGTCCCATGCACCCAGATCCCGCGGCGTCCGGTTCCGTTCTCCGGAGCTCTTGCTGCGAGCCTTCCTAGCACTCTCCTGTGCCTGCCGGTACTTCTCCAGCATGCTCTTGTGTTTCCTCCTCAGCTTGTCGTTGCACCACATCCTCTCGCAGTACTCCTCCACATGTGGCAGGTTTGACGGCCCAATCAGCTGCATGATATCTTTGAACCATGTGCGCGATTGGCCAATTTGGCTTGATGAGCCAGCCCTGGTGTATGAGCTGCACGGCATCCATGCTCTGTAGCCACTTGTAGATCTGTCTTTCAACGAGTCTGAGAGGCCGGCGTTGTCACGAGCCATGAGCTCGTCCACGGCCTCCCCCTGGAGGACTTGGAGGGTGAAGCGGGCCAGGGTCTGTGTGAAGCCGTGCTCCCGGGAGCGACAGATGTACACACCTTCATCTTGGCGGAAGAGACGACGGAACAGGAGACCCTGCTCTGTAGACATCACACGATCGTCTAACTTCACCTAAGGAAGCCAGAGAGAGACCTTTTACTTAACTTAACAATTGTCTCACATTATATTGTAATTGTCTATGATGTTTTATACATGAAAACAGCAACACATCAAAAATTGATTAAATAAAGTTACCATCCGAGTGTAATATTTAAAAATTTAAACTTAGTTGCTTCACTTACTCATTGTTAATGTCACAAAATCCATGTGCAGTTATCAATCTGAGACTCTTCGAATCAACATACATCCATTGAGAACCTTGGGGACATCTACGCCCCAACGATGAACTCTGTTTCAAAGTTATTAAGATTTCTTATTGTTACCATCTTGATACAAAATCAGAATCAGCTGAGCCTGTTCAGCAGTTGCCAGTGAGCATGATTGGCTTTTAACTGTTTAACATTCCCATGCAGTGCTCATGTGTGAAGGCATCTGCATCGTTATGTTTCTCCACTCATTGACTCATACTTGTCTGAAGATGTTCAAAAGCCTTTTGATCATATGAGAAATTATTTTAAGCAGTCAAGTGAATAACATGAATGCAGTAACAAATACAACTTTTAAAGCAAATCTAAATTATTCATGAAAGTATTAAATCTCTTTTTTTTTATTAAAGAATAAAAGATTGAAATCCACCAAACTCAGAGCTCAGGAACAGTCACTGTTAGTTTTAACTCTCTTTTCCTTCCTTTTACTCTCAATCTCTTTGTATTTTCTTTCCTTTTCCTGCCTCAACTATGTCTCCTTTGAACTTTTCTTTATCAACCTCCTACCTCCTCATCTCACTTATTCCATTCGTTTGGTGCCAACACAAACATGGCTGCCCTGTTAGCCAGAGTGGCAGCCACATGTTTATTTGCAGGGAAATGAGGAGGGGTGGTAATGCCTTAATTCTTGCATGGCTCACTGAGGTACTCACTTAAGCTTGAAAAAACATAACCTCAAACAGATGAAAAATTACTATGGGTGTGGGCACACATTCAGGACAACATAATTTTCAAAGAAGTAATTTGAAAAGGACTTTGCAACACCGTGCTGAAGTCACAGAGGTTGGTAGCGACTGAGTGACACCACAGCTTCCAGTGGCATGTGTTCCATGCTTGCAAAGAATCCACTGTTTATTCAAGAGTAAAAGAGCGGTTGTGCACTTTCCTTTGAAATATAACTGCTCAATTTCAACCATATGTCAAATGGCTGTCAAATGTGTCGGCCAAGTGCCAAATTCACTCACAAATCTCAGTGTTTCAGGCAGTAAGTCAGGCCACTGTTTGCCAGAAGTTTCATATCATCCATTGCCTGTCTCTCAAAACTTCCCCCGCCCCTTCTACCTCATCTATCAGAGATACACAGATTTTTTGATTTGCAGCAATAACATTTTCCTGATATTGATTTTGGCCATTTGCTTGCTGTCTTACCTCTTCCTTGTGGTCGTGCTGTTGAACTAACCAGGTTACAGTAGCCTGCGGAGAGCGAGGAACACACTCCAAGAAGGTGCTGTTGTTCTCAGTCCCATACACCACTCTGTCCTCCGTCATGTCAAGGTCTTCTGGTTGAAAGAGAGAGAATTAGGGAGGCTGTGTCTCTGCTAGTTTCAGACTTACACAGTTGTCATTTTCCGTCCAGTGCCAATAGCACAGCAAACGTACGTCCAACTGAATAGCCATTGCCATGTTGATCTAAATATGAGGTGCGGACAGGTGGATTGCTTGTATGCAATTGCACTTTTGACCATCAAAATAATTTCAGTGGTGAGTATTTAACTGTTATTTGGAGGCGGCACTATCTAGATAGTAATACAATAGGTCTATTTGACTACTTGTTACACACATTAAAGATGATATTCTCATGTGCAAACTGTAAAAAACGAGTCTTTTATTTTACCCAGCAAATCGGTCCTTACGTTAGCAATCCATCGCAATCTGGTGTATCATGATCGAATTTAAGGTGACTGTTGTTGGAGTTTTATTTCTGTTTTCTTGATCTTTAAATGTGCTGGTAGGAGAAAGACTTTGCTACAGGCAGTGACTGTCTGAGAAAGTGGAAATCTTACTCTAACAACATCCTGACACTTGGAACAAAGGAACCTTGTTGAACTCAGGTTCAACCAGAGACTTGAATGGAGGCATGTTTCATCACCTGCTCTCGGTTCCTACACTCAGGTGAGCAAACACAAATTCGACACCTTCACACCCCCATTTTTTACCTGCCTCTGTACAGCCTTGTTTCTCTCGTTTTTACCTTTGCTCACTTTATCCTATCCTCACCTCTGCATCACGTTAGTACATTTTCTACCACTTATGTGTCTTTCTTAGTGTGATAGTTGAGAAAGTTTTAGGTCACTTATACACATACTGGTTTTCATGTTACATGGGGACCAACATTTCGATCATCACTGGTGGGGACCAGTTTGAGGCATGAAAAAAATCTGGTATACACGAATGCCCACACTATTTTTCATTAAAAAAAAATGTCTCACAAAACCCAACGATATCTCATGTGAAATAAGTTCTAGGTTGTAGCAAAGTTAAAATGTACTTAACTGTGATTTACTGCACAACAAACAGCTTCAGATAAAAGGACTGACGTCTCACATTAACACTCTTTGCCTTTCATACTGAGAAAGAACTCTAAGGTGTTTATTTAAAATATGAAACTGCAGCCAGCTAACACAATGACTGAAAACGGGGGGGGGGGGAAACAGCTATAGTCTGGTGTAAAAAGTAAAAGTTGTGGTTTGACATTGAGGCTGGACATTTGGCTGGGTGCAGTCCAGACTCTCGCAGTCAGCAGGAGGTTGCCAGGAAACTATTTGGAACTGAAGGAAGTCAGAGGAAGTAGGCGAGTCCCGCATATTGAACAAAGAGGTCCCAGAAGATGAGAGGTAGTCACACTCACCACCCAGGTTCTGATCCACACACTGCAGAACAGGGTTTCCATGCCTGATGTCCTGCCTGCGGTAGCGTCGTTTGTTAACAGGCACATATCGTGCACATGATGAGCCATCCCAGGCGCAGTAAGGGTCTCTGGCCAGGCAGCACTCAGCACAGGCTTTTCCATAAGTCTCGCAGCGATGCAGCTTCACCTGCGCCACACCTGCCGGAGAGCCCACGTAAACGGCTTGCTGTTTAAAGGGAGGTGAGGATAAAAAGGGAATAAGGCATTAAGAAGATGATATTTAGTATATTGAGTTTGAAAGTAAGAAATTACAGTCATATCAACTTACCCTTTTTACGGATATATCCATGGATGTAACTGGAGTTGGAACCTGCAATAGTGAAAATAATTAAAGTTAGGTATTCCAAAATGTGAGAAAACGCCTTGAATATCTTGAGAGTGAATTCAAGGAGGATATTTCTTTGACAATGAGGAGACACGGAAGAGACGTGATTGACATGCATAAAGACCGAGACATGGTAAAACTTACTTTAAAGACCTGTAGCTCCTCCAGTGTGATCTCCTCTGTCTCTAGACTGTTTCCACCGTGCAGAGTGATAACCTTCAACACTGTACCAATGTCTGAAAGACAAAGAGACCCATTGTATGGTCCACATTTAGCCCCATGTTCTTAAATAATTATTTACTTCAATAACAATTTAACCAGTTTTCTGACCATTGATAAAGTTTCTGAATCTGGACAGGGATCACATGCACTTACCTGTGCCGATGAACATGACATCATACTGCCCGTCCTCCGCTTCCACCCGGTCCACCACAATTTGCTTAAGCTTGTAGGGGACATTGGCTTTAACGAGCACGGGTTGGCGCAGAGCTGGATACACCGGCCGCCACATCAGGGGGTGACTGCGGGCGAAGTGGAGCACTGAGTCAGGGAAATCCTTTGTGCTGCCGAACTCCCTGCCAGGCTGGTTGGTGATTTTACTGGGGCACTGAAGATAAGGAAGGGTGGATATGAAAGATGGAGGAACAAAGGGAGAAGAAGAGCATGGGAGAGAAAACTATTAAAACAGATTTGGGGTAAAATCCTTGGCTTGCAAATTGACAGTACTAGAAAAACATTAAACCAGACAAGGATAGATAGATGGATGTGATACAGAAGGAAAAGCTTAAAGCAACAGTCTTGGTATTTCCCATTTTATTATATTTCCAGCATTTTCCACCATTGCTTTCCAAACTACTCCCAATGACGGTCTTAAAGTCATCTCAAAGAACCATCAATATAATTTGTGTTGTGTTTAGAAAGTTTGGATCATCACTTTATCTGCATGTCGTCTCTAAAAACAATCGTCTCTTTATGTGTGACTGTAGTCATAATAAAATGTGCTCGTACTTGGCTGAGATGTTGTGTCACTCAAATAATTACAGGGGCTGAACTCTCTCCAAACGAAAGGAATTTACTCAAACCATATGACCTGTGACTTCACAAATGATTGAGATCAGTGATTCTTTGTGAAGCAGCCAAAGTCTTTGTCACGCAGTCTGCGCAGCAACTGTTTAACACATGTTTAACTGAAGCAGGGGTAAGAGGAAAAAGATGCCAACTGTTCAGAAGCAAATGGCTCTATTGTCTCTGCTGGTGGCAAAAAACACCATGAGTGATGTTTGTCTGGTCCTCCACTGAAAACAGATTTACTTCTTTCAGAACATTGCGTCTTCATTCATTGTTCTCTTGCACTTACTCTTCCTTTCATAAATAAAGGATGTTGTTACATGTTAAGGTTGATTTCTGGCACGTCATTAGGAAATACACAGGAGAGCTGCAGCTGTAGGCAAAACCAGATTTGATTGATCAGAGTCAGGCAAGACTCAAGCCTGTGTGTACTGCAAATTTATTTTACAAAATATCTCTGTCCGGACGAATACATACAAGCATGCCCGCTCAAATAGGTAGCGATAAAATCTCCACGAACAAACCGTCAAACACCAGAGAAGAAGGCTGTGGTCCAAGTAATATTGTACGCAGATGCATGTGAATGCAGTTATTGTGTTGCAGTGATGCTAATTTTAGGTGCAAACTTGTAAATAGACCTGGCAGTGCTCAGTAAACGTATAGAAACCAGTATATATCAGTCATCGTTGTAGTCGTTTCTTGTGCATGCTTATTACACAGAGCAATAGTGGGCAAAGTTAGATTTTTAAAAAATCTGGTTTTTAAAATTGATCAGGAATCTCCTTGAAGCTTTACTACTCCGTGCAAGTGGATGAGGATTTCACTCAAAGAAACAAAGGACGAATCAGGGGAGAACAGAGACCATATGATGTTTTGGGTTATACCTTAAGAGCCTCAAGAGAAACTCACCTGAGAAACAGATCATTACATGACGAGGCAGGTTTAGGACACAGAGGGATTTGGGTGAGAGAAGTTGTATCAGTAAAAAAAAAGTAGCAGTGACTGACTAAAATGAAAGCATATGTCAGAGTCATGAGGCAACTTTGGCAAATATGAATCAGGACAAAGAAATGGGACATTTAATTGAGATAGATCATCTTACACAGAAGAGAGCTGGCCATTTGATCATCTTATATGAGAAGGTTAAATATTTATATAGAACTTTTTTATTTGCTTGATATTGCTTTTCCAGAATGTATTTCCATATGGTATAAATACTGTTACTCTGCCTTATAACAACAGTAACGAATCCACACAATAGCCTTATAATGGTCTGGATTCAATTTCAGAGAAGGGACTTGAATTGTGCTGTGAGGTTACACTCAAATATGCAGAAACATTTTGATGTATAGAACATTCCTCTGAGAAGGCTTCACCACACAGCATCACGTTATTGCAGAGGATGTGGAATGTGCAAGCAAACCTGTGCTCAATTCTCAAACTCACTATCTTCAAATGCTTCCTGAACAAATACATTTGTTTGCAATTTGTTTTTAATGATAAGTGGTGCATAGATTGCGATGTATATAATTCAAAGGGGGAGTTCACGCATGCATGTGCTTCCCAATCTGTGGGGAATCTGTATGTAAAATCAACGTAATTGTTATGCATAAAGAAAAAAACGGAAAACGTGATCTTTTACACTTTCATTTTGGAACTGAAGAGACTATTTCTTTCCATGTATTTGTCAGATTTGCTCAACTTTCACACAGTTACACACTCTCTCATGCAGCTCCCCCGTGCACATCCTTGATATGTCAAGTTTTTTCAAAACCGCTCGCCACACTCCTCATTATCTGTTTGCACATAAAACCTGAACTGGAATAGCTCCAGAGTCTATTCTCAACTCATCCAAAGTTTTGCTGCAGCACCTCGACTGCTTTCAATTACCATCTAAGAGCCATGTGAGAATTAATCAGAGGGAGAAGGGGTGAGCACATTTGGCAGACAACTATTTGACTCCAGTGTCACTGTGGATGTGGATGTTACTCTTGTCTGTTTCTGTTTATGTGTGTTACAGGCTCGGTATGAAACGTGTTAGCCCTCCTTTGCTGCGTATAAGACGTTGATCCATTTCAACAAACATCCCCAGAACAGGAGAAGGAGATTGGCTGATATGCTGGGAAATGACTTTGCTCATTTCTACATGTACTGCACCTCCCTGACTGGGTTTCACTCATTTGCACTTGAGACAAAAACATTCTTTAAATCACCAAATATAGGATTATTCACTTACTGGTCATATTAAACAGAAACAGAGCACCACAATGATACCAGGGTTTTCTCTGACTAATAAAATATAATGTAGTCAGCTACAACATGACAATTAAGTATGTACATGTAAAAACTCTAAAGTAATGAAATGCGGGTATTGATATTATTGGGTTTCATAATGTTTGACATTTAAAAAAGTGTACTACAATATCAACATAATATTTTGGAAAGATAAGACTGCTTAAATGTTATTTTTTGTGTCTTTTATAAAAGAGAAACTATCAGATAGTTATGTTAATGAGTCATGAATGAATGAATGGATCACGGTTTCAAGATGTTTATCATCATATACTTGATAATAGTTGTTGTATGTGTATGCCATTGTGTTGCTGTAGAGTGGTGTATGTCATGTGCACAGCGTTAGCAGTAGCCTGATGGCTTGTGGGTAAAAACTGTCTCTGAACATGATGGTTTTGGTGAAACGTTGATTCACATTGGGTCTGAAGTCACCCTGGACATTCCCTGAACTGTGTTCTGACACAGTGCTTTGAGTGTCAGAACACATGTGAAAACATGTTGTTTTAAAATGTCAGTATGAATGACAGAGACCAGCAGAACAATACAACAAGGTACAGAGATGAATGAAATGCTGAGCCAAGGTCCTGGTAGGATTACTAAAGCTCTGGTAAATGTGTGATATCCCATCACTCAGTCTGTTACAGGATGAGTTCTGACACAAGTTTAAACAATGTACTCTGATATTTCAATCCAATACAAATGTCAAGGGACAATACAATCACAAAATGTCTCAAATAACTCTTTCAGAATTACTGAACTTTTATTTTCCAAACCTGGCTGAGGTTTGACAGGCGACTTAGGAGACATGATGGATCGGCATCATCAAGCTGAAATCTATATGAAATCCAGACAAATGGGACTTGAATGTTTAGTCTGGTGCATTTGAGACAGAAACAACAAACAACAATTAACTTTATCTTCTCCTTCCTCTTGTCTTTCCCTCTCTTCTTCCCATTGCCTACCCCCCACTCATCATCTCTTTTTCTTGCTTCCTCCATTTCCTCCTTCCTTCCCTCTTTCTCTCATTTTCAGGCCAAGACATTCCTGTTAATCAGGGAGTCAGTGGAGTGAAACCACAGAGGTGTCTGCTCTCTTCTCACATTATTCATATTCCTTCTGCCTCCATACTCTCTGCGTCTCTCTGCTAATGAGGGTGACGTGCTTGAGTGTGTGTGTGTGTGTGTGTGTGTGTGTGTGTGTGTGTGTGTGTGTGTGTGTGTGTGTGTTGCTTACACGTGTCTGTTTGTGTGTAGAAAGAGTCTGAATTTCAGTGATGTGGTTGAGAGAACATGACAGATCTCCGCTGAGAGCGTGGATGTAAACCAGAAGAAGGGTCTGCACTGTATACACTCACCACAGCTGCACCAGCACATACAATAGTTTACTTTACAGATATGGAAACTTCTTCACCTTTTTTAAGAGTTTTCATGACACACAGCTTTTTCTCTCCTGTGCACCGGCAAACAACCTGGGTCCAAGCAACAAGCTTTAAATGGTGCGTTCACACCAAACACGATGCAAATCCCTTGTGCGATGAGATTACAACATTAATGCAACGACCCAAGTAGATGTGACCCATCGCGAATCGTGCGTATGACGTGAATGTTGCGAACTTTACGTTTTACACTTCACTGAGGGAAGCATGACGCAATGTTGCAAAAACCAATCAGCGTTATTGGTCACAGTAAATTATCAATCGTTATCAGTGACATACAGTATATCTAATCATAATGTAGTAGCAACTAATTCTAAAAGTCTAGTCAACTCTGAAACAACTAAATAAATACATGATCTTTTTTTCCAATTTGTGAGACCCAATCTTGTTTATTCAATTATAAATCATTCTGGACATCCATTAATTAATGTTGTTGATTATTGTTTATGAAGTATCATAATTTTGAGGCTAGGATATACAGTATACAATATCTTCTAATAGTGTTGCCAAGCACACACATTTATTAAGCTGTATATACTGTTGGCTACACAAGTTGAAAAATCACTCACCACCCCTGGTCTGGGATATGGGACTCTGCCTTCATAAGCACCCCACTGGTAGTCGGGACCCTCTTTATGAGCGAAGGGGCCGTTGAAGGCTTCTCTGATGTCAGCCATACGGTAAACACACACAGCAAATCCCTGGAACACATTGCTGTGGAGGAGAAAAAAGAGAGATGTCAACAAATGACTTCAACATTTTTGTTTCGATACTTTACAAGAAATGTGAGAGTCTGAGACAAAAGAGGATGAAAAAGGAAATACATATTGAAAAAGAGAGGATAGAAATTGAAAGAGTAGTCGGTCACATTGTGTCTTTGAAATCGAATCGCAATAACGTCATCGTTGGATTGAGGTTAATGAATTTTTAACTGGTTTCAGATCCCACATCACCTCAAACCATCATTGTTATTAACCCTGTCTGCAGAATCGACAGGGGGGGTTCACGTTCGTGTCACCGCACAGAGAACAAAAATTCAACCGGCAACACACGATTCTCAGCTGATGCCAAATTTTTTTTTAAGTCAGAGCGGAGAAACACAAAAAAATCCACGAAAAACCTTGAATCAATAGATTATTTTCTTTGGATATAAAACACATATGAAGATAATGTGGATTTACCTGATACTGCTAAAGATTGCATACACATCTGGGTTCCTCTCATCCTTAGTCCTCAGGAGGAAAATATCCTCTGTTTTACAGAACAAGAGAATGCCAGTTAATGTGTGTGTGTGTGTGTGTGTGTGTGTGTGTGTGTGTGTGTGTGTGTGTGTGTGTGTGTGTGTGTGTGTGTGTACACAAGAAACACTGATGCAAGTTACTGCATGTGTGTCTTTACAAAATAATATTTGAACAGACTTGTGTGTATCTTACCCAGTTGGTTGAAGTGTGTGTCGATGCCATGGGGTCCTGGTACAGAACAAACCAGTCTGGCTTTGATGAAGGTACTCCACTTGTTCACCAGCACTCTCTGGCCTCCAACATCGTTCTGATAAAAAAAAGGATTAAAACCTATAAAACACAGCTGCAGATTCATTTTCAAATCCAATTTTTTTATTGTTTTGGCTCTGTACTTAATGTTCTAGATGAAAGGAAAAATCCTGAAACAATCAGAGGTGAATGGTAACTGTGTTTATATTGTATATACAGTATATTCATGATACCTTACATGGAAATCTTCGTTGTGTGTGTGTATGTCAACAATGATAAGAAAATTGGCTTCCTGGCAAGTATCACCACAAGGGAAACTTGATGAATGAAAACTGTTTAGATTTGCCTCAGGGAGAAAAATAAAGCTGAGGGGGAAATGCTATAACATATGTACTTGGAGAGAAGGAGAGACAGATGGAGAGAAAGCAGGGGAACAGAGATGGAGACCAGGTTGAAAGAAGGTTATCATTTTGTCTTAGAAGTTTGTGTAAACTTTTCTGGCAGAATCAAAAGTCTCTGAGGAAATGCAGCCATCTGCTTGTAGCGTTGTAAGCACACCTGCGATTGTGTGCGCTGAAGACAATGCATTATAAAGTTATAGTACACAGCAGATGGGGATTATGGTTGGGAAATTTGAAGGCTGTTTGCAATTTGCACGTTGAAAGAATTCATATAATTCTGAATATTACGATGCCTTTACAGGCTTTTGGGAAAATGTAAATATTTGATTGACACAGACATTTGTCTCTTCCATGTGAAGGGTTTGGCACTGACACAGTGAGACGAAAAACCATTAAAACCATTAACTCCTGTCCTGGGAGGTAAATCCCACAGTGTGACACCATCCATCCCTTAAAGACCTACTGTAGAGTCAGATTTTGGGATGCCTAATGGATCTTCCAGAAAACAAAAAAGCCCCTAAGGGCTCAAAGACTCTCCCAGATCAGAACTCTACAACCTCATCTTCAAGTGGGACACCCCTGCAGATGTCTCCTCTCAGGGACTGGAGGATTTTTTGAGTGTATTGTGAAGCTCACCTGATCATCTGGCTTCACTTACTATCTCTCACTCTGTCTGTGTGCCTCTGAATACTGTAACGGAGGTCTTACCCTGGGCATGTGGGATAATGTCTCTAGAACTGCATTCAGACATGCACTGAACTCCGGATAATCTCCAGAAATGATCCAGAGGGGAACACAAATGGCCGAATGAGAGGCTCTGGACACTGGAGTTTTTCCTGTCAGTCGCCTGATAAGAATCTGGGATAATGTCCCAGTAGCACATGAGAGAAACACGTGATCTCCGCAAGAGAATTTAAACCTTAAGTTGTGCCTCCTGCCTGCTTCACCACCCCTCACCTGAAAGCTCAGAAGATGTTTTTCTTGTTGTGAAAGCATCTGGGCCCAGAATCTACTGCTCCAATATAGCGGACATTATCAATCAATCTAATCTGTATATATTTACATGTATTTATATATCAATTTGTATAGCCCTTGTTCAAAAACCCCGATTTGTCTCATAGGGCTTTACGAGGTGTGAAATCCTCTGCCCTTAACCATCAACAAGAGTAAGGAAAAACAATAACAAAAAACTATTAACATGGGGATAAAAACTACAAACCTCAGAGGGAGCTGAGTTCATGTCTGAGAACTGCTTCAGTGAGGCATATTTCAAAGACCTCTACATATTTAGCAAGTCCTACTTGCTTTAATTAAGTCACTGCCAAACAGATGCACCAAATACAAGTTGCCTGATGAACGCTCAATGGAAACATCACTGTGCACTGGCCCACAAATACACAAACAGTATAAGTATCTTACCGCACACACTCGTCCCACACGTGAGTGTATGGCCCCCTCCCTGTCCCCTGCCGCCGTGGCTTTCTCCGTGAAGAAGAAGTAGACTTTGTCGTCGTCTCTGTCGTCGTTGTCCGGGATGAGGTGGGCGGCGATGAATTTGGGGTCTGCAGGGGGAGACGGAAGGATGCAGAGACTCAGCACTGTTCTTTGTATTAGTAGTATTTTAACACATTTCCTATCTCTGACACGAAAACAACCGAGATCCCCTCAATGCTTTGATGCAAACTGATGAGGAGTCATCCTCCTCACTCGTTTCCCCCAAGAAACTTTTAGCTCTGTTTTTTAGCCATAAACCAGTTAAGAAGATCTATTGTATATTCTAACCTGGTGGCACATGGAGGTGGATTTTGATTTAACCTGTTCCTCACAATTGATCATAAACTGCATTATTGTATTTATTTTATTGTTACATTTATTTAACTTTAACAGCTGCATTCTCTTACTCTTCAACATGTTAGTGGTTTAATGAAGCATCATATTGTGGTCTGGTGTTGATTAAAGTTGTGAATAAGGTAAAGTGTATTAAACAGCATGTGACTATAGAAACTCTCACTCGTAAAATGAACCTAAATGTGAGCTCATTTGAAAATTAAGAAACTTTAGGAACTGATTAAAGACAGCTTGCCCTCTGTCTGTAACATAAGAATGTATTTTCTGTATTGACTGTAACAGACAGACTGGCACAGTGAAGCGTTACCATGCAGAAGTTTCTCATCGGTCTCTGTCCTCATGGTGGAGCGACCTCCCATACTCCTGAGGATCACAGAGTCTCTTCCCAGGAAATCTGCCGTCAGTCCGGTGTACAGCTCTCCACCTGCAGAGAGGGAGGCATGAGCGTTAACAAATATTATACAAATGCAGAAGGGAAGACAATGTGTAAAATAACAGCAGCAATAACGGAAAGGAGATTATGAGGAAAAGAAATGTCTGGCACTGAAGACCAATAAGGAAATCACGGGTCAGAGAAAGAAAAATTGCGGTTCAGGCAAATGAGGCAGAGGAAAAGAAATCGGACAAATCCATAACAGAGCGAACTGGGAGAGTAATGTGAAACCACAGCTCATACACTCTTATAAGAGACATCCTCCACTGAGACTGACACCATCAGCCGTGGACTCACTTTCAATTCCAGCAATTGAGAAAACAGATTTCTTGTCAATTGGAAATAAATACAGAATCTGTCTCGCGCCACATTTCTTACGCGATGCTGGAAAAACCTTTAGCAGTCACGCTTGTCCGTCATTAGCTGAGACATCAGCCTCAGCTGGCTTGGAAACAGCTCATGATATAAATCACTACAATACCTGTCAGATAATGAAGAAATATGAGAGATAGTTTTTTTTTTCCGCCTTGGGCCCATTTGTTTTGTTTTAAGAACATAATACAACTGTTTCTAATTTTTTTTCCTGGCATAGATGCTGATGTAGGAACAGAATTTGGCGGTGGAAGACTCCCCTGCGATCTCATGGGTGTAAATGAACTCTTCTTATCTCATTTAGCCGCATAAACGGTATTAGAGACACACGCATCATCATCAACAGACACACTTGCAGCATGTGGGATAACAAATTCACACACGCAGAGAAAAACAGACAGAGAAATAAGTGACAGGGCCTGGGGAGTTCCGCTTTGTGTGTTTTGGCTGAAGATCCGAACACTGAAGACAAGTCTCAGAGTGGGAAACCTCATTGGGCTGATATCTGACGATGGCAATTACTTTCTTCAAGTTTTACCGTTTCATTTTTGGCGAAACCCTCTGTCTTCGTTTTTTTTTATTTTGTGCTGTAATGAGATGATCAGTCTCTGTAAGCATGCCTGCAGTCGTTTGTCTGTGGTGGATACATCCCCCCCCCCCCCCCCCCCCTCATGGTGGAAAGTGTGATGATGCATGCGGATAGTACAATGCCAAGACAAGGTTATGATTGGTGGACAATGATATCCCTTCAGCTGTTTGGCCTGCTGCCACCTATGAGAAGACTAAAGGGAGTGGGGTTAAGCTGCACGTCTTGCCACATCATCTTTTTATCCTTTGATTCTGCATTGTGCTGGTTTTTCTCCTGTTTTTGGTTTGTTGGGAAGATTATTTAGGCTTTTGCAATTTGATTTATAGATATTTGGACATATTATATGGATATTTAAATTTATGTAGATGTGTTTTTTTTAATAGTTTTTGCCTTTGTCTTAGAGCCAAGATACTACTTAAATAGATATTATTTAATGTTAAACAATTGTTGATACTAAATACATTTTTCCATAAGTAAATAATTGTTCTGTGTCTACTTGGGGCCTAGGGATGCGTTCATGTTGTGTCAGGGACATAACATGAGAGGATGGATATAGGACTGCATAGAGCAGAGAAGAGGCTTTTTGTAACCCATCGATCCCTGAGAGGAAAAATCCATAAAGAGGTCAGTGTTCCGTGTCAGACACAGAATGCCAACTGGGAGTATGGGAAGTCTGTCAGACTCAAGGACAGTCGTGTAACAGGAGCTTGAACTCGTGGCGTCAGATCATCTTACACAACCTGACTCAACATTTTCCACTAGGAAGCTGGTGGAGCAAGTAAACTGGTGCAGGTGAAAAAAACCTTGAACAAATCACCATCTGCTCATGCGCAACTTACACCATTATATATCTTATTGTGTTGGATCTCTCTACATCTGTCATTATACTGTTCGTCTAAATCTCCACGATGTTGAAGGACCAGCAGCTTTCCTAAGCAGGTTTGTTTGCACTGTTCTGTATCTACGTGACAACTGTACATCTCAGCTGAGGTCCAAACTACTCAGGATTTTGGCTTCATTTTGAACCCTTTTCTGCCAAATACTATGCATTGGGATAAATTCTGATCCTGAAATCACCCAGCTGCAGACAGAGGAAGGTGGCGGGTTGCAAACACGCAAACACACATAGAGAAAGAGAGAAAGAGAGAATTCACTGGTATAAATCAGCATCCTCTCACAAGCTACAGTCAATACCTAATGACATCTGGAGAGAAACGCCCAGAACTATTTAACCTAATCTACAGCGAGTGTGTGCACATGTATACGCGTGTCAGAGCCAAAGAAGTTCACGTTAGTTGTTTTTCTTGGGGTTATTATCATTTCAACTTCCAGCACAGATTGGGGTGAACGGTGTGGAAACACACAACTGTGTGTGTCATTTTAAATAGTTGAACATGGCAGATTAAGAACAAAAAGCAACAGAAACAACATAAATCTGACATTTGTCAAAGCAAGTTTTACTTTGTGTAGCCGGACACATGCACACATCGAGAATCGAACACGTGGTTCAACCTCTTTGGATCTTATGTTCAAGCTATTTCAATAAAACATATGCATATCACAGTTATAGAGACATGGGACAACATGGGACATACCACTGAAGGTGCTAGCAAAGGAGAGGCTGGGATCATGAGGAACTTTCCCTCGTCCATTCTCCACGTTGGTTGGGTCCATTGTGAACACATGCTGGAGAGGAAAGAGACACATGGTTATATTAAAGCAGGATATTTTCAATAACACAAGTTTAGCCCCAAATCTAAATGTTGCCCTCCGCACATCTACAGTGAATGTGAATAGTCATCAGGTTAATGTCTGCTTTGCTTCCATTGAGACAACTAATAAGACTGTGGATCATTAAAAGGTAATTGCTCTTGATATATTAGTTTTCATCCATTTAATTCCTGATCTGAGATTTGAAGAGTCCATTACTACGTTAGACAAGACGTATCACACAAGCACATTAATAGACTGAAAAAGCCACAACACAAACGTAAAAGCCCCCCCCCCCCCCCCCCCCCACACACACACACTTTTGTCAAGTGAGCAGTTGTTTGTGAAAACTCTTCCGAGCTAACGGCCGCTCGAAATGTGACGCTTGTCTATTTGAGATGTTATGCTGCAGGTGCTTTGAGCACCCAAAAGGGAGGAACTCACTCATAGGAACTTGATAATTGTCATTTCATTGTTAACAACTGTTGTCGCTCACTTCCGTTGTGGTTGTTTCCTTTGTGTGAGGAGATTCCAAAAGGTTTGGCCACATACGTGATCTACCCGTCAGGCCACTGTCCCATTGTCCACACTTATAAAACGATCAGGAGAAATATTTGTCCTTCCACTGAACTCTCTGTCTGTGAGAGATAAGACACTGTCTCAGAAACAAGCAAATGCAGGATCAGATGCCAGAGTTTAGAAAAGTCCCCCCCCCCCCCGGTCCCTGGTGCAGCTCAACTCTCAGAGCCATATTGAGCAACCATCAGGGTAATAAAGGAAAACAATGCGTATCACTGTTATCAAATAAAAACTACACTTAAAAATCCAGATGTTATCAACAGAAAAACAATGCTGATTGCTGATATAAGACCTATTTATGGGCGGTGTGTCATGAAAACACATACTGACCAAGTAATTATATAGAGTCATCATTCATGAAATTTCTAAGTAAGAATGTCTTCACTTCGCCAACTGATACGTCCGTCAGAACAAACACCTTCTTTATGAAACCTTTTTTTTTTTCCGTCTGGTGTCAGATGTTTTTTTCTCAGTGAAAAATATTGAACACACTTTAATATAGGATTCACGAAAAACCAACTGTAAAGAAAACTGCTGTCAAAACCCCTTGGTAGTAAGGAAGCAATTAAAAGGAACTCAGTGGCTCTTTCTTCGTCACTCAACAGTTAGTCATGTTCACCTGAACACTGGCCATATCCTCGGATTGTGTGATGTGTCAGGTCAGAGCAGGGTGAGTGCGAACAAAAGGGCTCTTGTTTTTAGCCTTTCTATTCGACAGCAGTCTCTGACAGAGCGGCCTGGGTGTGATCAATGTGGGTCAAAATGTAGCCGACTTTCCGGGACAAGAAGAGACTGGAAGGCGACGGGACCCACGCTAAGACCTCATGTTTGATTCAAGTCCACGGTGGTGATTAAAGTGTCCTCACAGTGAACTCTGTGTGTCTGCGTCCCTGTTCCTCTAATAGACAATGGAGTATTGTCAGTGGATGGGAGAGTCTTCCACTGAACAGAGGTCACAGGGGAGATGATGACATTGAAGTCGACGAGTTAAAAATAGTCAAAGAAACACAGCGGACAATACACACACTGACGCACATTAGTCTTTGTACATGCACCAACATATTGTGTTATAATGCATGTTGGGTAACATGGTAACAAATTAATAAGCCAAAACATTTATATATAGGCCACATCGGCAAAACCAACAGGTTTCATAAAATGAGATGCTTAAATATTTCATTTGATCCATATGTACCTTTATGAATGTACGCAGGGAGGCTTGAATACGTTTTACAGATGTTAAAGTGAACATGTGCAGCCAACCGAAGCGCACAATGTTTACACACTTTATCACACTTAATCAACTTTTCTGTGACACATGACAGGTACTTCAGAAGTGCCCTGAATCTTATCACGGCCTGATTTGAAAAAAAATCGTCAAGCCCTGTGATCAATGTAGTTTATAAAGATGTATTTCTGACAGTTTCACTAGACTTGCACACTACAATAATTAGAAATTCAACATGGGTCTGCAGACAAATCCCTGAATGAGGATCACAGCTTTATGCAGATTAATATCATTGAGTTTCTGAATACATCTCCTATAATTGATAACTATAAAAAGTTGCTAAACTTTTCCCTTCCTTCTTCCATTTTCATCATTGCTTTCATTCTCTCTATATCCTGATTTTCCTCTCTTCTCTGTTTTTACTGCTCTACATCCTCTCTCTGCTGTCGTCTTTTAGTGAACTCATTAGTCATCCTTGTTCCTTCATCACCTCCTTGCTCTCCTGTGGATGTGTGTGTGTGTGTGTGTGTGTGTGTGTGTGAGTTTGCATTTCTGTACCCACGTTTCAAAGTGCAATTGTGTATCTTGACTGTGCACTAGACTGTACATTTTGAAGTGTGTGTGTGTGTGTGTGTGAGTGTGTGTGTGCGTTATCTCATTATGATCTGAAGGAATAGTGTGGCTGCCTGTAGCTGATTAGACTGTCAGAGTCGCTTTGGCCATACTCTGCCAAGACAAATATACACAAACGCTGCGATTGACAGAGAACGAGAGAGAGAAAGAGATGGAGGGAAAGAGGGAGACGTGGAAAGAGAAGCTACTTTGTATTCAGCTGAGCCAAGTTAAATACATCAGGAGCCCTGCTACAAAACCACAAAGACAAGGGACCACTGACATAAATACTGTAAATTCACATTTAAATCATTTAACTCAGAAACTTCATTAAGTTTGTTCATCTAATAACTTACATTATTATAACCTGACCCTTCTCCAAAATCGGAACCTAATGCTAGCTATATGATATTGATATTAACCACTAATCATTTGCCTATCAAAATGAAACTAAGTGATCTTTATAAGACACAAAAGTACAGTTTCCCTCTTAAAGTAAAACAAGTTTATTAGCAGAACAATCATATTCCAGAGGTTTTCCTGCTACTGTACAGCCTCACTCCGTCTGGTATGACCACTCTAAGTGCTGCCGCTCGGCTTCGAACATAATCCAAATAGTGTAACCACATCATCCTGACACTGACTGCCTGTTATTTTGGGATTGATTGTAACGGCTGGCCCCTCCCTATATTTCCGACCTTTTCTCTTTCTACGAGCAGGCCTCATTCTGAGATCCTCTGCAGGCGTTGCCAGCCATTCCAAAATCAAGGCTGAAAACCAAAGAAGACAGAGCCTGTGCCATGAGGGCAGCTACACTGTGAAACAATCTGCCAGAAGAGATGAGGCTTGCAGAATTGGTTTCCCTTTTAAATCTCACTTCTTAAGACACATCTTTGACTGCCTATGACTTTTAATATCCGTTTCTTTGTTATTATTATTTTTACTCTGATCGTTTGTGTGTTTCATAATGTTAGCAAACATACGTGGCTCTTTCCATTTAAACTACAGTTAAACTATGTTTTAGCAGTTACCATTTTCCTGTAGTTGTCACTTTTGGCAACAGTTACTGCTGAACAGTAACAGTATAACAGCAATCCATTATAAGACACTTAAAACAGACAGCAGTGACAATCGACTCTTTGGACATCTTTCATCCTACACATAATTACATCTGAGAAGATATGGAGTTGGGGTACTGACATCTTGACAGATTGTTCCTTCCATTCTCTACTATAAGATACAAATACTACAGTTAACGCAGGAGGGACAGGGAGGAGGAGAATTCAACTTTACTTTGAATCATATCAAACAATCCAGTCACAAAACAGCTTCTTGGCGGCTGCTCCACTGCCTGTCCTATCTCTCGACCTCTGTCTTACTGAACAAACCAAACCAGACATCCACTTTTTGTACTCATTGTCCTCCCTTCTTGTCCTCCCTCCCTGATCATGATTTGATGAAGACGAGTGTGGCTGCCCTTTTTTAAATTAATGATTTGAATCATTTGTCAGAACCCCTGAGGTTGTCTTCAAACCATCCAAGCTGTCCCATTTAACTTTAAACTACATTTGATTCAAAAAATGTTGAATGTTAAAATGTCTACTGGTCTTCAATTTGTTTTGTCTTTTTGCTCATAATGGCCTGGCTCCATCTCCCCTAATCAGCTCTGAATTTTAGGAAACCGGAGAATGTCTGTCCCCTGTTAAAGTAGATTAAGATTAAGAAGTCCTTTATTAGTCCCGCAATGGGGAAATTTGCAATGTTCCAGCAGCAGAAAGACATCACATAAGTAGCATGCAGTACTCTGGTGTAGGAATATAAAGAAATAGATATATAAAACATATATCTTTATATAAATATATATATATATATATATATATATATATATATATTTATATATATTTCCTTCTACACTCTTCTTCACTCTTGAGGACACAGAAAAGGACAGAGTGTCTGAGACGAAATCATGGGAGACAGTTAAAGGCAGAACAATTTAGGCAGTGGTAAAGTGTAGTGAGACATGGACAGATTAGGAGTTATGGAGATCATAACTGGGAAAATCTGATGCATAATGCCATGGAACATTATGGGGCGAAAAATGAAAAGCAGTAAAATAATCATGAAAGCGGTTTCATTCATCTCCAGTTTGTAGGGCTTTGATCCAAAAGCAACATACATGGGAGAAATAAAAAAGTGATTCATGAGCAATTAACTGGCCAGTATGCTTAAAGTATTTTTAGTCCATATTTTATTCATATTAATGCTGCACTATGGGCCCTGCTGAAGAGTGTTCTTTCTCTTTCCTTTTTCCTGTGTCCCATATATCCAAGCACTTAAAAGAGGTTGTAATGGACGTCTGTGAGGAAGTGACATAATACGTTACTTTGTAACTCTAAAAAAGCTGCTGTGCTGAGGAAAAAGGGGCTATTACTGAAAGATTTAGCATCTGAACTGATTCAGGCTGGTCTGTGAGAAAAGACTCTTTTCTGTGTTCTATAGTGTGTGTGTGTCCACAAATTTGTTTTTATTCATTTTTATTTATGTTTGAATGCGCATGTCTTTCATCATGTTTATGTGGGTTTCTCTCCGTACCGCTGCATATTTATATGTTCAAGTTCGTATCTTTTGTTTTTCTCAACTCTGTGTGTGTGTGTTCCTGTACTTTGTGAGGACCGTTTAAAGGAAATTTTGGCTGCTCCTCACTTCTTCAAAGGGCTGTTTGAGGGTTAAGACTTGGTTTTAGGCTTAGGGTTAGAATGAGGTTTAGGCTAGGCATTTAGTTTGGATGGTTAGGGTAATGGGCTAGGGAATGCATTATGCTTAAGAGTGTCCTCACTAAGATAGAAGTACAAACACGTTTGTGTGTGTATCTGAGTGAGAAACACAGACTCAAGATGCATTTATATCTTGCACGACATCACATGACCACCATGTGCTGAAGATTAAGCAAATAATCAGAAAAACGTAAAGGTTCTTAAAAATAAAGAAACTTGCTTTAATCTTTTCCTGATTGGTGAGATAAAATTAAGTATAAGTGCACGATAACTTTTAAATGTGAGCAACCAGAAAACTAAAATCCACTGAAATGTCCTTCCATGATGAATATATTTGAATTTATGTATTCTAGGTTGCTACTGAATGTGTCTCTTAGTTTTCATGTTTGTATGAAATCATGAGAAATAGTCAAGATTGCCTAGCACTAAAGAACAATAACAACTTGTCCAATACTAATAAATTTGGTCGGAGAATTGCTTGAGTGTGTGTATGTGTCTGGTTCTCTGATCCAACACAGCTGCACCTACTGCGCACAGTTTTTCTTGCAACATTCACACGTTTTGCGTTAAGTGTGGGACAGCAGCACAGGACCGAGAGACAAAGTCACAGGGAGTATATGCGTTTCTGCGTCTAACTGAGATGAAACACGTAGGAGGTCAAAGTTCATCCCACCCAGAGTCCAGTGTGAGGACTCTCAGCCTCTGTACCCTGGAGGTCAGACAAACAGACGGGCGTGTGCGTTCTCCACCAGTTAACGATTGGTTAAATAAATGGACAGGCTCCCTGTGGTGTCGTCCATCCTGAGAGACACACTGACCAACTGAAAGGAAATGGCTGTTGTCTGAGTGATGACACACGCACACACACACACGGAGTCAGTCAGCTGACACAACCTGTAAATCATTTCACACACCTGTTTATAGAACTATAGAGACACAATCACTCCATCTCTCTTCCTCAGAAACACATACACACATTCCCTGGAGTAAATCAGACAAATGCAGCGATGTCTGTGAAGAGAGCTGCACTATCTTCACCATCAGAAACAAATAAATAACACTAGATTTGACAGAGTTGGACTCAGAAATTCTAACCACAACAATTCCAAACATGGCTGAAACTCTGTTATTGATGAAGTGTTGTCTGACTCAATGTGGGTGGTTTTATTCCTAAGAAGCAGGCGTTAACAAGTGAAACTCAATGAAAGCCTTGAGTACTAGTATTAAACCATCACTATATCTAACTTGAATTAATTGTAAAAAAAATCGTACAGCACAAATGCAGCTCAAATGCATTGATAAGAAGTTCATGCTAAGTTCATGCAGTTCAGCTCCTAATTTTCCTACAGGTCTGTGAGTCTGAACAGGTAACCTACTTTTTTACAGGATACTACTGACTTATTTTCAGAACCTTTTTTTTTCTGTCACACATTCACTAACACACACACACACAAATACTGTATACCATTTCTACGCTCAAAGTTATTGAGCACAAGTAAAGGAAAGCGTGTGCAGTTTTTCACGATGTGCCATAAAAACCCAGAATCCAAAAACCGCACTGACAATGACAGATTGAGAGGAGGGCAGAACATAGCGCCGAGGAGAACACACACTGTGACGAGCACCTAAATCCAGGAGAAAAAGCTTTGAGTCGCAAGCCACACAATTCACAAGCCACACTTAAGCGAATGAATTGCTGGCATTCCCCTGCCCGTCTCCTTTCTCGTCCCTAAATCTATGCCAACAACCAGCTTTGTCCTCACCACATGTCCAGTGTGACCTTCTCCCGCTGGGCCAGGCAGGGCGCCACACCGAGCTGCGATCTGTCGGGCCGCTGTCGAGCAGCCAGCTTCCAGTCTGTCTTAGTGGCTCCATTCATTGATTCATGTCTTAAATGGCTCCAAGTGTGAGATTCCCCAGCGGGTTCCCCCGATCAGAGTGGCTGAGTAGAGAGCCAGTCTGTGCAGTTGAAAAGATGTACACAGGGCCTGGCTGAACGGCTGAGTACTGCTACAGAAGGACCCATGACAGAGCTGCTTGCTCATGCTTGACCTTGAGCCCCAGGGATCCGAGTGTCACGTAGGGACAATCTGAACTGGGTTTCTCTGGAAAACACATCTGGGCTTAAACCATGTTTGTTCAATTAGCCTAATTTCCACCATGGAGCTGCTTCGAGGCCACCCAGTGACTCTACATGTTTTCATCATGATGCTGTGTGACATTGTATCCTACTTTGACCACCATCCTTTGAGGCTTTATGTAGATTCTACTTCATTTGAGTTTCTACTTTATTCGGAGCTCAAATATATTCAACCTGTCCGGTGTTACAGAAACACTTAATGCATCATTGAGCAATATATTTGGTTATCTAATGCATCACTGCAATGTGAGACGACATCAGCCTTCACCAATCCCACAATGCACCACTAACATAGACAGTCATTTCCTGCAGTAAACAAGATAATTGCACCTTCACTGTCCAGCACCAAAAGGTAGAAACACAAAGCTGTTTGTCTAAAGAGCATTTAGCCACTTAAACCCAGGTAAACCAAATGTGGAGGCCAAACCAGAGCTTAGATGAGACTGAATATTGAGTTATATTAATTTGCTTGATAGTAACCGAATGGATTAGTATACATAAAAATGGGTTTATTACCATTAGCTGAAAGATTATTAGTACTTTATCTTTGAGTTTGTGGGTAATTTTGTTCAGTTGGAGACACAGTGACATCCTATTCAGTTTTAATGGTCACTTTAAATCTGTTTCTATATCAACTTACATTTCTCATGAGTTCCTCCCAAATTCGTATCAGCATATATACGTAGTTGTCAAATTCCGTCTATAACCGATAAAGTAATAAAATTTGAAATGTTGATACTGGAGTGATTCACCTTTAACTAAATAACAAATAAACTGCAAAGTCCAAACTGAACCTGCTTTGTAATGGTGACACAGAGTGTGAAATATTTATTACTTTATTTGAAATATGTATTAGAGCATCCAAACACTTGTTTTAGACAAAAAACAGGGTAAAAAAAAACCTGCAGTCACATAGTATTTCAGGCGGGTAGAGCACAATATAATCCTACTCAACGTGACAACAGCATATACCAGAGTCGATACCAATACCAACTGATTGGTACTTTTTGCTTGTCGCTGCCAGTACAAACACACAAATACACACACAGATTATTTTCGCACAGCCTTACCTCGCCTCTGTGCCCCACATATACAAATGCACACATGGGCTGGAAAGCACCGGTGCCACAGGCCAGGAGGTGAGTGCGGTTGTACGGCTGCAGGAGACGAACAAAGTTGGCACACTCCGTCTGCAAAACAAACATAGTCGCACAGAGTAAAACCTCAGGGAAATATGAGAAAAGGTTCAGTATATGTTGCAGGGCATTGTCCACTTAAATACAGAATTATTTTGATCTCAGTACCATGACTGCCACAGTGAAAGCATTATTTGGGGAATGGATTGCTTTAAGTTCTTGATTTGGGTATGCGGCAGATAATAAACCATGACTTACTTTCCATGCAACATTAAAAAAAAAATGGCGACCATAACATTTTCAGGGTCAAGCAGATGACTTCTGTCCAGGTAAATAATGTAACATGTTTCACACACACACACACACACTTTTAACTCTTAAACTCTTGAACTCTTAAATGAAATAACACAGTGCAACAGTGTCCAAATGCAGACAAGTTGGTTTTCTGGGTATTGGAGTGAACCAAAATCTTTTATTTTTTACACGGTTTATTGATCCCATATGTTTGCAATGAGGGACAAGAAAAGGGCTTTATTAGAAGAAACGCGATAGCCTTGGTGTCCCACACAGGAATTGTATCTCCAATTTTTGGATTTCTGCCAAAGTGACGTGCTGATGTTGTGGAGCAACTTTCATCACATTCGGGTCAGACGAGCTTTGACAAGATGTTCTGTGGAGCATCACAAACGCCTCTGTGCCAGCACAGAAATGTGGTGGATAATTTGGGGGTTTAAAGCTGAGATTTGTGGAAATGACAAACACATGATGAAGACACCCATGATGAAAATGGCTTTAACTTCTGTGGTGCAGATGGGACGATAAATGGAAAGCAGGGCAGCTCAGGGAGAAAGAGAGAAACTGTCACTGCTTCACAAGACACCCTGACACATTAAATTTGTAACTCAAATACAACTGAAACAAGTAAAAAAAAAACTCCCTTTAATAATTGTTTTAGGGTCCCAGACACGGACATTTAAACACACAGTGGAGCGAGGACAAATGAAGCACTGGCTGAGGAAACATGAATCAGGACTGTTCTGCACTACACTGAGGTCCAGAGGAAGCAGAGGGCACGACTACTTCCTGCTTCTTGTCTGTCCCAGGACAAGCAGACAAAACAGGTGTCAGCAGAGAAGGAAAGGATCGGGCCGGGTGTCATTCTCTCAAGTTAACAAGGTCAAACTAATATCGGCACAATAAGCGTCTGGTGTTTCTCTTTGTATTCGTGTGCAAATGCAGATAAATTCATTAATCTAGGGGTTTTGCTGCAGGTTTCTTTTTTTGTCTTTTGCTTTTTTTCTGTCCACGTGCCTGTTTTTAATTTCTCCACATAAATGCGTCTTTTTGAGTTTTTACAAGTACATGTCTTGTGTGTGACCAGGTCTAGTAAATCTGTCATCTTGTGTTTGTGTGTGGCCTGCGTCCCTCTCAAAGACGCAGTCGGGCGCTCAAACATTGTTGATGGTTTTCTCGGAGGGGTTGCAGACCTGATGTAAACCATGTCACCGCGCTACGAGGGATCGTTTACATCATCATGCGGCCCTTCCCCGACGGCTCGTCTCTCTACCCAAACAAAACCAGAGCAGTCATAAACTAAACAGAAAACCATTTGAATTCAGAATGTGTTTAATAAATCTAAATTAAAGACTAATTATTCAATGTTAATAAAGACGAAGAATCTGGAGTTGAAAGTGAGAGATTTATATTGAGGTATGGGAGCTTCCATCAAGCAACTTTGGCAGCTTTATTTCTGGCTGGTTTTCCCCGCCTAATTATTTTGCACAAATTAATATAGGCTGACTCTACTCGTGCCAAACCGCTGCAGAATTTATGTCCAGGCTACTGGAACCATCATGCGGCTGGAGGCCACAGCCCTTTATGTTCTTTGAGGAGATATACGATGTCTACCAAGTGGACTGAGAGCGAGCAGAAATCCGTCTCTCCTGTATTTCCGTTCCTCCACTCAGGGAGTCGTCTTGGAGATTTGTGTGTGGCCGATCAGGAGAGCAAAGAGTGGAATGAAATGTTGAATAAAGAAAATGCCTCTCTGTTCCTCCACCCTGGGATTTTGGGTTTTACACGTCTGTGTGGTCTTGTCAGAGATTAAGTGGCATTGAATGGAGTTAAACAGAAGATGAAGTGGTTTGAGGGTTTCGGCTCACTGGGAGATTTAAGTGAAAGGTTTTAAACATCCAGCCAGAAATGAAACAGGAGATTTAATCATTGCTTAAATATCCACATTCAGAGATATTTTGTGATTAAAATCAACAATGTTAATTTATTAACCTTTTCATTTTCAAGAGAAGGTTGGCTGACCACATACGCTTTCCCAACAACAATGGCTGTCCATTCATACAGATCTGACTAAGAATCTGCCCAGTGAAACCACAGCTTTGTGTCTTGGTGGTTTAAAAAGTCTATTTTCAACAAAAACTGATTGTTACATTTGGTCTCAGAGGCATTTGTCATTAACATAATCAAACAAAATACATTGCCAAGGCCTCTCTTGGCCATTATGATGCGCAATAGTCTGATTTCTCATTATTTAGACTGCACAATGGGAAACATAAAACAGGACGTCACTGCGCTTCCAAGAAAGACGAAAATCACTTCCCAAATGTCCAACAACGGTCTAACCACTGTACTGCTTCTTACCAGTGTATTAATGAAATATTTATTTTACATCTGACCACATGACAACTCGACATGCACATGTTTATGTTTTTCAGAAGGAGAATGAGAAAGTTCGGCCAAAACAGCAGAGAAGGTGACTCCAGAGAGCAGGACTGGAGACAAATATCTTCCTCAGAACATAAAGAAACAGGGTTTATGTCATAATGTGGGCTTTATTTTGAGAAACATGAGCAGTAACGGCACCACAGCCTACAAATCATTTAATTATGGTTTGATTTGTTTGTGTTAAGTACAACCTCGCATCGCAATTTGGCTCTGACACATGTTAAATAAGCTGCATGTAGATGCAGAAAAGAGTATGCCTAAGGTCAAGGACAATGTTTCTCAGACTGTTTTGTTTCCAAGTTGGTCCAAGGCGGACAAGTCTGACCTTTCAACCTCTTGCACATTTCTGATACTTTGGGGAATTTAAAGGGGAACATCTTACAGGTACCACCAAAAGGGCTGCATCCTTTGGAGGTTGCATTTGAAGACCAATTGTGTCACAATGGCACAAATTAACTGTCCCATTTCGAAGGGTCCTTCAAATTTGGCTGATAAATGGGTTCGGTTCTTTCATTCCCGAGAAATTAATACGCCAATGGGAGGATCCTTCACAGCCAAACCTATCCCAGGGTCCATTGTGCTAAGGCGGCGACATGCCATTTTTCAAAGAGGTAATGGCAACGGCAAGTGCATACAAATATATGTTGTGACTACCATCAGCTCTGCTGCTATGGGCAACAGCAATAAGGGTGAGACTAGCTGCTGACGCTGATGGAAACCCTGTAGACCAGAGCATCTCATTTCGAATTTGCCTCCTTGGTCTTTGTAGCCCATGAAGACTCCTTTTTTGGGTTGAGTAGACTAGATGTTCCAAAAAAGACGGCCCCTAACATATGTATTAGTGTATTAGCAGCTATTAGTTGGTAAACCTAAATTAACACAATTTTTACTTCGTCAGTATTTTTTTTCATCAATACGAAAAATGGAGCCGTCATAGAGTTAACAGCAATGAAAACTTCAGCGGCCTGACCCGGGTAGGGAGTGGCAAGTTTGGACAAGGAGAGTTGTTTCCAGTATAAACAACCAATGTTCAGAGGAGAGAAGTCAGAGTCTGTTATATTAACAGGAAATGAGGAAATACACACACAAATATGCACATGTATAAGAAAGTAGCTAAAGCTAAACAGTCAACAGGACCTCAAACACAATCACAGACTCACACAAACACTGCAGAGGCAGTTTAAAGCATAACAGCTGGATGAACTCGTCTGTCTAATCCTTCGGTCTCAGCAGCTGTTTAATCCTCAAAGAAACCAGTTTTCTATGTTCCCCTGAAAACATTCAGTCATGGCAAAAAACTCGCGCCAAAGCGGCTGAGGTGATTTTTGCAAATATCTACCGACTACAACATGTATCCAATCAAAAATTCATTTCAGTACAGAAAACCACAATCACCTTACTTGGCTTCCTGGCAGGCATAAGAGCTGTGACCAACATGAACCAGTACAATTGGCAGCAGAAAGAGCAGAAGACTGGTAGAGACTGATCAGAATCAGAATCAGAATCAGAATTCTTTTTATTGCCATGTATATTTGCACATACAGGAAATTGCCTTGGTGTGGTTGGTGCACTTTACAAACAACAAATTAAAAAACACAATATTGAACAATATAACAATATAAAAAAAACCAACAGTATATACAGTTAAAGAGTTACGTGCGGTTTTAAGGTGCAGAGATTGGTAGCTCGGTCTCTTGCCTCTGCAGCATCTTTTTCTAATTAATATTAAAACAAAACCATTCAAGACCAATTAAGTGTTATTGCTGTATCATCCAAAATCTGGAGCCCACATGTTACTGTTAGTTCTGTATTATATCAGTGTAAACAGAAGGGTATATTTTCAGATCTAAGATATTTACTTTCAGTTTGAAACATAAACACGATTATCAACGCAGTCATTACAGAGAATACGATTTTTGTGAAATGGCAATTTACGTTTTCTAACCCTTCTTTAGTCCCAATAATAATCCAATTATTCATTTTACCGTTTGCGTTTTACCGTTTTGAGAAGAGTCAGTGAAAAAAGTTGTTGATAGTGGGGGAATCCACTCATGAAGAGATTGAAGACAGTCGACCAACATTTCTGACAAGTTATACATTCTTCTGACTGTCCATACAGTTAGTTTTGCAGTGATTTGTTTCTAATATACAGAATTGCATATCCAAAAAGTATAAATAGCAGGGTATTTTCTTATCTACCCATTAGAGTTGAGAGGGAATTAAGGTTAAGCAGCTAAAACTACTTTAAGGATAAGGAATCATCGACTCCATGGTGTTAGGAAACAAACGTTTAAAGTCTACAGTAAAAAAACTATAACCTAAAACATGACTACATTTCTAGACAGGATCATCTTTTACTTTCCTAGGCTACTACAAAAAAATACTAAAGTCTAGACTGACTTAAAGTGAAACTGATCACATCTCTGCTGATGAAGCTAAACCAAAATAAAAGCATAGTATCAATCCTGTCATGAAAGAACACAGACCTGAGCTTACAAGTTGATTGTTTGAGAATCAGTCGCATACTCTAAATGTTTTACTTGCTCTATCTGATCCCTGGTCTGTTTTAAAATGATTTTCTGTCAGCTCACTATGCGCAGCAATAGAGTTTCAGAGGAAGTATCTATACGATCAGATAATAAGTCTGATTACATGTAGAGGATGAAGCAGAAAAATGTGTAAACAGGCTGAGCAAGACAGAACACGCTTGGCTGAAATTGTTGAGTGACTCCCCTCTCCCTGTTATTTATTTTCCTGAGCTGTAATTAATGATGGTCGAGGTCATGAGGTTGTGACTCTGGGAGGAAGCGCTATCAGTAAAAACATGTTTAAGGTGGTCGCCAGTTGTCAGTAGAGGGAGTGGAGACAGACACTTTCATGAAGGAGATAACAAGTCAGCTACAGGACGGGCGTGGTGTTATCGTTTGCCTAAATTAAATAATTCAACAGAGACTTTGAGATTTCGTAAATTTCTTTTTTCTTTTAGTTGCCAGGAACTGTTTGTTTCTACACTATCTCGCTTACATCGTTCCTATAACTCTCAGCCACCACGCACACACATACACACTCACACAAACACAGTCCAAAAATAACAATGTGAGGACCTTTTACCTTTTAACCTCTCACACTTTTTGTCAAACTCAGTTATGTTTAACAGACACACACAAACACACATGAGATACAATATGTGAGTGTGTGTTAAGTGTATGTGACTTTTGCTTGGTAGATGCCATAAGATATAACAGTAATTCATCTAATTGGACACTAAGAAAAACAATGAGCCAACACTAAAATACTTGAAAGAATGCACAGTTGTGTAGTTTGACAAAAAGTCAAACATCTCTATCTGTTATCCACTCGCTTACTCTCTCGCTTGCTTTCTCTCTCTCTTTCTCTCTTACACACAGACACACACAAACACACGCACACACACACACACACACACACTGGGAATTATTTAGGCACAAGTTACGTAGATCTACAAACAGTGTGTTTTAAGGTCGGTGTGATAATGCACTTGTCTTCTTTTCTCCTTGGACAGTAGCATGTGCACACACACACACACAGACACACAAAGCAAACCTAGTGCCATGTGAGGCCTGTGAGTAGTGTGCCGAGGAAACACCTAATAAAACTGATATGAGACACCCAAGACACACCTGCCACTTCAAACAGAGAACATATACCCATATCCACACACACACTTACACACACACACACACACACACACACACACACACAAACACACATACACACTTACACACTTTCTAACTTGTTCCAGATGGAGGTGGCGGTAGGACTTCTTTTCATGAGCAGAAGATTTAAGATTCTTATAACAGTGTGTCTTCATTTTATGTGTGTGTGTGTGTGTGTGTGTTCGAAGTTCTAATTAGTGCCAGTTCCTGAGCGCCACTAAAGCCACTGAGACCTCCTTCACCAACAGAGACCAAATTTAATGACGTCTCGAAACATCAAAGAAGAGACATCAGTACAGTCTTTTCCACTTCCTTCCTGTCTTCCTTCATTTACTCCTTCCTTCTGTGTCATGTCTTCAGTAGCTTGTTGTCTTGATTGTTGACTCTGATCAGAATTTAAATAGTCTTGCAAGTATTGGGTCATAAACCCAAGTACTGGAAAAAAATAAGTTTTGACTTGATGGCACTCGACAAAACTGTCATAATTAGTTTATGATTCAAAGTTATAATTAATCCTGAGGTGAAAATGAACATGTGTACAGAATTAAATGGCAATCTATTGAATATTGGATTACCTCTCTCACTGACCATCCAGATACTACTCAGACCCTCCCAAAAAACGAATTCCTGCTTAAAAACCTGCCAACCCTTATTAGTCATGTTTTCCATGTTTATGATGCCTTTAAAAACATCATCATCTCCATCCTGTCCTTTAACCATCTCCTCTCTCCTTCATCATCTTGAAGGAGCTTCTTTGAGGCCTCCAGGCGAACAAACAGAGAGCTAAGTCAGCTTGAGAGGCGGTAAACAACTCAAGGTGCTGACACATTCATGGACACTGGGTGCATTTTTATTACAGAATGCATTTTCCAAAGCTGAAACATTATTGACAAAACTCCCTTTGAGGTTTTCTTCTCAAATGTTCCTCTCATTTTCTTTCAAGCTATTTTTTTAACCTTAGAATAACGGCATTAAAATCATTTTGATGGCTTTATTAACTCTGGTGCACCGTAGAGGAAAATTTGCAACATGCTTCACAGTAAAACTTAAACACCAACAACTGCAAGAACCAAACTTGGTATAGATATTGTGCCATCATTTGTGGGAACACACCTGATTTCAAACAAAAGTTTTCACTTAAGTACATGAAAATAATTAACAAATGAACAGTTGAATTCATCATTATAAGTTGTGTTTTTATCACCACGGTTTTGTACTGTATCACATGGCTCAACAATCAAAATAAAACCTCTTATTCCCCTGTATCTCTGTATTATTATTTTTACTGCACTGAAAATGCCGACTAGAAAACCGGAGTCTTTTTCCCCCCGCAATCAATTGACAAATGTATCTAGCATGTAGTCGATTACATTTGTCCTGTGTCTCTGTTGGCTAGCAAGCTGCAAACAAACTGTGATTTAAACTTATAATAACTTATATAAGAACGGTACTCATTTAAATACTGATTTGATTCTGTTAAATCAAGGGCATGTCAACACTTGCCTCAGTTACAGCTAAATGTCTTATAACATTTACTGACTAAGGCGATATTTTAATGCTGTAATCCAGGGGTGTCCAAACTTTTTATCCCGAGGGCCATATATAGAAAAAAATACGAAGGTCTGGGCCACTCACGCCGCCACGCCCCCCTGCCCTGGAGCAGACTGTTGACAGTGGGGGGGGGCGGCGTTCTGAGGGACAGCTGCAATAGAGTGGGCCATAGTCCATCACATTACATCTCATTTAGATGACTCTTTTATCCAAGGGTACAAACCCAGAACAACACGAATCAAGAAAGTACAATTTCTTCAAAACTACAGCAAAACTACAAAGTGCTATAATTATAATTATATATATATATATATTTTTTTATTTTAATTTTCTTTGAGGCGGGCCAATTTAAAATCGATGGCGGGCCGCAGATGGCCCGCGGGCCGTAGTTTGGACACCCCTGCTGTAATCCATCATTGTAAATTATAATAATGAGTTTGAATTCTCCCTGAATAATGACAATAATAATTAAATGGTAATAGCAGATTGTCTTCACATTGGGATTTTCATAATACAAAGTTTACTTATACAAATATTTATTGTTACTTACTAAATCTTTCCTGCCCAGCAAAGGTTACAGGAAGATGCATATTGTTTCACCTGCATTTTCAACCTGCCAAAAGTGCACCTGTAGGGGGGAACCTAATTGTGGCCAAATGCAATTCTTCCATTGTGTTGCTTAAAATCTCGCCCCTCGTTCCCTCTGTATTTAGATTGTTTGTTAAGAGATAGAGTCCCTCCTCTCTTTACACAACCACAGATCCAAGGTTAACAATGACAACGCTCCTCTGAAAGCATCGCCCTGGCCTCACACATGGCAACTTTAACATTTCATTATGACTATTAAATTATGTTGAGTGCAGTCGTACACTTCAGAGACTAACTTTATTAGGTTGCTGAGTCATAATTTACTGTACATTTTTCATTTATGTTTGGCGGCAGGCGGCTTTAGGGTTGGAAACTGAAGAGTCAGCAAAACACAACATGTCACTTAACTGATTAAGAGCGCCATTATAGGGTGAAATGCTGCAAGCACATTTTGTATTTCCCGTCATATGTGCCATGCACTCTGGGGCCGCTGTTTAGAAAAGTAATGAAAATGCATAGATAGCTTTTATCCCATAAAACTGTAGCATTTCAATGAACTGAGCAGAAGGTGCTGACGTGGCCTCAGGATTCGGTTGGTGAGAAGCCAAAATCTCTGAGAGCTGAGGGACCAAGTGCTTTGAGGACACATGTGCCATGGAGAGAGATACCTCACTGTTCTGTAACTGGAGGCCTCTAGATGCTCAACAGCATTGGTAAACCCTGTCACTTCATTCATGTTGAAAGAGAAGTTTGTTGGGTTCAGTTTGGGCCAGAATTGAAGTTACTGGAAACAGGAATGAGAATCCTAATGTTTTTAAATTATCGCATTACGAACATAAGGAGGATCTTAAGATATCCTTCTCTCTCTCTCTCTCTCTCTCTCTCTCTCTCTCTCTCTCTCTCTATATATATATATATATATATATAATGGTGCATCACAAACCACAGGATATTACTAAGATTATTAACATAAGCTGAAACAGTGAAAGCTGGCGTGGAGCACGACTTTTATTAATAAACAAAAGCAAAAGGTTAAATGAGTCTGGATGAGAAAATGGTCACAAAGACAAGGGGCGGCTGTGGGGTGAGGGTTAGATCCGGTCGTCCTCCAAACCTGAAGATCGTCCATCAAGACTAGAAGAGTGCTATATAAATACAAAACCATCATCACGGCTTATTTTGTTTTATTATCCGTCATCAAGAGCATGCAGGCTGAATGGAGCCTCTCTCCTGCAGCTTTGGGGTTGTCAGCACTCAGTCAATGTAAACTGTTCCAGTCTCTCTGCCCCCCCCCATTGGCTATGTTGTAGTTCAGCACAAGAGGTACTGAAGTCATCATCCCAATATAAGATCCTAAATATCAAACATGTTTGACAATTATCAGGGCAGCCTGGTTGATATTACGGCCAGTTCAGGAGGTTTAAGAGCTTTGGGCCAAACATAGATACCGAACAAGGTTCTAGAGCAGATTTGTCAGGGTTAAATTGGCCTGAAATTCTTGTAGTTTGAGTCCAGGTAAAAAATTGTTGCACCGACTGAGCTTCAGCTTTCTGAAGTAAACGTTTCCAAAAAAGAAAGGAAAAGTTTTGGTAAAATGAATCATCCATTGCTCCTGAAAGCAAGACAATTTGTATATTTTAATTTTATAGAAATGAACTGGAAGTCGCTTACCTGCTCCTTCCCGGTTTCAATACACTCCTTTCTGTTGCCAGGTAACGGGGGCCAGTAGATCTATGAAGGAGGACAAAAAAAGAGAAAGACAGAAGAACAGAAAAAGAAGAAGAAAGAGATGATTAACGACCTCATAACTTGACGACAAGCGCCTTTATTCAGCCATATTGCAAAATGTAATTGCCACACAGGCTGTGCGTGACTGTTTATGCAATCCAAACATAATAATCAGCCGCTGTGTCATTAAACTTGAATTATTTTCTCTGCAAATCCAACTTTATTGTAATTAGGAGCAAATTGAGCAGAACGGATCCCCTACACATGCTGAAGAAACGGTTTTGGAACGAGGAGCCTAAGACTTGGAGTGAACTTCTGGCTTGTCAAACTGAACTCCTGATTGAGACATGACTAACACATTCATCATTTCAGTTCTAAAACCAGAAGCACAAGCCAGTGGATATAGGTCGGCTCACCCAAATTACCAAATAGATAGGAGGGGTTTGTTCAAGCAGATCATTTAGGTTTTACGTGTTCAGGTTGTGAGATCATCTGCCTCTAAGATTTCTGCATCCACTTTAATACATTAGTGGTAAAAATAATTTCTTTTGTGATTCTCACAACTTTAGATTAATAGATTAAAGGGATGCTTCACCCAAAAAAGAAAATTCACTCATTATCGACTCGCCACTTCGACGATGGAGGGGTGGGTGAACCGATATCTGAAACCGCATATGTTAATTATTAAAATTAAGACTTATTTGTCCCCCCCCAAAAAAATATCATACAGTTAATGTTAATGTACTGATGACTATTCTAAGCTAAGACATTATTTGGCCAACAATGTCCAGTGTCTGCTTTTTATTTTATAAAACAATTCATACAGAAAATCGGCTTTGTCTGTTTTGTGTCTGGAAAGGAAATTAGACCATTTTCTCTAAACCAATTGGATTCCTGTGCAAAATGTATTTTAAGTGTCTCCATCAGAGGCCTACTAAAAAGAAGAACAAGATATAAATAAATAAAAAAATGTACAAGTCAAGTTCTCACAGGATGGATCCAAGATTTGAAGATTAGGAAAGTTCCAAGGTCTTTCTCTCGCTCTCTTGACAAATCCCATTTGGAGCTGAGGTGAAGGTCAGAAAAGCATGAAATAAAAAGTTGGATCTGAAACAATGGGGCTAGTTTGCACATTGCCCTATGCAAATGAAAACTGAAATCCAACTGCCCCTGAAGAGGAAAGTATGACTCAATGAAGTGTGTAACGCTGCAGTTTCATGCCGACTACCAGAGGCAGTTCCTCGGAGACAATAAGTCTTTGTCTGGTCCAGTAGGAAACATGGCTTTGTTTTGACTAACCTTACCATGTCTGTGTTCAGTGCGTATGGGGAGCATGTGTGTGAGTCCCTGGCCTATACAGTAGCTATTGGGACGTTTAACAGTGTGAATTGGAACGAATGGGTGTGAATGAAGGTCAGTTTCTGAGTCGTTTGCTTCAAACCGAATCAGATTCCGTTCTTTAACACATAACCTCTTCCATTTGATATCAGCAGAAGAACATTCAAATATATTACATCTTGTCCATCAAAAAATGAAAATCTTCACAGGCAGAATAGTGGATTCACAGTAAATCACTATGACTGATACAAATTGAAAACTGAAATCTCCCATCTTAAGTGATGTATGAATAAAGTGTATGACACCGGAGAATCAGGAGCCTTTTTACACACTATTAAACTTGGATATATTGAACTTCACTTTAATATAGTGATATGTAAAAGCAGTAAACTCAGCCACTCAACGCCGACAGTACCTCGACATGTATGTTCAGCATTGTATGTATGTGATCACAACAACAACAATCAAAGTTTCGTGCTTGGAACACACAACATAGCCGTCCTTCAAGCTTATGTACCATAATACCTATCAATACAATGCTAAAGAGAAGTATATGGGAAATAAAAGATGAACACACAAGATTCACCAGCTGGCTCAGGCCCCCCGATCGCACTAACATGATTTGATTGGCCGATGCTTTCATTATGACAACTGGGACACAACTGAATCCCATGAGATCCCCCTATTCAAAGTGAATGAGCATCATATCCATTGAAGCCTCCAATGTATGTGAGTGAGTCCTGTGAAATGCATTCAGGAATATTTTGAGATAAAAAAAAAGAAAATTCATCCATATTTCGACACATTTCCATTTTCCCAGCATTTTCCTGCCTCTGTGTTATTCATGACTGGAGGGATTATGTTTTCAGCTTGTGTGTCATTCTGTCAATTAATTCCACTTTGTGATATCTTGGGAAAGATGAACAGATAGATTATAGTGGCTAAGGGTCATAGGTTAAGTTAACGGACATAAAATGTCTGATAGAACTAAATGATGAAGTGATTTATACCCAAATGATCAAAAGTTAACTTCACTGTGACATCATAATGTTCTGCAAATACACTTTTCTGGCCATAATTCAATGCCATAACTCAGGAACAAAGGGGGAAACCCTTTGACCATATTTCCTGCAACTTAACTGTTTGGCGGAGACGTACAACAGTGGGGAAGTAATTCAAGTTCTTTTCTGTGAAAGGAATGGAAATGTGCCGAGAATAAAAGAAAGACGCTCTAGATTCTTAAACTGTGGGTTATTTGACTGGGATTCTGAATGTGGTGCTTCAGACTGGAAAATACTTTAAAAAATACATTTATACAGCTAATAATCCTCCTCCTCAGTGTAACTTGGACTTTAAACCTTAAGTTTAATTCTACCATCTTAAACACAGAGAAGTGATACTATGGCTCCATATAGAAAGAAATCTCACTATTCTACAATTTAGAAAACGTAATTAATTTCCAGCAAAGGTTTTTAAAAATTTTGAGAAATACTCTATTTGCGACGAGGAGTGGATACATTTTCTCATCTAACTCCTGAAAAGAAAGAGTAAAGCATATTTTCACAAATGAGTAAGCAAGACTGCAAATTAAAAGTAAACATTCCATGTAACAAATATATCAGTGTTAGTTAAAACTCTCAGCATAAAAAAAAGCTCTATTGCTGTTTTTGAGAGACAACTCCACCATCACACCATATAAGACCTGACCAGATTCTTTTTTCAGGGAAAAAAATTCACAAGAAAAAAAAAGCTGGCTTGCAACAATTGGAACTCATGAGAAACAATTATTGGTTTCATGCCACCGAATGAGAGTCGGTGTTGAGCTTGGCCTGAAGTGGTCGAGATCTCTTGGCGAGTTCCTTTGTGATGATGCTGGACTGATATGGACGTGTGCCCACTGAAAGGCCCGGCTCACACTCACAGTCCGACCTCGAGCCGCCTGATAACACGCCTGACTTAAACTCATGAAATCAGACCCTGGCTAAAACCTGGCTGACAACGGTCTCAATCACATCCATCATCCGAGATTTCTGCTCGACACACATAATGGCTGACCTCCACCAGCCCTCCATGTGTTATGTTCTGTCTTTTGTTTAGCTGTTTATGCTGACACGTCATGGCTGAGACTGGGCCTCTTCAAAGGCCTCTTTAATTTTTAATCCACCCGGATAATTATTAACATTTGTTATTTCTTTGATCACTTAACTTAATAGTGTTTGTTTCAAGTGCGAAGACGTCATGGACCACAGGTTGTCCGTTAACTTTTCTCTCAGTTTGGTTTAAGCTTTCGACCGACCCTGTTCACAAACTGGATCTTGTCATAACACCATGACACAATGCTTGAGCTGGAAGATATAAAAAATCTTTGTTCATGTGCCAGCTGCTAAACATCCGAGGAGAGATCAAAAGTCCTGCAGTTTACTTTTTAGTTCACAATGTACCTGAGGAATGAGAGGAAACAACTGCTGAAAATCTGACAAACCACACAATAGTTTTCACAATATGGGTACAATCCGAATTTACAAATCAATGCATCACTTTTATCAAGGTTGCCAATGACCTTGTGACCATTAATGTCACGAAAACTTTCCCTGTCAACTTTTGCTTGTGTGATTTATGTGCAGTGAACTTATACAGTAACTCTTACAAACAATAAGAGGGCTGGGCTGTGTATACTATAGTGCTACTGTATATACTGTGGCTACATCATGTTGCTACACACTGATGTAAGTAAATACTTTTCCATCTTGGTCAAATCAGCCGTAGTTTATATGTAAAATATCTCAGTGTTGCTGAACCAAAACAAAATGTGGGAGCAGCAGTAAGAGAGGGGAGGTGATGAGTTTATTTTTTTCCGAATCAGGATCTAGGCTTAAAATCAATCCAGCCACTCTCTACACTGTGGGTTGCAGCAGAGCTTGAGCTAATCCTGAGGCTGGACAGACCCTGGACAAGTCGCGAGTCCATCACAGGGCTCAACAACAACCATCCATGCTCAAATTAACACCTACTTGGAAAAAACCTACACAAGCACAAGGAGAATTCCCATACTCCTCAAATAAAGACCAGGACTGACCAGTAGGTTTCAACACAAAACCTTCATACTCTGAGGCAACAGTGCAAACCAGTGCATCCCAACTTCGCCCAACTGCCTGATTTAAAAAAACTGATTAAATAATTGTAATAACTTTTGACCAAAGTAATCCTAAAACTAACTCAGAAAGCTTCAAATCTCAACGCAACTTCGGATTTATCACTATATGATTATCTGTACACGGCTTTCTGTTGAGGCTGAGCGGATTGGGGCGGCTGTGGCTGAGGGGTAGAGTGGTCGTCCTCCAGCCTGAAGGTCGGCGGTTCGATCCCCAGTCTGAACCATCTGCATGCCGAAGTGTCCTTGGGCAAGATGCTGAACCCCGAATGGCCCCCCATAGAATAACAAAAGTGCTGCAAGTAGATGCACTGTGTGAATGGGTGAATGGGTGAATGTGAAACTGTAATGTAAAGCGCTTTGAGTGGTCTTCAAGTCTAGAAAAGCGCTATATAAATACAAATCCATTACCATTACTCCAACTTCCCTTCTGTAGGGTCAGCCACCATCTCCAAAATCCTACATACACTGTACGTAACTCAACATTGAGAAAAACAAACCAGTCATTTCAACATGCTGAAAGAATGACAAAGTATTTGACACTTGCCAAACACATTTCCAAAAACCAAAAAGAAAACATGGAACACTTTATAAACAGCAATCAGATATTGTATACCAAATACCTCAAATTAATGTTTTAGTTAGGGAAAGTTGACTGAATTTATTCCATCATTTGAAACATTTACTCGGGCTAAATCAGAATTAGTTTTATTGTTTTTCTGGGAGGTTTCATCAAGTTAAATGTTTCCCCTCTCAGATGTGACTCAGTCAGTACTGGACCCAGTTTAAAGCCTGGGCAGAAACACCCGATGCACTGATATAAGAGCATTTGACTTATTTTCAACAAATTCCTTTTGTTGAGAATTTGATCGTACTCCCTTTTCTTATTTTACTGCAGTGCTGGTCAGATTTATAGTGGAAAGAAAGGATGGCAAACATGTTTTTGATCCAAAAGTGAAATTGAAAGCTGTGGTGGGCAGAGTTTGAGCTGGAAAACTAACCAGCTACCAAAATACATTCTTCTCAGTGGTTTCATGAAATTTCAAATATATACATATTTTTTATCGAATGCACAAAAAGTGATGAATAAAAAATGTCATAATTTGCTTGGTAGTGATTTACTTGAATGTCTTCAATGTAAGTGAGAAAAATGTACAGTATGAGATTTTTCATTTCAAGATGATGAGATGAGTCACTTCTTGCTTCTGAATATTAAGGAGCAAATGAAGGACCTAAAGTAAGGAAGGGAGGAAGTTATGAAGAAAGTTAGGGAGGAAGAAATAAGGAAATAACCAAACAAGCAAAGGGGTGAGGACGACATTCAAACCAAGACTACTTTCTTCTCAAAAGTGAGATGAAGTCAAAACACAATTTTGTAAAGTATGGCACTTGAGCAGAGACATAGTTAGCCTAGCTTAGCGTACAGACTAGAAGTAGCTACCCTTGTCTAAAGCCTTGTCACCTAGCAGTGACTTTAAAGCTCATTATTAACATCTCAGTATCACTAAATCAGTAAATAATCTGCTTCTGTAAACAGAAACGTATATGCCTCTAGTTCTGTTTGAAATGAACATGGTGTAACTTCAAACACATAAAGAAAGTGAATATGTTAAGTGTTTGTTTCATTCCTCAAGAATCCCGAGGTTTTGATTTTATAAAATGATGCATGGATCACGACTTTTCACCGGAGCTGCTTGTCATAGCAACACTGACAGATAATCCCTTATGTCAAAAATCGTTAGAATTCATTCAATTATTTTTCTTCTCCTTCTGTTAGCAGTGGTTTATGGTGCGTTGGCACACGTGTGTACTCTTGTAAACAATTGGTTTCACTGAACTGGCATCGCTGAAAGATCTCACAATGGCTGGCAGTGAGAGAAGCTCAGGCATTAAGTATCAGCGAACATCACGTGTGATAATCAGCCAAGAGAACAGTGAGAGGAGGCTGAGCGAGGGATGAGGGAGAATGAAAGGGCGGAAGAGGTGGGCGGCATTTGTCAAGTGTTCGACCCAAATATGAGCACATAAATTCACTTATTCATTCACACACACATCCACCCACAAACACAGACACACACACACACACACACACACATACTTACACACAAATACAGCTCATACAGTGGTTGAAGCACACTGGGGGATTCTCTTTTCCTCTCGCAGAGATGTATTTCTGTTCTCTGCATACCAGAAACCAGTTTTTTTAATGGAAAACAAAATACACTGGTTGCCCAACTGCTGAGAAATATATATCCTGCATATTTTCTTCAGATGACATGAAAAATTTCAAAGGGAAAGTTGTCCTGTTGTTTTATTACGTCTGAAGAAGAGGTCACCAGTTACTTCAACTGTGTTGGATTCGGCTGCTACACTGTTTTCCCGTGGGACTCCTAAAGTGTTTTATGGACTTAAATGATTCAGCCCTCCCCCCCTCCATCAGCATAGTGGTGAGTAGATAATGAGTGAATTTCCTTTTTCTGTGAACCATCCCTTTAAATCGATTCATGTGCCTGGTGTTGAAGCCTTCCAAAAACTCTGAAGATATGACTCAAAGGAGAAATAACTCCCTAACTCTACAAATCACAGCACAGCTCATATCAACGTCGGCTGTTGCACGGAATAAATTACTCTGAACATGAATTCCATAGGAAAATGAGACCCATATTTTTCCATAATTGTTAACATACTGTATTTGATCTTCTTGATTTAATCCAAGATGCCAAATCTCTGCATCGGTGACATGATACGCTCATGTGATTCTTCTCAAAATTAATACACTTTATTCAAAGGGCTAATCAATGATGTAATATTTAGGATAAATGAAACAATAACATGAGAGCATCCGTCCCTGTTGGTGAGACCCACTGTGTTTGATGAAAATGAAATTGGATCATCGTGATTCTCTCATGTGTTTCTGGCAAACCAAAAGAATCTGGAACAGTCACAGTGTTTGACAGGAGCCATAATGACAAATTCACACACAGATCAGAGGTGAAGTAGAAGGAAACACAACGCTTGATTTATGGCTAGCTGCACTTTTACAGGTGTTCCTGCAGCAATGGAATGAGCATGTGAACGTGTCTGGTAAAGGAAGGAAGGAAGACATCAAAGTTGATTGAAGAGCATTTTTGAAGGCTGCTGTTTATAGATCAAGGGCCCGAGGTGCAAAGGGACATGATAACAAGACATGGTAGTGTAAGAGGTTCCTGTATCCACAGATTTCACAAAGAAGCTATCAATTAGGAGCAATTTACACAACAAAGCAGATGTGTAATCCAGTCATTCTTAGCTTTACTTCTAAAACACAGGCTATTTTTATTTTAACATGTTTGTTGAAACCGTTTCACTAATGATGCAATAGCAGTAACATAAACTAAATGTTATGTTGCTCAAGTTGAAGGTTGATTTATGATGAGGAGTGTTTTACCAGATGTTCTGCGTGAGCGAACACAGGGAAACACAGATTTCTATGCCCATCCCTTGAAGCTGTACATCATGACTGACACCTCTTAAATCACTGCAACTTAAATCAAAATGTAATTATATTCGGAACGGTATGTAGGCTGTACTTTAACTAACCCTTTACTGTAAATAAATCTTGAAAGCAGAACAGAATACATAAATAACAAGAGCACTTTGACTGATATTATTAACTGTGTTTAAAAAGCTCACCTCTTTAGACTCGCTGCTGGCAGGTCCCAGCAGGAGCGAGTACAGGACATCTTTGCCTCCCAGGAAGAGGCGGTCGCGGTACTCGTCCAGGAAGACAGAGGTGAGAGAGAGTGCACCGTGGTGACCACTGAAGACCGAAGACCTGTTGGTGGACAGCAGGTCTGCAGAGGGAGGAGAGGAAAGGATGAGCAATGTGTTAAATGGAATGAAGGAAGATAAAATGAGGAGGAGAAGAAACTTGGGGGCGATACTGATGCAGCAAAGTGACAAATGGATGAATGGAAGTGTTTGCTTTTACATCCACCTACTAATTCCACAAATTATCCGCTTAACACTTGACGTATGCTATGTAGATTGCCCAAGGAAGAGAAATGTGGTATTGCGATTTGCACACTTTCAGTATTTATAAACAGGCAACCAGCGCTATGGGGGTGGGGCAGTCGGCCTTCAGTCTTCTTCTACTTTCTCAGATAAACAGCAGTGGTCAACAACTGGGTCAGACCTCAGGTCAAAATCACTGCAAGACCATTTTGATAATTTATCTTTTATTTTAGCATATATCGGACGGACAGAGACATCCATGCTGCTGGTGCTGATGATCTTTATAATGGGCTGAATTAAAGAGCTTTTATTTTGAAAGCTGTGAACAAAGCAGATTGTGTTCGTTAATAAACAGAAAAATGACAGCAGCTAAGTTAATCATTCAAACTTACATATAAACTATACACATGAAATGTAATAAAGTCTATCCAGTCTTATTTTATGAACAACCTTGTCTCTAAAATCTTTCCTGCAGATAAACCAGATAGGATGAACACAACGTTTTTCTAATTTCACTCCGCACCATTGACTGTTTATAAAAAGCTCTGCACATAACCTCCAGCACACAAACAATAATAAGCGACAGCATATTTTAGAACTGTTTGAGGAAGACTCACTAATGAAATTGAATAATTCCGAAGTAGCTCCAGAGCATTAACACAGGACAAGAGAACCGAACATTCCATACAGGCAGGTTTAGAACATGCGCTCTAGTAGTTTAATAAAAAATAAGCTGAACTGAGCTGTAGGCTCACTTCTTTAATTCAGTTATGTTAAACCTGCTACAGAGCACTTCTGGTCATTTTCTGAAGTACATGACTTTTATTTGATCACATGCACACTGGTACACACTCCCATGTAAGTAAGCACGTATCAGTGAGGGAGCAGTCCTTGGTCCATCTGTACACACCAGGATGCACCTGGCTCTCCTCTGATCTGCCAGCAGATTCACAGTCAAAAGGTTGAAGCAACCACGCTGCAGGAGCGGGTTGAATTCAAGTTCAGCTACAAGTCGGGTGTCCTCCTTCTCCTTTACTCGCACACACACGCACATGCACAAACACACAGTATGCATACACCAGTGCATAAACACAAGCCTGCTGCTTCTCAGCCTCCTGCAGCTTCCACATCTTCCACTCTCTCACACAAACACCTTTTCTTTCTGTTTTCGTACTCTCTCTGTCTCTCTCTCGCTCTCTCTCTCTCTCTCTCTCTCTCTCTCTCTCTCTCTCTGACACTCTCTCTGTCTAGGTAACAAGATGTGGAAAGCGAGATGTGTTTTAAGAAGACGTCATTGGCATGTCAAACTTGGTGGAGGAGTCCTTCGTCTGAATCGACTCTCTGTCTATCTCTCATCACTCGTCTGTCACACTCGTTATTCCACTCTCTTATTCACTTGGTTCTAAACACACACACACACACACCCACACACACACACACACACATACACACACACACAAACACACAACCGGTGAGAAAATAGCCTCACTCACTTGCCACTCAGCAAAGGTATCGACTGAGTGAAGCACAGGGGCCCTGCACCAGTGACACCTTGTCCATCACTGAGGCCTTCACACACACTAACAGTTGCATTTTTTTTTTTTTTTCTAAGAAATCTCAGTTTCCCAACTCATACACTCCCACACACATACTACATCATCACTGCAGGGCTACGAGTGAGAATTATTAATCCATTAATCAAAATGTTATTATTAGATCACTTGATCTACTAGTCAAGCTACAATTTTTATTAGAAAATAATGAAAATTGTCTTTTACAGTTTCCCAGAGCCCTCTGACATCTTTAAAATGCCCAATACGATTATATTTACAATAATACAAATATATAAACTCACATTCAAACAGCCTCTCCTTCGGTCAACCTCATTACCAGAGCAGAGGAAACTTTAGCAGTTTAACACTTCATCATCTCTCTACTGCTCACAAATTCCCTAAAGGATTCTCTGCTGCAGACAAATCAAATCCACCCGCAAAATCGGGTGATTCATCACCGAGGCGCACATCCATGCCTGCTAAATGCTCTGAAAACACGTCTGAATAGAGGGAGGAAATTGGGGAACAGCTTGGTTAGAAAGACACGAAATAAAAATGTAACACTGCTGGGAAAAGAATAGCACTCAGACACACAAGCAGGGAGGCATCAGGGAGGAGGTACAGAATAGCACAGTCAGAGAAAGTTGAGAAAGAAAGAGAAAGTTGGAGAGAGAAGAGACGAGGCAGGATTTTTACATCTGGTAGGAGTTAGAAAATAATGAGTAGAGACAGAGACAGACAGAGAGTGTTGTGATGTCTGGTGGATTTATAGGGCACTGGTAGAGGCAGATGAGGAAAACAAAACATATTTAGAAGATGTAGAGAGTAAAACTTAACAACTGTTTTGAATAAGATAATGGAAATGTGTGTCACTGATCTGCATTTGTATGTCAAATGTGTTATTTTCTCATTATAGTAAAAAATTATTTACTACTTTACTATCATGGCTTTAATTGTGTAACATTGTTCTGTAACTTTCTTTGTGAAAAGCAGATACAGTTACAATATTGGAAACTGAATATAATCCAATAGTTTAAGTAGCTTCACCACCTGCAGCACAATTTAAACAGTAAAGCTGTTTTCAGACGTAAAAATTCGGAAGATATCTAAAAAATAAATCATTCATTTATTGAAATCAGGGTAAAAGTTTGAAATAATCTTGTTACTGATTTGATGTCATATCGGCTACCCCTAAGCTTTGCTATGTTTCTATCTGTATTCAGATATTTTCTGGACACTCTGGCGCTGAAATACTCCTGAAAATGTTCGGAGCAACTGACTTGGACATTTCTCACTAAACAGCCCCTCGTGTCTGAATGGACCTCGACACTGTGCACCGACAGCGGCAGATAAGTAGAATCCAGATGTCTCAGCAGCAAGGTCTGATCAGTGTTTTCATGATAGCTTATCAGCAGAACATGAGGGCGGCTCTGCACGTCTTCAGCTGATGACTCTCTGTCTCCTCGGGTTCAACAGTTTCCACACAGCTCTGAGGCCTGGGATGACCTGCAGTTGCAAGGAGAGTGATGAAGACTGACAGGAAACAGTATGTGGGTGTGTGTGATGAGACGAGGATATGGTTTTGCATGTGTATCTTTGGGTGTGTGTGTGGAGGCCTTTCACAGATATCGGGTCAGGATTTAGTGTTCACAGCACACCTCTCTGTTTTGACAGGAGGGATTACGGAGGATGGATACTCTCAGGTTACCCGGGTACAGCAATCGGATTTTTGTAAACTGTGTGTTTACAATTTCCTTTTGAACTATGTAGGATCTGGTGGTTAGAATGTGAACCATGAAAATACAACTCTGCTGCTGCCTGTCCTGTTTTTTCGCTTAATTTTTCTCAATGAAACTTTACATGTAGAATAAAAATGTTCAGCATCCTATTGTTCAAATACAAATATCACGAGTTTGCCAATAGGTATGGATGGACAGGTACAGAAGAAGGTGCAAACCAGACTCTTCAGTCTTTATGCTTAGCTATGCCAAAAGCCTGCTACTGCTAACTTCCATAGTGTACCTTCACTAACCAGTAGGTCGGGGGTTCAATTCTTGGCTCCTAAGTAATGCTGTGTGAATGTATGGGTGAGCAATAACACCACCTTTTCAAAACTGTTTTCAGATCTTACAATTTGATGTTAAGGTAGTTTAAGTAGATTAAAAACAACTTTGTTAGAGTCAAGGTAAGATGATGGTTTGGGATCAAATAAGTGCTTCAGTAGTGAACTTGTGTCATCATCATTTCTATAATATACACAGAGTCACAGCGGAAAGAAACCAGCCATGACTGGAATTGGCCTCTGGTCCTCAAGGTCACATAGCACAACCTCCTCCTTTGCTCTCGATCGAAAAGAGTCATAACACAATGTGCATTAAAGGGCTTTTTATTTGAACATAGACTAGTGACATTTTGGTGTATTTTCTACAATAGATGATTCACACATTTTTCTTGGGAGAATGGGCTTATGATAAAAGTTTCTTCCAGTTTCCTGAACTTTTATCCACAAATGGAGAAAGTGTCTCTCTGATTCCCTCTGCCAGGTCTAATGTCCACTCTGATGTCTTCTTCTACCTTTGAATATATAAATATATACAAATCTAAAAACAAAAATTTGGCACATGATGCTACACACACACACACACAAACACACAGACACACACACACAGAAACAACCACGAGTTAACAGCTTCCATCTGTAGCTTGTTATCACTCCAGCAGCTCTTCGCCTCACTGCGGAAACCACACCACAGCCTCACCTCTCACCAACCTCTCTTTCTCCTGCTGTCTATCCATCTTCACCTCTCTTCCATCTCTCCATTTAACCTCTCTCTACCCTCCATCATGTTCTGTCTCTTCTGTCTACGCATCCTTAACTTCCTCTCCGGTGTTATTTTCCTTACGTGACTTTTGAATCTGTCTTGTGTTTCACCTCTGATGTCTCTCCATTTGTCTTCCTGTCTCTCTCCCCTCTGCTTCAGGATCGCTGTCCCCTGTCTCTCTTTTTATCCTTCTTGTGTCCTACAAGACCCCGTTCATCTCCCAAATTGCTGACGGCGTCCTGAGGGAAACTTCTACATCTGTCTCCAATGCGCCCAGTCAGCCCTGAGTGCAGCCAACCGACTCCGCATTGACAAACAGCAGCCGTGCCAAACCAAAGTGACACAGGATAGAGCATCTGGTTTCACTGTACGTGTCAAATCTCAGCTATCTGAGCGGTCGGATCCACTACAAAGACATGTGCGTGATAATTCATTCTGAGATTTGCTTACACACTCAATGTTCTGCTCAGTCAGGCACATACCTGCCCTGGTGTCTGTCAAATCTGAGACTCATGCGTGTGCCCCTCTGATTTACTGCTGCTTATGAAAGACACTGATAATTTCCATTTTTTCCTTAGATATGGGGAGTTTGCGTAATCCTTTCTTCACACAAGGATGAACGAAATAGAATCAAACTTCTGATTTAAGATAGAGGAGATGATGAAACGAAGGGGCAGCATTATGACATAAATATATTTACAGTTTCGCCCCCAACTAAAACATGTCAAATTATTTTTGCATCATGTTGAATGTTATTTCAGGGAGAAGTTTGCAAAATCTCTCTTTGTCTGCACAGGTTCCCACCTGGTCTTGTTTCCCCCTGACAGTCCGGAGACATGGAGTTTAGAGCATGTGGTGACAAATGTAGATGTGAATATTTGTCTCTATGTTTCCATGGTGTAGCCATGCCATTTACCAAATGCATGCTGGGACAACCCTCGTTCCCCTCCAGTTATGAACAGGACCGCAGCACATAACTCATCATGAACCCACAACTGGCTGCTTTTAAATTTTTTTGTAGGGATTAAGTAATAAAGATTAAATATTTTGATTACTGAGCTTTAGCAGAGCTGGTTCTTTTATTTTATTTATTATTTTACTTAGACTAGTCTGTCTCTCCCTGATTTCAGTCTTTATGCCAAGCTACACCAAAAGCCTGCTGCTGCTAATTTAGCATACAGATGTGAAAGTGGTATCGATCTTTTCATCATTTCATCATTTCATCATTTCAACTCTAAACAAACAAGTTTTTACCAAAATGTCAAAACTATTTCTTTGGGCCTGTATTGTGCTCTGTGTGAGGTAGTTGTGCAGAAACACAAACAGCATCATAAAGGATGTTGTTGTGCCCTTGTGATGTTCAGATCTGTTGCAACAACAGTGGCATCTGGTTGGAATAGAGCGAAACGAAAGATACATAAAATAATATGCCTACAAAACCATTATAATAAGCAGACTGCTTTTTTTGGGGAAATGCTAAGAGCCTCTAAACTCTACATTCTGATGGAAAACCACCAAATTAAAAACATCTTGTCCACAGCGTTTACAGCACATACTCTTCTTTTCACTGTAGATGGCAGAGAACACATATTATCATGTCATTGTAATCCTCTCCAGGACCTCGTACACAGGCACTCATGTTAGGAGCATCACTTAACAACCACAATGAAAAAATCTCCAGCTGTCTTTGACTTTTATTACTGCCATGAGAGCAAAGCCCGAATATAAAACAAAGTTTTTAAAAGTAAGAATCCCAGGTCGTGAAACATGAGTAAAACTGTGCTCAGGTCAGGTATCAGGAGAAAATATATTTTTTAGAGCTACAGACAGAGAAAAAGTTCAGGTGTCATGCTGAACTCTTTGATCGGCATAATGAGCCAGACAGAGTGAAAGATACGTTAAGCAGCAGATGACACACACACACACACACGCACATTCAATAGTACCAGTGCGGGGGGGCACATCTGAAGCCTATTTAACCCCCACGTGATACAAAATGCGTACCAGAAACATACACCACACAGACGCCCTGGTTCAGTCACACCTATGACTATCTCAGCTGACAGGACTTAGTGTCTGTCTCTGTCTCTTCAGATTCCTCTGATACACAAACACACACACTGTGAAAAGACTCATTAGACTCATTACGGCGCTGACAGATTTCCCAGGGTATCATTACATCTTGGCTGTATATTGTTGCAGAGTGCCAAGTATTTCTGGAATCTGCCGCCTTCACAAAAAGTAATTTCACGCCGCCTCTCCTTCGCCCTCCACTCCTCATCCTCCTCACCACAGTCTCATATTTCCCGCTCTTCCTTTTACATTCACTTATCCTGGGATCTTTGTGTCTGGTTATGGAGCTCTCTCTGACATAAAGCCGGAATTTAAAAAGGGTCAAACATCAAGAATAATGTAATTGCGAAGAAAAACTGGATACATTTCTCCTTTAATTTTAGTCCTATTTTTCATTTGGAGAAGTGAGTGTATAGCTTTGCCTTTAAATTAGATACAGAAATGTACTGTATGTTACACAGAGGATGACTGCTTATGTCTTTAATGATCCTTGGATTTTTCCTCTGATGCCAAAAGCAGCACAAAAGGGTCTTATCCAGTGGAATCTCTGAACATTTTGAAGAAGGACTCTACTTCTAAAACTATTATGATTTGGTAATCCAATGCAAAGGGAATTATATCTATTGACTAAACCCAAATGTTTATTGTGATAACACTGGTATCATTGTTATAGAGCAGGGATATTTGTATTGAAAGTGTTCGGAGTACAGTTTAGCTGCTGCTGAGAAGTTCAGCTAACTTTTCTTTTCATAATGATTTTTCCTGCCAGAGATGCCACAGGCCAGATAAACCATGACAGAGTAAATCCAGGGATTTCCTGCCAACCTGTTCCTGCTCATCACTGGATGTGACATTTTAGCCACACAGCTCACATTTTTATCACATTTGATCATGCGATGAAACCACGAGAGATTAGGGCGGCAAAGGGAGTGCACACACATGCACACACATGCACACACATGCACACAGACACGTGCACATGCACAAAAATACTGTCATAATCAAGGCATCTTCTGCCTCTGCCATCCCAGAATGCCTCTCAGAGTCCCTGTTATCCGATCTTCCCTGCTGGGCCAATCAAAACACAGTGTATAGGGTGTTACCGCATCACCCTCGATCCTCTTCAACCCTCACCCTCCTCTGCCTCCCTTTCCTCCCTCATTTCACCATGCCTCCCTGCCCCCTCTCCCTCTCTCCTTTTTCTTCTTTCCCCCCTTGATGGCCAGTTGTTTATTTAATTTGAATTCATCTCTCTCTTTCGTCCGCTTTCATCTTTTTTCCTCCCATTTTTAATCCCCTCTCACTCCATTTCTCCCCCGTACCACACACACACACACACACACACACACACACACACACACACACACACACACACACACACACACACACCTCACTTTATCTCTCTTATCCAAAATTATGCATGACAAACTTCTCATCTCCTAACACCTGCTTTCCCTCATCCCTTTCCTCTTCGCTACTTCTTTCCTTTCTTGATCTCCCTCTTCATGCTGTTATCTGACAAATCACTCATCCTTCCTCTGCCCTCATCCCTTCTCCCTTTCATCATCACCCACATGTATATTCCTCCCTCCAAAAGGGAAAGTGCTGTCTCTCTCCCAACTCTCTTCTTAGACTTCACTTTTTAACTCTCATCCGTCTCTCCCCCGACGTCTCATCCAAGGCTTCCAAATCTCAAATTTGCTGTTGCTCGTCATGTATTATTTATATAATGAACTAACACAATGTGTTAATCGAATGTAACAGAGAGCTGGACCTCTGAAATTACATTTCTCTTCTCTCTCAATTTTTGTTAAAACTATTGTTCGCAAGCCTTTTTCTGATTATTACAACAAACATTTCATAACTGAATATGTTTTAATTTTTAAGTGTTGCTGATGGAGATTGCAAACAAATAAATAAGTGAATAACTCTACAGGGGCATGGCTTGTGATCAGCTATTCTTAAATGTATTTACAATGACAGAGAAAATCTGCTTCTTTTGAGCAGCTCGTTTACAGAGTGAATAACAGCTCAAATGTTTTCAGAAAGATCTTGGGCCCCTATTTGAAAATAATTGGCAGAATTTTACCATGACAACTAAAATGCACAGGTCCTATCCCTGATCTTTTGTGGCATGCCCTTTGAATGAATAAGAAGGACAACAAGAACCTAAAGAAAAACAGAATAGAAACAAACAATTATCTCTCCGCCCTTCCAGATTTCAGTATCTCATCGAAGATAAAATAAAATGCTGAAAGTGTAAACCTGATGGCCATTCAACCATCCGGCTGCAGTGCACATACAGCAGCACGCTGTGTGTTTACTGATAAACACACACAGATGTAGGCACATATGTGAACACAGTGGCTTTTCCTCCAGTGTCGGCTCAGTGTAATGTTTGTGTGTTTGTCAGCTGCTGTTTAATAGACACGTCAGGCCACAGTGGAGCCATTGTGCTCGGCTCTTCTTGTCAGTGGCTCCAGTGGAACTAATTGATTGCTGACAGAGAGGCTGCGTTTGTGTTGGTGACAGGCGCAGCATCTCAGTGTGTGTGCGTGACATGTAATGTTTCCCACCCTGCATGAAGAGGGTACCCGGCACCTCTGGCCCGCTCCTCTATTGCTTTGCACTGCTTCGGAGCCAAAAGTGCCAAACGGCAGGACACCACAACAACATGAGAAGACAAGAGGACCCTCTCTTTCTGTGCCATGGTTTGTTCTCGTGTGTGATCATTTGTGTGATGTTTTTCTCTTTCTGATCACTTTGTGCGCTTGCTGTGCTCTGCAGGAATGTCCAGCTGTACCATGTGAAATTGTCCGTTAATCCTTTAATGTCTCCAGTGAAATAAATACACGAGCAGAACGGAGGATGTTTCCAGAGAACGACTGGTGGAGGGTTCTTCCTCAAGCTGCAGCAGTAAAACACCACAACTCAGCAAGCACTTGGCCGATAGTGGAGGCCAAGTTCAACATTAGTCCAAGTGAACAAGAAGTTTTCACAAGGTGTTATTGTGAGCTTGTGGGAAGTGTTAAAAGCTTTTGGGTGGACATGTGTATCCCAATTACTTTTCAAGGAACCAGTTTCACAGAAGACAAATGAATGTCGCTCACAAACTACAGATACATGTTCAAGTCCTACAGGGGCCTTGTGTGACATGTCTGATGTGATGAGTGAAAACATGTTAGAATAACCAGGAAGAAAGGTATGCAATTTTTTAAATCACCATTTGCATTTGCTGAAACCTCAGTCGCCTTAGCCGCAAATTCTAACCTGACCTTTCCTCTCACGCCACAACGAAGTAGAAACTCTGTTAAATGTTCAAGATGATGAATTTGAACATGTTAAGCATATTGGTTCAGAGCAACACTGTGCCTAAGAACAGCTATAGATTTGTATTATTAAATTATTAGTACTTTGATCCACGTCCCATCTACTGACACGGAGACAGACACCAGGTGGTAATCAACACACTATGGCTTCATTTTTATTACCTTCACTTTTTATATACTGATATGGTACAGCCACACAAAAACACTGGTGTGGCCATAATGTCTTCTTCACTATTGTATCCAATTAACCACGTAGATTAAATGTTTATTTCTGTCACTCTACTCTACCAAACCAACAATAACTGAATAAATAACTGAATTCAAAACTTCATGGGAAACAGTAGAGTATGTGATTGGCCCTCACTGGCACAGAGAGCACAGATTCAGAAGCTATACTTTCAGAAGGTTTGCTGCCTTGTTGTGTTGAGTGCCCGTATTTGTAAGCATACCGAGTATTACCAAAACATTTAAAGATCTTTATTCTACAAAGAAAATTTTGAAAATATCAGAATAATAAAAATATGCTGTAATCCAATAGAAACTATACAACCCTGGGTTTTATATAGCATGTGGAGCTGACACAGAAAGGAAATGAGAGGAACAGGGTAGAAAACAGAGCAGAACAGGACCTAGTGGTACAGACAGAAGAAAATAGACCAGCTCAGAGTAAAACAATAGATCAGATGGGCTCATCGAGGGTGGGTCAGAGCCCTGGAGGACAGCAAGGAAGTGAGCTGCTGCGAGTCTTCACTTTTTAGGGTGTGGCAGAGTGTAGAAAGTTTAGATAAATAGTTTTCCAGGACTTGAACCCCCTTGGTGGGTGTCTACTGCTGTGATTTGTAGCGCTCATGTTATAACAACTGCCATAGCTGTAGACACTGGGGTCGGCTTTGGAACACATACACACACACACACACACGCCGAGTGTCAGTGGGGTCCTAAGTAATCTCCATGGTCAAAGCCACTCTGTCTTTTCCTTTTCTTTTCCTTTCCTTATCCCCTGTCTGTCTTTATTTCCGTCCATTTATCTCTCCCTTTTAAATCTGCACTGCTCTGGTATTTGCATCTTGTGTAATGCTTGTTTTTTCATCCCTTCATTCATCCTCTTCCTCTCTTTCATCGCACCATCCTTTGTTTTCTGTCCACATTCACAGATCTTTCATTCATCATCCCCCTCTCTTCCTCCTCGGCCTCCCTCCTTTTCACGTTTCTTTAACCTTCATTGAAGTTTCCTCTCCTTTGCGGACATTTCCCTCTTCTATTCATCTTCCATACTTCTGCTGATTATGTGCGTATGTGCCGCGCTGGTACTGCTGTGCGCTGACCTTTCTAAACTGCAACTGAATCCATCAGCGGATCCTTGGATTTAGAGGATCATGGTGAGGTGTTAGATTTATCCCCCAAATCATTACTGAGGTAGCTGGTAGGTGTTTATCCAGAGGCCTTCCAGCCTCACAGCGTAAACTTTCATTTTGTGAAGGAAAACAAGGACTTCTATATAAAATACACAACTTTTATTTCTCTAAATTAGATGCTGAGGCTGTGACTAATGAGTGTGTATCCTGTCCATTTAATAGTGTGGTCAACCACAGTATCACAAAAAAAGGAAAATATTTTGTTCCATCAAAATGTTTATTTCATCAGCAAGCTAGCACATCATCACCATCACTAGTGATGAAAAGCCATGAAAATTGAACAGTTATCAGTGTTGTCACTTATTGTTAAAATATACTGAAAATATTAAAAAAGTCGGGACTGATACACTTACTGAAGTAACTTCACCAATTTTTATATTTATATAATGTACATTATCAATACAAATATTAATACAGCAAAATTTACTTTATTATCCAACTAATTTTAAAATTAGTCTTGGGCTCTTCACCCCCCTTCTTGATGAAAAATATCTAATATCTAAGCGTGGGTTCTAATGGAACTGTTGGGCCCTGGTGGAGGTATCCGCTCTACTGAGTGTGATTGTAAAAGCTCATCCATATTATTTATTCATTTTTGTCTTCATATTCAAGTGACTGAGGTGTCATCTCTCTGCCATTTCAGTGAGAATCATGAGACCGTTTAGAATCTGTTTCTTCCTTATGTTGCAGAATGGACTCAATCTATTCTCTTTTTCAGGTTCATTTTAAACCTGCTGTGCCAAGAAATGAAGAAATATAATAAGAAACCAACTTCACCAGGACACAATGAAGAAATGTGGTCCTGCCCTCACTGATAACTTATCTAATTTCATCCACAAGCAGGAGGAACAATGAGAACAGTCACAGGAGGAGGGGACTTCTTTATCAGCACGACAGTTGTGTTTCCAACCCTGCAAATAGAAACAATCAAGGACAGATTTTATCATCCTAAGTGTTTATATTGGATTTCTCTCGCTAAATTTCCCTTTTAACGTCCCATTCCCCCCCCCCCCCCCTTTGTTATCTTGTTCTTTCTTCTTTTCCCTTTTTGCACTTCCCCCTTTCTTTTTTCTTTTTCTTCAAACATCATAGGCTACTTCTCATCCCTTTTTCAAATCCGAGCTTCCTTTCCATCTGTTCTCATTGGTCTGACCCTGTTTTTATCTCCCTTTTGCAAACTCCCCCTCTCTTGCACATTTACTGTCAATTTCCCCTCCCCATGTGTCTAATTCCTCCCTCTGTGTGTTGTCTGAGCTCGGGCCAGGACGCCATCTGTGGGCTGTCTTATGAGAGATACCGTCGACACCGCACACATGAGGTGACACCTTGAGACACACACATGTCCACATCAGATGCAATTACTCTGTCTCTCTGTCACAGACACACATACACAATCACTCCACCACCACTAAGCAGAGTCAACCTCAAACACACACACAGAGACACACTAACACACACACACACAGACACACACACACACATGCATACAGCCACACTGAAGCACATTTTGCACACCTACATGCTTTCCAAATCAAAAACACCTCCACACTGATGCCTCAGCACACACACACACACACACACACACACACACACACACACACACACACACACACACACACACACACCTACGGATATTCAACATTATCTCTGTGCATTTCTCTTTGTCTCACACACCCCTCACATCATGTGTCAGAAACATGAAGTGCGTTCCCTCTGTCAGCGACTTACCGCACAGGAACCGTAGCTTCCAAACTAAATATGGGGAATATGGACAATGGGCTACTGGGCTGCTTTCATTACAGTACCAATCATATGTAAAACTAATATAAAAATGTATTTATTATGGTACTATACTTTACTATAAAGTATAGTAACATGCAAAGTCAATGTGTTGTGTTAATGAAAATGAAATTGTTATGTGTTTAATATGTTTTTATAACAGCGTATACACTTAGGGTAACAAATGGCAGCCAAATTATCCTAAATCTTCCGGGACGTGAAGCTTTTTCTTTTTGCCAAACTACAAATTACAAATCTAACTTCTAATCCCCTGCAAATTATAATCCGCACGTCAGTTTATAATATTGAATCATTGTGTGTTTTTCAAACTAATGCACTGAGATTTTATAACATCTGAACTTGTTTGGTCTTAAAATAAATTGTAACAACTTCAACAAGAAGGAGAACGTGTTGCCTAGCAACAGCTAAAGTCACTGACCTTAAAACTGAATAATATGAACATTGATGAGCTGCCAAACTTGCATCAGATTAGTAGACATGTGTGGAACTTTCCTCGCCCTCACTGACATTAACATGCTTTCCCAACTTCTCTTTAACATTTAAATATCTGTCAAACTGTCTCAGCTTCTTCAAATACACTTTTTCATTAGTGAAGCAGATTTTCAGCCAGAATCAATAAAGAATTAATAGTTTGACCTAGACCAGGTCTCATTCTCATTATTCCAACTTCTTTCATTTTCTTTATGAAATCATATACATAAGTCATGTACGGTAAACTTTAAATAAGGGCCTATGGGCTGAATAGTCCCATGACTAAATCTTAAGAACTTAAACAAACATTTGAAATATAAACACATGTCAACCATGACTAGAACCTTTAAAGACTTCTCTTCCTTTTAATATTTCTTAGAGCTGGGGCTTCGTAAAAATGTTTAAATGTCAGACAAGTTGGCTGGGCTCTTGAGCTTTCGGGTTTGTCCTTTTTGTTTCCTATTTTCTTTTCCAGGGCTGGGTTTTTGGTTGGTCCAGAGGCCTGGGACCACTTAAACTGAACGCAGGAAAAGCAACGGAGAGGAAGAGCAAGCTAATACATGGAGCAGTGAGGGAGTGATAGGTGCGAATCTGAAAGAAAGATGAGAAATGAGAGGGAAAGAGCTGGAAGATGAAAGGATAGAGTTCGCCCTACATTCTAGCAGCTCCCGCTTCTCCAACAGACTCCCGGTGACAGATTATCCTGCTCCGCCTAAGAACAACTAACACCCGTCTGCATGTGTGCATCTGGGCAACGCTGACTGAGAAAACAAACTCATTAATTCACCGGCTGTAAGGGAAAACAAACAGAAGCCCTCACTCTAGGAACTAATGCAATCTGATCAAAATAGGGCACTGATGTTACTGTTTGTGCTTTTGACTGCCTTTGGTGAGACAAAGTGAATATTGTATTCGACAGTGTGTGGGTGTGTGTGTGTGTGTGTGTGTGTGTGTGTGTGTGTGTGTGTGTGTGTGTGTGTGTGTGTGTGAGAAAGAGAGAGAGCATACAAAAACACAAAGGAGATTTAAATGAATAAAAGAAGCAGACAGATTCAAGGGAGTTGGGAGACAAATGAAGGACATGCAGTGACACTGAGAGAAAGACGGGGAGAAAGGCATGATGGGAGGCTGGGCTCGTCAGAGGTCTGGGAGTCCAGCCAACAACACACATACACACCCACGCACACATCACCCACCTCAACACTTTGTGCTATCACCTAATAAGACACACATGAAAACAAGCACATTCTCACTGTTGTTCAGAGTTTGCATTTTCTCTCACCCAGTGTCAGCTGTGATTGGCTCCAGCTAACCAACTGTGAGCCCTTAAAGGTTCCGTGTGTAAGATTTAGGTGAAAGGGAGCTATCGGCAGAAATTGAATTGAGTGATTTTTAGTAATGTGTGATCATCTAAATACAATGTGTACAAAATAGTTGTTGATTTTCCCTAGAATAGGCCCTTTGTATTTAAATACTTTATGTTTACATCAGGAGCAGGACCTCTCTCGGAGTCCGCCATGTTTTTACTGGACAAACTAAACACTTTTTGAGTTTTGGGAGAAAAGAATGAGGTGAGGTGTGTTCAGCTGCAACACTGCGATTCTGATGCAGGGCAGCAGAGGCAAAATCAAGCGAAGGGAGAGATGTGAAATCTTCGCAGCTTAAATAGAGTGCCAAACTGGAAGCGTGTGTATTGTACAGGATTGTCGAGAGTGAAGCATGTCACATGATTTGAGCAGAAGCTAAGTCTGCTGCATGCAAAGTCTAAATGAAACAAAATATCAGGAAAGGAGAGCAGTGGAGCACAAGTAGCCTATTCTAATAGTTGGCAGGTAAAATGGCCTTCTTCCTGTTTGAACTTCCACCCTCTAATTGATTGAAATGAGATAATGACAGCTTTTCCTGTCACCAAATTGCCTCTACGTCCTCCTGGGAATACAAACACCCTGTGGCTCCGGGCTGTAATGAAAAAAAGGGAGTGAAGCCACAGTCAAACAAACACAAATGAAGAATGCTGATGTGAGAAGGAGGAGTGAGACATTAGACGATGAGACACATTAAGAGGTAAAGACAGATTTACCATTGGACATGAGACAAGAGAAAGAAGGACTGAGTAACTTATATAAAACAGGGTGAACTGTGGGATCATATTTGGGGTCATCTATACAGGAAGTGTGGAACCACGGCGTCCTCGATAATGAGAATCTAATTGGCCGAGTTTCTTCCCACACTCCTCGTCTTGCATGCAAAACGAGAGTCGAGCTTTTGTTTTTTAGGAAACAGCAGTTTTATATGCTGTTGTTTATTGATCTACCACGGTGGAAATGTGGGAGGCTGAAAGGAGGCTTTTTATGTGTAAAACACAGTGAGTCAAACTAGGGCACTGCTTTTCCCACCTCTTGTGTTTGCCCAGGGCACCACTTTGTTTGCTCAATAACAGAAGTTCCCTCCACTCTGCCTCCACTACTCAGTTGTGTTGCACTATTTCCGACTTATAATCTCTGTGACAATTATCATCCAGGAAACTTCACAAACTCCCCGAAGTAGCTTCGCTGATTAATGATTGCAAACTGGCAAAATAAAATGTTTTGTATGGAATAGCATGCAGGAATAATGGACAACTCTCAAGACGTTGAGACATTGAGAGAAAACACACAATCAAGACAAACCAAGAGGTCCATTACAATGTTTGTCCCATTTTGTCAAACAAAACCAACTTTAGAATACCTCAATAAATATATTCCACAACACAAGAGTGTTGAAACATCATGCCAACAAATCTGCTGTTCAGCCTCAAGCATTGTGAGTGGTGCAAGAGGAAAGGCCATAATGTCAATCAAATTGATTCCCATGAGAGCCAAATTTCATGGCTCAACAAAATCTTTTGTGCAAGGCTGATCAGCCTGGATATGTCACAAGAGGAAAAAAGTCACGGCATGTTTTAAAATGGAAACAGTTTGGGTCCACAAATCTCATGAATAATTTCTTTGCAATTTTTCTCACTAAATGTTGATATTTTTTATGCACAAATGTTACATTTTGGGCCAATAGTATCACGAGAGGAAAGATCACAGGTCTCAACATAAACATCGACTGTAATCCTCTGTGGGACTCAGATATCTAAAGCAAAATGCTGTGATTTTATCGGTTATTTTCAAAATATTAAAATGTTGGAAGAATGGATAAAATGAAAACCCACTAACATTCCCAACCTCAGACCCAGCTACCAACTGAGCAGAGACAAATATGTGATGCAAAGAGTGTATCGCACTTTCTGCGTTTCATGTCCGCCGAGAGTTACATACTTCCTCCTGACACATGTTAACGCCCACAGTTCTATTCATACTTAAATGAGGGTCCGTGTTGATCTGCCGTTCTTTGCTTGTGTACCTGATCCTGAATTGTTCTATTCCAGTAGGTGGATATATTGTACCAGTGGATTTGATGACGACATTTTTTCGTCAGGAGGACCATAGCAAAGAGACTGGGAGACACTATGTGAAAACTATGACTTCACATGTAAAGCAGACACTGTGTAAATAACTGTTACCAGGAAACAGATCCCTCACTTTCTACTCTCCTTAAGGTTTCCTAAATTTGTCCCATCAAAAGGAACGACCCCTGTAGTCGAGGGGTGAAGGAGTCAGGATGTCGTATCTGAGGCCTTTAACCTAAAAATGTGTTCAGAATCCTTCTCTATTCATCCACTTTGATTATTTTACCAGTCTCTCACTCTCCCTCCCTCCAGGCAGTGTTTCCAGTACATGCAACAGGAAGAGCAGAATGGCTCAGATGGTGACTTTTCTCCTGAAAACGGGAGGAAATCCTGTGTGATATCTATCGCTGATGATGATTGCAGAGCCGCTCAATGCTTGAGTGAAACGAAACAATGAGAACAACTGGCACCAACACAGACACCCCCCCCCCCCCCAAACACACACACACACACACACACACAGCCACGTCTTCATGACTTCAGAGGACATCACAGTGACTTAGACTGATTGATGGAGACTAACTCTGACCTTACTTGCCTAACCCTACCCCTTACCCCCAATTGAATGATTGTGATCATTGAGACTTGCTTTGTGCCTATAATGTGACTGTGTAAACGATTTAGTTCCCAACAACATGACTAATACCTGGATCACAAACACACACACACAAACAAACACACGTTATTATCACTAAATCAGTGTGAGTCATGTCCAGCAGCAGCAGGATTTAGATCACAGAGGAGGAGAGGGGGCACATGTGAACAAGCCAAATAAGATGCATTATATGGCAATGATGCAACTTTGGAAAGATATCAGAACCTTTTGTACAATGAGCAACAACAAAGCAGCCTATAAATCAGTGTAATCATCCTTTCATCAGCAGCGACATAAAGACAGGTGATTATCCAGGTTTGACCTAATGTGAGATAATGTTTTATAATAAAAACATCCAAACTGTGCTGATGACAGATTGTGTAGAATCCTCCCTTAGTATTCCTCTCCGTGGTTGTCGCCCTATAAACTTTTATAATGTTTCCAGGCTCAGAGAGATGCAGCTCCGCCAGACCCTCCTCCTGTGGCTGGATACCCTGCATGCGCTGCACCGCCGCTTCACAGGCAAATTAACGCACATGGTAAAATACACAAGACAGTAGCCAAAACATCGCCTTCGATTTAACGCCTCCGGCCAGGACCACCATGAAGAGGGTGTGAGTAGTGCACAAATAATAATAAAAAGGAAAACGCCTCAAAGCTTCGTAAAAAGGAGGATGTTGAGTTGATAAATGCGTAATTACTGAGAGGAAAAGCAAAGAAGACACAGAACACTCCACACGAGATGATCACGACCACTAAATAATGATAGATAGATAGATAGATAGATATTTAGATAGATAGATAGGTAGATAGATAGTTAGATATTTAGATATTTAGATAGATAGATCACTTAATTACCTTTATATGTCAGTCTCAGCCGTGGTACATTTAACTTGGTCGCTGAGACGATAGTGACAAGCAGCGCAACAATGTGGAAGAAATGCGTAAATTCCTTCATTCTGCTTGAGATTCAAAGCATCTGTTTTTCAGCTGATGATTTAAAAACGACCAAATTCCAAGAGAACACAGTTGGGGTTAGAAATATGCGTTTTCAGGTAAGTTCCCCCGGTGCGTAAAAAGGCTTGTCTGCCGAGCAGCCGCGTGTCCACTCCACTGGTGAGGTGATTCAGGGACTGCGCTCCACAAACAAGCGCTCCGCCACACCGCTCCCAACAGAGAGAGAGAGAGAGAGAGAGAGAGAGAGAGAGAGAGAGAGAGAGAGAGAGAGAGAGAGAGAGAGAGAGAGACCACGCCTTAACAGCACAGCGAGAGAGAGAGAGACTTGCGCTCCTTTACGCACAGCAAATCAGGCGCACTTGGAGGCACGCTCCTACAAGTGAATCACAGCACTATTTCAAAATCATCTGGGAGTGAGTTGCATGTAATAGCATATGATACCATGATACATGTGAAGAGAGGCCACAAACAGGAAGAGAATGCACTACAGGGCTCACAGTGATTCACAAGTTGTTGATGGTTTCAATGAAAGCTCTTTTGTTCAACAGATTTCTATGTGTTGCGAAATAGAAACTTTAGTCCAAAACAACAGTAGTCTGATTCTTGGATTTATTTAATCCAGTAATTACTACTCTCTTACACTGCATTGTTCCTTTTATTCATTTATCTATCTCTATGTAACTATTTTTTTTAATTTCTTTTTTGTATAGTCTAATGTTGCCATAATCCCTGTTGTAAACCTGCCTGTTTGTAATATTCTGTCCTTATGTCCTGTGTTAATGCTCTGGAACTACTTCAAAATTATTCCTTGTCATTAGTGGGTCCTCCTCAAACAATTCTGTACTCTCACTTTTGATCGTTTGTGATGTTTTGTGAAGAGCTTTATATAAATATATTACAGTCTATGGTGTAGACTGAAGCTGGAAAACTTTGTGTTCATCCTACCTGGTTTATCTGTATTATCTGCCAACACTGACCTCTATAGAGCGCTGGTCGCCAGTCTAATCAAACTGTCCTAATATTGAACATATCACACGTCTAAATCACACTAAACTTGGCACTGCACTTCCTCGGCCAATCAGCAATACACATGTCAAGTGTGAAGCTGATTAGATGAACACTTCATGAGATCATTCCACAGAGAGACAGAGACAGATGTTTGTGGAATCAGTTGGTAGACGTAAAGCACCTTGAATTGCTTGGTTGTTGAAGTGTACTTCACAAATAAACTTACCTCGCCTTTTAGGAAGTTGTAGGCCTGTCGGACAACTGATGAAGAAAGACATCCTTCCATCTGACGTTTTGATGAAACATTTAAATAATGAACAAAAGAACGAATGAAATATAACAAGATGAATTAACAAAAACTGAAAAAAACATGTATCTCCCTGTCAGCTGGGAGCCCTCGGCATACTTGGCCTTCCTTAACCCCTTCAGTGGGATGCACCCTAGGACGTGCTCAGTAGTTTAATTAAGTTGAGGGGTACCTTCCACACAACCCCCCCTCCCGTGTGCATCTATTCACTAGCGAGCCTACAAGTGAGCACAGGGGTCACGGCAGGGTGATAGAGAGCCATTGAGGGTGTCAGTGTTACCCCGACCCCGAGGCTTTGGGGAACACTTGTTTGTCGGAAAGAGGCTCTCATACATGTTTGATAAAGGCTCTGAGGCAGAACGCGGGGAAGGAGCGGAGCGTCAAAGTGTCGGTGGGAACGCTGGGTGCTCGAGATGACAGCGCGTCATATGGCTGTGCTGAGGGCTTCTTTTGTCAACTCTCTGTTCATTCATGTTGTGAGGAGTATTCCTGCCCTGGGGTGGGACAAAGACACGATCTTGAGTTTGATTCTCCCTCAGTTATTATATATCCCTGTATATATATATATATTGTAAAGGAGATTGGTTGAGATGAAATGGATCTTTGGTACAGGTCGAACTCTTCTCCTCAATAAGATGCGCTATTCAGAGAACAAGGTATCATATTTTTTATTTAATATCAATTATAACGCATTTACAAATATTTGCCATATTTGAGATAAGGCATGTGCTGACAAAATCTTAGATATGAAACTTGAAATGTATATTTAGTATATTTAGGAGAATATTGATCATTCTATAACCGACATGTTTTTATCCAAATAATCGTATCAATCTCCACGATACAAGTAAAGAAAACAAGATGAGTACCTGCAGAATAGTACATTAGGTATTTTAAACATTATCACAGTGTAAACAAAATGATCAGATTGCTGACAACACACACTCAGCGTCATTCCAGTGGTACTGTGCTTCTCAAAATTAAAATCAGGTTTCAAGTAACCACAAACGCATACTGATGGAATAAAGATGTTGCTACTTGTCTTCAGGCACGTTTTTCTTTTTGTCCTATAGATGACAAACATGTTTGAAGGGATTTTGCTGTGGCTTCATAAGAGACTCTGAAATATTATCTGCGGTTTCTGTGTCTGCTCTTGTTTAGTGCCATCAGGCGAAATGAATGAAGAAAATCAGATTCAGTGGCACGTAATGTGAAAAGCTGTGTGGAGGCCAGAGGCTGCCGGTTGGGTTGTGATGATTTTCATGTTGTTTGTCATCATTAATTTGGTATTAATCTACTGCAGCCTATGCTGTTTTAAGATATTTGAGATTAGATTGAGAATCGAGACTGTCTTTGATCATTATACTCCATGAAAAACAAGTTATTCATTCTAAACAAAACAACTGATTATGCAGCCTTCAAGTTCAAACGTTTAAAAACTGTCTGTGATGTATTTATTCTGTTTATATGTTGACTATATATGCATAAACCAAACCAAATGTGACACATTGCACACTGCAATTTAAAAGAAATATTAAAAAAGTGAACCGACAGAATGTTCTCCAACTTTTCTTGTCTCGTCTTTTTCTCAAACCACAGTGAACATACATGTTATTTGCTGGAAAACCACTTATAATCAAAATTTCGTTTGCAATAAATAATTGTTTTCATACAAAAAACAAAACAAAAGAACAAGTACTTATAGAAATCAGTGAGCGCTGTTTTTTTTCTTGTGAACGATCTCAGCTGGCCTTTGATTGGACGACACTTTTCCAAATGTCTTTGAAGGACACGCAGACGTAGGAACACAGCAGAAGAGGAGGCCACAGGCAGAGCGGGTTTTCAAGAGCTGCATTAATCAATTTGTAAAACAGCTGCCAGCCTAACATCCCTATTCTTGTGTGTTCCCTGTATTTTTCCCAAAGAACTGGTAACTGGAAATGCCTCTTAGAGAAGAAATGCCTCTTTAGCCGCAGGACGGTAAGAGGAAGACGAGGAGCATGGGCTGATTAGACTCAATGAATTTTCCTTGGCCCTGTTTTACTCTTCTCTCATTTTCTCTGTAAATTCCTCAGTGTCATTACCAATCATAGACAACAGTAATGTGGGTTTCAAACATGGTGATTGCTCTTCAAAACCCAGCATCAGATCTTCCTGCGCCTCAGCTCCACCATCCAAACTCTCAAACAATGTAATTCAGTCTGAAGGGAGCAACATGCGTCTCAGAATTCATTGTGTTTAAGAACTGTGGTCAATTGTCTGATTGAATTGTCCCGTCTGAGCGAAGGACCTTCTTTGCGCCTCACAAAATCCTACTGGGGCCGAGTTATGCTCTTAAAGCTGTCAGTGGAGATGAAACGCAAGAGCACTTACCAGCATCTTGACATTGCGTCACTTTGACAAATCAGACTGGCGCTCCTTGAGTGGTGATTGGGAATGGCGGGGCAGAAGTTCATGAATTCACAATGTGGGAGGTATAGGGTAGAAGAAGTGGATGGAGAACAATTTTTGAGGCACAAGACAAGGAGACAGCTGGTGTGTTTGTGTGTCTGCCTGAGGGCTCATAAATGTTTCATCTGTCTTGGCCCTGAGAGGAGAAACCCAGATAATGGAGTTGACATGAGAAGAGACACAGTGAAGGACAAAGTGAGTCAGGAAAGTCACAGCGAGTGGAGAGAGAAAACGGAGGTTTGAGACAGAGGGAGTGGAAGACAATGTCCAGTGTGTTGTACAATGACCTGTGTCCACACACAGGGAGCTCCAGGACGAGCATGAACAGCCGTGAGCAGTGCTGTCAGCATCAGAGTGGTGCACAGCATCAAGATTCAAACTCAGTGGTACTGCATGAACACGTCACTTCTAGAAGTGAAATACACTTTGTTATACAATCATATAAGGACCTTGTTGGAAAAAAAAGTAATTGCTTCTATTGTCTTGACCAACAATCTTAGCGTTTTAATTTTCAGAAGCCATGAGAAGATGTTGGGAAAAAACTAGAAGGGAACTTGCAGAGTGAATACCTCGGCCAAGGCGAACACAATGTTTTGCATTGTTAAAGAAAGTGGAAGAAATCTCCTGGATCTGCTCTCTTTATCGAATCCAATCCAAAAGTTGCAGGGTTCTTCCCTGACACATTTCCCAGCCTCGTCAGTTCTTCTTGGAGCAGCGTCGCTTCTTGGAGCAGCGTCGCTTCTTGGAGCCGTTTTGCCTCTGGGAGCCGGGTCGCAGCGTCGCCTCTGGGAGCAGCGTCGCATCTGGGACCAAAGGTGTCTCATCTGGGACCAGAGATGTCGCATCTGGGACCAGAGGTTTCATATCTGGGAGCAGCGTCGCATCTGGGACCAAAGGTGTCTCATCTGGGACCAGAGATGTCGCATCTGGGACCAGAGGTTTCATATCTGGGAGCAGCGTCGTCGCCTCAGGGAGCAGCAGCGTCGCCTCAGGAAGCAGCAGCGTCGCATTTGGGACAAGAGGTGTCGCATGTGGGAGCAGCGTTTCTCCCAAAGGCAGCTGGGAGCAGTTTTGCTCGTCTGGGAGCAGTTTAGCCTCTGGGAGCAGTGTCACCTTTGAGTGCAGCATCGCCTTTGAGAGCAGCGTCGCCTCTGGGAGCAGTGTCGCCTTTGGAAGGAGCTTCGCCTTCGATAGCAGCTATCAAAGGCGATTCTCTAACTAAACTTTATTTAACAGAGACATATTATGCCCATTTTACCGCAAGTTGAAATGGTTCCTCGGAATCTTAATGAAATGTCTGTAACATATTTTGGTCAAAATACCACAAGGGTAATTTAAAACAGCACCTTTTTACCCTGTCTAAAACAGCCCTGTTAAAGTATCATTATAGAGAACGCTCTTCTCATTGATTTACGGTAGCAGTATTGCCCGTTTATTAGATGTGTTATGGCTTCTGTGTGTATGACGTATGTTGTCAATTCCCTAGTCACCTGTGCATGAGACGGATGAATAGAGCCGGTGCACATGAGAAAAAAGTACTTAAACAGACGCTACGCTCATACTTTTTACGCCAAGTTACACTGCGTGAGTCAAGATAACTTAACAAGCCCTCCTCAGTTTTACCTGTTTTTAGTGTCGGGCAGAAATCACATCGCGTCAACACAACCGCGGAAGGCTACGCAGCTGCATCGACGGACTCGTTTTGGTTTATGCTTCTCTAACGTGCTGCGCGTGTTGCAACGCAATTCACCGCCAGAATCCTAGGCGGAGTAACGTTTTTTTTCAAAGACAAAACCCACAAAGAAGAGACGTCTTCTTCTTCGTCGACTGTTTATTTACATCGCCACTCCGGCTCCTCATAGCCTATTTCTGGCGGACAAATCGGCCAGTCAGTGACGGGTTATACAAGTGGTCATACTTTCGGATCTCTTCTGCCAAGTGCTCTTCTATTTGGTCCATATTCGTTCTTCTAAATCTTCCGTGATTTCCGCGTATTGTGGGGCATGAAACCGGAAACTAGACTCCGGACGGGATGTAGTAAGCAGACCAATCACAAGCCTTGCGGGCTGCGTGAGGCTCGCGTCGCTTTGTCGTGTAGTTAGAAAAATTGGCCGACACACGCAAGCCCGCAGAGGGCCCGAAAGGGGCGTGTTGCGTGTCTTGCGTGCATGCGTGCGTGCGTGCAACACGAGTATAATTCGGCCTTGAGCCTCCGGCGGCGCGGAGAGGAGGGCGACGGAGCGACTGCTCCCCCAGCCGCGGCACGTGCCCAGCGGTTTTACAACAAATATGAACATCGGCCAATGATATCGGTGAAAGTCAAGTTTATTACCGTTAAGCCGATATCAGTAAACGAGGCGAATATCGGCCGCTACCGATGTTAGGCCGATAAATCGGTGCATCCCTAGTAATTTCCCATCATGTGTCTAAACAACTATTCAGCTTCCGGTTGATTTTATTTCTTAAGCTGCTTGAACTGTTCAGATGTTAACAGTGAAAAATAATGTAATATAACTATGAGACGTATTTCAGGAAGATTTGCTCATCGTATTTCACAGTTGAACATTTGATTGATTTTTTAGATTTCTTTGAGTTTTTGTTCTGTACCTGGTTGAATTTGTTGTTGATAAGAAAACAAACTGTGAACTTTTCCCGATCATTTTATCGTTTGTGTGAACCATATTTTGTTTTTGTATTTCACAAATCTAAACTAGGTTTCATGCTCTCCTTGATAATCTGTTCCAGATTTCACAAGTGGGGTTTTTGAGCTAGATTTGGTTCTGATGTATTCTGGATGGGAACACATTTTTGAAATACCTATTTTTAAATCTTCCTTATTCAAAGCTTTCTTCCACTTTTGGTCATGTGATCATATTCAGGAGGATCATCCAATGTGAAGGTTTGATTCTTCATTTTCATCTTCATCTTCATTCAGACACGGCCACTCATTATGACTTGACTGAAAGTTCATGTTCAGTTTTGTTTGGCCACTGCTGGTTTGTTGTTTTCAGAAATTATTCCAGTCTTGGCGCTGATCTGGGTTTGACATGTTAACTGGACATTGACTCTGTCTCATAGTGGAAACCCTTATCACCTGTTATCTGATTGGTTTGTGATGTTTTTTTACATTGTTACTATTTCTATAAATTCATCCAGCCTCACTAATGGACTGAAAAAGACTTGCTGTTGTTTTTATACTGATCAACGAAGTGATAAGCTTGTTTTAAAGGAGTAGGAAATCATCCCATACATATATTTTTTTGTTCACAGCCCTGAAATCTTCCTTTTTGTGTTGTTCATGATTTGATTGTGCAGCAGAGCTTTTAAAAACACACAGTGGCGTTTCTACATTTGGGGCACGTAGGGCACTGCCCCACCAGATCCAGATGGCGCTGTTGTGCAGAATGCTCAATACATCTGTACTTTGTGGCAAAATATTTGTTATATTTTATTTTATATGCAAAGTAGCGTGAATTACTGTGTGAATAAACTTGACTTACAAGCATTATAGTCTTGTTTTGGAGTCAATTTATTCGTGTGTGTTTCTGTCTGTGTGCTTGCTCTGTGAAATGAGCGTGAACCACAAAGGCCGAAGTTAACATTGGGTGGGGGGGGGCACTTTCAGATGTGCCCCACAAAACCTGCCTAGCAACTCGACTCGAATAATGCAAAACGCGACTCCATCTCCTGGCCTGTTGCCTGCTCGGCTTCACCCGAGCTAACAGGCTAACAGGCTAACACAACCTGAGTCTGTGGACAGGTTTCACTCACATATCGGATGAATAATACGGTTTGATCTTCGGTTTGTTCTCCTGACAGAGAAGCTGAAGACGCCTGTGCTCCCGTTTCTGTGGTAAGTCAAGTGTAGCATTGTATTTATGTGTTATTGGTTAGGAGCAGGTACCTGTACATGGCTTGCTAGTCTAGCTCCGACAAAAGCGTCAGCCAAATGACATGTAATGTGTATGTTTCTGTCTGTGTGCTTGCTCTCTGAAATGCTTCTCTCTTGCCGTCCATCTGCTCTGGGATGGAACACCAATGAGCGTGAACCGCACAGGCCGAAGTTAACACTGGGTGGTGGGCGGAGCTGGGACACTTTCAGATGTGCCCCACGAAATCTCCCAGCAACTCGACTGGTCCAAGTCATCAGGCCTTTAAAGTCACGGCCAGGTCATTACCGACGTCATCATCAGGTCGGTGGACGTGGAAAGTAATTCTACACACTTTACTGTGATGATAGCTGGTGTGTTGTCCTGGTTACAGTTATTATGGATTCCCCTTCCTGACGCACGACCGCACGCTGCGGCGGACGACCAACATCGACAAGGTTTTTCCCAAAACCGGACCGATACCACGGCGGTCATGTTTACCTGGGCCGAACTGCAGAGCCTGAACGCCGGCTCCTGGTTTCTTTCTGTGAGTTGCAGAAAACGCACAGTAGACAATATAGAGAAGTGTTTTTATTATACAAATTTTAAAATATATAGCTGTTAAATTAAGATACTAAATATCAAAGTGTGCATCACACATCAGCATTTACAGCAGCATCACACAGTCACCAGTGAGCAGGTGAAGAACATATCGTCCAGCTTGTGTCAGTGTGTTAATTGGGTATCGACGGTCGTCCCTTCTAGCTCGATCCGTTTGGTACGGCCGGCTCTCTGGGAGCAGACGAGCGTCAGCGGCAGGAAACCAGTCGGTCTGCAGCCTGCAGGCCTTCCTCCAGATGGCGGCTCACACGGACAAGCTGGTGATCTTCAACCTCTCCGGTCCTTCCAGACGTAAGAGAGTACCGGCCGGGCTCTCTTTTGTCTTCTCATACTCTTTGTGATTAGATGACTTCACCGCTGCTTACATCTTTTTTACATCTCTAGGTAGAGATGGTGATTCTCCTTTTGGTGGAGGTCAATACTCGTGTGGTTCTTTTTATTTTCTGTTGCTGCGTCGTTTTCCTTTTCTACATTTTTCTTATCTGAGTTCTCCTGGTGCAATGCGACCTCCTCCGTATCCTTTGCACGGCCAGCTTCATCTTTTTTATCTTTCGCCTTTTTATCCTTGGCTGCCAGTCATTTTCTCTTGGCTCTACAGGTTTAACCACAGGAGGTTCAGTCGTCAGTTCTTCTTGGAGCAGCGTCGCTTCTTGGAGCAGCGTCGCTTCTTGGAGCCGTTTTGCCTCTGGGAGCCGGGTCGCAGCGTCGCCTCTGGGAGCAGCGTCGCATCTGGGACCAAAGGTGTCTCATCTGGGACCAGAGATGTCGCATCTGGGACCAGAGGTTTCATATCTGGGAGCAGCGTCGTCGCCTCAGGGAGCAGCAGCGTCGCCTCAGGAAGCAGCAGCGCTGCCTTTGGGAGCAGCGTCGCATTTGGGACAAGAGGTGTCGCATCTGGGAGCAGCGTTTCTCCCAAAGGCAGCTGGGAGCAGTTTTGCTCCTCTGGGAGCAGTTTAGCCTCTGGGAGCAGCGTCGCCTTTTGGAGCAGCGTCGCCTCCAGGATCACCGTCGCCTCCGGGAGCAGCATCGCCTTTGAGAGAAGCTTCGCCTTTGAGAGCAGAATCGCCTTTGAGAGCAGCTTCGCAAATGGGAGCAGTGTCGCCTTTGAGAGCAGCATCGCCTCTGGGAGCAGTGTCACCTTTGAGTGCAGCATCGCCTCTGGGAGCAGTGTCACCTTTGAGTGCAGCATCGCGTCTGGGAGCAGTGTCACCTTTGAGTGCAGCATCGCCTTTGACAGCAGTGTCGCCTTTGGAAGGAGCTTCGCCTTTTATAGCAGCTATCAAAGGCGAAGCTGCTATCAAAGGCGACGCTGCTGCCATTGAGAGATTTGACCTCAGAAGCTTCTGATTTCAAGTTCTCTTTCTGCGTTTCTTTCTCATTGTCCTCTGTCTTTGGTGGAACTGGACAAGCAGCTTTGTTGGGGTCTTTGTGGTCTTCATCTGATGAGCTGTCAGACTTTTTGGAATTAAAGGAAACTGATAAAACATTAAAAACCGATGAGCCAATTGAGTACCAAGTGAAACCAGACACAAAAAATAAAAAGCATCAGCCTCAACTTGTCTCTTAAACTTTTTATTATTCACTTCTTAGGCTTTTAATTATGAATTTAACTAGAAACAATCAAAATGTATATGGTAATTTCTAGGGATGCACCGATATGGAAATTCTTGGCCGATACCGATACCGATATTTAAAATAACAATCTGGCCGATAGCCGATACCGATATTTGTTTATTTTCTTTTTGTTATTATTCATTCACCTTTTTGTGCCAGAAAAATAATTAAATCATTATTTAGAAAGCACTATTTAAAAAAATTTCAGCCCTTCATCACTCTTATCTTTTAATGAACACAAATTGAATCAGGTTTATGAAACAATCTTTGATTTAACTAAACTTTATTTAACAGAGACATATTATGCCCATTTTACCGCAAGTTGAAATTGTTCCTCGGGATCTTAATGAAATGTCTGTAACATATTTTGGTCAAAATACCACAAGGATAATTTAAAACAGCACCTTTTTACCCTGTCTAAAACAGCCCTGTTAAAGTATCATTATAGAGAACGCTCTTCTCATTGATTTACGGTAGCAGTATTGCCCGTTTATTAGATGTGTTACGGCTTCTGTGTGTATGACGTATGTTGTCAATTCCCTAGTCACCTGTGCATGAGACGGATGAATAGAGCCGATGCACATGAGAATAAAGTACTTAAACAGACGCTACGCTCATACTTTTCACACCAAGTTACACTGCGTGAGTCAAGATAACTTAACAAGCCCTCCTCAGTTTTACCTGTTTTGAGTGTCGGGCAGAAATCACATCGCGTCAACACCCACCGTGGCCCTTCGCGATGCTTGTTTTAATTAAACAGTCGGATTCCCCTGGTCCGCACCAGTTCTCAGTCAGCTGATAGGCGCCAGCCGAGGCGCACCGCAGGGTGCCCCCCGCGCGAGCACAGGGTTCCCCCAGCGGAGGTGATCCGCGAGAAGTACCCGGTCCCCTCCAACGGCCCGCCTTCCGCGCCGGCGATGGACACCGCCCCGCGGTCCAAGAGAAAGAAAGCCCCCGCACCAGTGACGCCGTGAGGTGCCACCGGATGAGGACCTCCCGGTGCCGCACACTGAAGGCTGAATTATAGTCCTGCGACTGCAACCGTGGAAGGCTACGCAGCTGCATCGACGGACTCGTTTTGGTTTATACTTCTCTAACGTGCTGCGCGTGTTGCAACGCAATTCACCGCCAGAACCCTAGGCGGAGTAACGTTTTTTTTCAAAGACAAAACCCACAAAGAAGAGACGTCTTCTTCTCCGTCGACTGTTTATTTACATCGCCACTCCGGCTCCTCATAGCCTATTTCTGGCGGACAAATCGGCCAGTCAGTGACGGGTTATACAAGTGGTCATACTTTCGGATCTCTTCTGCCAAGTGCCCTTCTATTTGGTCCATATTCGTTCTTCTAAATCTTCCGTGATTTCCGCGTATTGTGGGGCATGAAACCGGAAACTAGACTCCGGACGGGATGTAGTAAGCAGACCAATCACAAGCCTTGCGGGCTGCGTGAGGCTCGCGTCGCTTTGTCGTGTAGTTAGAAAAATTGGCCGACACACGCAAGCCCGCAGAGGGCCCGAAAGGGGCGTGTTGCGTGTCTTGCGTGCATGCGTGCGTGCGTGCAACCCGACTATAATTCGGCCTTGAGACTCCGGCGGCGCGGAGAGGAGGGCGACGGAGCGACTGCTCCCCCAGCCGCGGCACGTGCCCAGCGGTTTTACAACAAATATGAACATCGGCCAATGATATCGGTGAAAGTCAAGTTTATTACCGTTAAGCCGATATCAGTAAACGAGGCGAATATCGTCCGCTACCGATGTTCGGCCGATAAATCGGTGCATCCCTAGTAATTTCCCATCATGTGTCTAAACAACTATTCAGCTTCCGGTTGATTTTATTTCTTAAGCTGCTTGAACTGTTCAGATGTTAACAGTGAAAAATAATGTAATATAACTATGAGACGTATTTCAGGAAGATTTGCTCATCGTATTTCACAGTTGAACATTTGATTGATTTTTTAGATTTCTTTGAGTTTTTGTTCTGTACCTGGTTGAATTTGTTGTTGATAAGAAAACAAACTGTGAACTTGTCCCGATCATTTTATCGTTTGTGTGAACCATATTTTGTTTTTGTATTTCACAAATCTAAACTAGGTTTCATGCTCTCCTTGATAATCTGTTCCAGATTTCACAAGTGGGGTTTTTGAGCTAGATTTGGTTCTGATGTATTCTGGATGGGAACACATTTTTGAAATACCTATTTTTAAATCTTCCTTATTCAAAGCTTTCTTCCACTTTTGGTCATGTGATCATATTCAGGAGGATCATCCAATGTGAAGGTTGGATTCTTCATTTTCATCTTCATCTTCATTCAGACACGGCCACTCATTATGACTTGACTGAAAGTTCATGTTCAGTTTTGTTTGGCCACTGCTGGTTTGTTGTTTTCAGAAATTATTCCAGTCTTGGCGCTGATCTGGGTTTGACATGTTAACTGGACATTGACTCTGTCTCAGAGTGGAAACCCTTATCACCTGTTATCTGATTGGTTTGTGATGTTTTTTTACATTGTTACTATTTCTATAAATTCATCCAGCCTCACTAATGGACTGAAAAAGACTTGCTGTTGTTTTTATACTGATCAACGAAGTGATAAGCTTGTTTTAAAGGAGTAGGAAATCATCCCATACATATATTTTTTTGTTCACAGCCCTGAAATCTTCCTTTTTGTGTTGTTCGTGATTTGATTGTGCAGCAGAGCTTTTAAAAACACACAGTGGCGTTTCTACATTTGGGGCACGTAGGGCACTGCCCCACCAGATCCAGATGGCGCTGTTGTGCAGAATGCTCAATACATCTGTACTTTGTGGCAAAATATTTTTTATATTTTATTTTATATGCAAAGTAGCGTGAATTACTGTGTGAATAAACTTGACTCACAAGCATTATAGTCTTGTTTTGGAGTCAATTTATTCGTGTGTGTTTCTGTCTGTGTGCTTGCTCTGTGAAATGAGCGTGAACCACAAAGGCCGAAGTTAACATTGGGTGGGGGGGGCACTTTCAGATGTGCCCCACAAAACCTGCCTAGCAACTCGACTCGAATAATGCAAAACGCGACTCCATCTCCTGGCCTGTTCCATGCTCGGCTTCATCCGAGCTAACAGGCTAACAGGCTAACACAACCTGAGTCTGTGGACAGGTTTCACTCTTATATCGGATGAATAATACGGTTTGATCTTCGGTTTGTTCTCCTGACAGAGAAGCTGAAGACGCCTGTGCTCCCGTTTCTGTGGTAAGTCAAGTGTAGCATTGTATTTATGTGTTATTGGTTAGGAGCAGGTACCTGTACATGGCTTGCTAGTCTAGCTCCGACAAAAGCGTCAGCCAAATGACATGTAATGTGTATGTTTCTGTCTGTGTGCTTGCTCTGTGAAATGCTTCTCTCTTGCCGTCCGTCTGCTCTGGGATGGAACACCAATGAGCGTGAACCGCACAGGCCGAAGTTAACACTGGGTGGTGGGCGGAGCTGGGACACTTTCAGATGTGCCCCACGAAATCTCCCAGCAACTCAACTGGTCCAAGTCATCAGGCCTTTAAAGTCATGGCCAGGTCATTACTGACGTCATCATCAGGTCGGTGGGCGTGGAAAGTAATTCTACACACTTTACTGTGATGATAGCTGGTGTGTTGTCCTGGTTACAGTTATTATGGATTCCCCTTCCTGACGCACGACCGCACGCTGCGGCGGACGACCAACATCGACAAGGTTTTTCCCAAAACCGGACCGATACCACGGCGGTCATGTTTACCTGGGCCGAACTGCAGAGCCTGAACGCCGGCTCCTGGTTTCTTTCTGTGAGTTGCAGAAAACGCACAGTAGACAATATAGAGAAGTGTTTTTATTATACAAATTTTAAAATATATAGCTGTTAAATTAAGATACTAAATATCAAAGTGTGCATCACACATCAGCATTTACAGCAGCATCACACAGTCACCAGTGAGCAGGTGAAGAACATATCGTCCAGCTTGTGTCAGTGTGTTAATTGGGTATCGACGGTCGTCCCTTCTAGCTCGATCCGTTTGGTCCGGCCGGCTCTCTGAGAGCAGACGAGCGTCAGCGGCAGGAAACCAGTCGGTCTGCAGCCTGCAGGCCTTCCTCCAGATGGCAGCTCACACGGACAAGCTGGTGATCTTCAACCTCTCCGGTCCTTCCAGACGTAAGAGAGTACCGGCCGGGCTCTCTTTTGTCTTCTCATACTCTTTGTGATTTGATGACTTCACCGCTGCTTACATCTTTTTTACATCTCTAGGTAGAGATGGTGATTCTCCTTTTGGTGGAGGTCAATACTCGTGTGGTTCTTTTTATTTTCTGTTGCTGCGTCGTTTTCCTTTTCTACATTTTTCTTATCTGAGTTCTCCTGGTGCAATGCGACCTCCTCCGTATCCTTTGCACGGCCAGCTTCATCTTTTTTATCTTTCGCCTTTTTATCCTTGGCTGCCAGTCATTTTCTCTTGGTTCTACAGGTTTAACCACAGGAGGTTCAGTCGTCAGTTCTTCTTGGAGCAGCGTCGCTTCTTGGAGCAGCGTCGCTTCTTGGAGCCGTTTTGCCTCTGGGAGCCGGGTCGCAGCGTCGCCTCTGGGAGCAGCGTCGCATCTGGGACCAAAGGTGTCTCATCTGGGACCAGAGATGTCGCATCTGGGACCAGAGGTTTCATATCTGGGAGCAGCGTTGTCGCCTCAGGGAGCAGCAGCGTCGCCTCAGGAAGCAGCAGCGCTGCCTTTGGGAGCAGCGTCGCATTTGGGACAAGAGGTGTCGCATCTGGGAGCAGCGTTTCTCCCAAAGGCAGCTGGGAGCAGTTTTGCTCCTCTGGGAGCAGTTTAGCCTCTGGGAGCAGCGCCGCCTTTTGGAGCAGCGTCGCCTCCAGGATCACCGTCGCCTCCGGGAGCAGCATCGCCTTTGAGAGAAGCTTCGCCTTTGAGAGAAGCTTCGCCTTTGAGAGCAGAATCGCCTTTGAGAGCAGCTTCGCAAATGGGAGCAGTGTCGCCTTTGAGAGCAGCATCGCCTCTGGGAGCAGTGTCACCTTTGAGTGCAGCATCGCGTCTGGGAGTAGTGTCACCTTTGAGTGCAGCATCGCGTCTGGGAGCAGTGTCACCTTTGAGTGCAGCATCGCCTCTGGGAGCAGTGTCACCTTTGAGTGCAGCATCGCCTTTGACAGCAGTGTAGCCTTTGGAAGGAGCTTCGCCTTTTATAGCAGCTATCAAAGGCGAAGCTGCTATCAAAGGCGACGCTGCTGCCATTGAGAGATTTGACCTCAGAAGCTTCTGATTTCAAGTTCTCTTTCTGCGTTTCTTTCTCATTGTCCTCTGTCTTTGGTGGAACTGGACAAGCAGCTTTGTTGGGGTCTTTGTGGTCTTCATCTGATGAGCTGTCAGACTTTTTGGAATTAAAGGAAACTGATAAAACATTAAAAACCGATGAGCCAATTGAGTACCAAGTGAAACCAGACACAAAAAATAAAAAGCATCAGCCTCAACTTGTCTCTTAAACTTTTTATTATTCACTTCTTAGGCTTTTAATTATGAATTTAACTAGAAACAATCAAAATGTATATGGTAATTTCTAGGGATGCACCGATATGGAAATTCTTGGCCGATACCGATACCGATATTTGTTTATTTTCTTTTTGTTATTATTCATTCACCTTTTTGTGCCAGAAAAATAATTAAATCATTATTTAGAAATCACTATTTAAAAAAATTTCAGCCCTTCATCACTCTTATCTTTTAATGAACACAAATTGAATCAGATTTATGAAACAATCTTTGATTTAACTAAACTTTATTTAACAGAGACATATTATGCCCATTTTACCGCAAGTTGAAATTGTTCCTCGGGATCTTAATGAAATGTCTGTAACATATTTTGGTCAAAATACCACAAGGGTAATTTAAAACAGTACCTTTTTACCCTGTCTAAAACAGCCCTGTTAAAGTATCATTATAGAGAACGCTCTTCTCATTGATTTACGGTAGCAGTATTGCCCGTTTATTAGATGTGTTACGGCTTCTGTGTGTATGACGTATGTTGTCAATTCCCTAGTCACCTGTGCATGAGACGGATGAATAGAGCCGATGCAAATGAGAATAAAGTACTTAAACAGACGCTACGCTCATACTTTTCACACCAAGTTACACTGCGTGAGTCAAGATAATTTAACAAGCCCTCCTCAGTTTTACCTGTTTTTAGTGGCGGGCAGAAATCACATCGCGTCAACATCCACCGTGGCCCTTCGCGATGCTTGTTTTAATTAAACAGTCGGATTCCCCTGGTCCGCACCAGTTCTCAGTCAGCTGATAGGCGCCAGCCGAGGCGCACCGCAGGGTGCCCCCCGCGCGAGCACAGGGTTCCCCCAGTGGTCGCCGTCGACTGTTTATTTACATCGCCACTCCGGCTCCTCATAGCCTATTTCTGGCGGACAAATCGGCCAGTCAGTGACGGGTTATACAAGTGGTCATACTTTCGGATCTCTTCTGCCAAGTGCTCTTCTATTTGGTCCATATTCGTTCTTCTAAATCTTCCGTGATTTCCGCGTATTGTGGGGCATGAAACCGGAAACTAGACTCCGGACGGGATGTAGTAAGCAGACCAATCACAAGCCTTGCGGGCTGCGTGAGGCTCGCGTCGCTTTGTCGTGTAGTTAGAAAAATTGGCCGACACACGCAAGCCCGCAGAGGGCCCGAAAGGGGCGTGTTGCGTGTCTTGCGTGCATGCGTGCGTGCGTGCAACCCGACTATAATTCGGCCTTGAGACTCCGGCGGCGCGGAGAGGAGTGCGACGGAGCGACTGCTCCCCCAGCTGCAGCACGTGCCCAGCGGTTTTACAACAAATATGAACATCGGCCAATGATATCGGTGAAAGTCAAGTTTATTACCGTTAAGCCGATATCAGTAAACGAGGCGAATATCGTCCGCTACCGATGTTCGGCCGATAAATCGGTGCATCCCTAGTAATTTCCCATCATGTGTCTAAACAACTATTCAGCTTCCGGTTGATTTTATTTCTTAAGCTGCTTGAACTGTTCAGATGTTAACAGTGAAAAATAATGTAATATAACTATGAGACGTATTTCAGGAAGATTTGCTCATCGTATTTCACAGTTGAACATTTGATTGATTTTTTAGATTTCTTTGAGTTTTTGTTCTGTACCTGGTTGAATTTGTTGTTGATAAGAAAACAAACTGTGAACTTGTCCCGATCATTTTATCGTTTGTGTGAACCATATTTTGTTTTTGTATTTCACAAATCTAAACTAGGTTTCATGCTCTCCTTGATAATCTGTTCCAGATTTCACAAGTGGGGTTTTTGAGCTAGATTTGGTTCTGATGTATTCTGTATATCTAATGGTATGTAAAGTTGTTTCACTCACCAACCCATTTGACTTGACTACGTTACACAGAGTATTATTCTGCAGAAACAGATTTAATGTGATCAACTGAAACGTGAGTATTTAAAGTCACATCTGCATTTTAAGAGCAGCTGTTTAAAGTAGCATTACGTCTCTAAAGCTCTTTATTCAGAGTATTGATGATGACGTTGATGTGAAGCTATGTGTCTGTCTAATCTTTTAACTTTGTTGCAATAATTTTACTTTAATGCTGTATTATAGGCAACATCGTTGTGGCGCGCTGAGCGCTTTATGGAGAGGCGGTGGACTAGTGGCAAAAACTTGGACTGTGGGCAGAAAAGGTCTCTGGTTCGTCTCTGGTTCGACTCCTCGGAGAAAAAACAAAAGGACGAACCTGGATTGATCTGTCCAAAAATCCAAGAGGATTCTCCCTGCCCTCTCTAGTGCCCCTGAGAAAGGCACCTTACTCCCCCAACATCTGCTCCCTGTGCACCGTACATGGCTGCTCACTGCTCTGTGTGTCCTGTACCAGATGGGTTAAAAGCAGAGGTTAAATTTCCCTACAATTGCATGAGTGTGTATGTCTGTGCATGTGTTTGGGATAAATAAATGTATCTTAATCTTAATCTTAAAGCATGTGAATTGTATTTGTAATAGGATTTCTGCTCCCTGCTGGCACTCAAAATGCAGCCCATATCTTACTGGTCTTTACAGGCCAACTGCTTATAATAATCAGCTACCTCTATTTTTGTGACGGTGACATGACGTCATACAAAATTGCGCCACCAGATTTTTCAGGCTAAAATTGCCACTACTATCAATGATGTTTCATGCCTTTCACTGGACATTCAGCATTTGTTACCTTGAAAAACTCCCAAACTGCAATTGGAAGCAAGTCTATGTCAATGCCAGTAGCAATTACAGGAAAGCAAATGCCTGACATTGTCCAGGATTCTTCTGAGCCAGCTGCTGTAATAAATGCTTTTCAACAATACACATGATAGGAAAATCACTGAAACTGAAGACATTATACATTTTTATTATTTACTCCTGTGCTCTTCCTATACTGTGAAAGTTAAATGTTGTCCTTATAAGATACTGTGTGTTTAGTTCTTATTCTACTTGTGCAATACACTTCAGACAATGTGTGGCCTGTCTAAATTCTACAGAAGGTGCATAAAGAAGAATCCTCAACTCTCCGCCGTCATTTTTGTCACTGCAGCTTTGCTACATTAAAACCCTAACCCTAACCCCCCACACTATGCTAACACTTTATACATATATATATGTCTCATCTCATTATTATATACCAACCCACTGTCCATCCCTTTACTGGCTATACTAGCCCCATGCACAGACTTTACCACTACATATTCAAAATATATTTAGATATTTATATATATTTTTTTCTGCTGTTTTTATATATATACATTTTATATTTTATTGTACTATCCAATCCCTTTACCCATGCACAGACTTTACCACTACATATTCTTATATATTTCGATATTTATATATATATTTTTTTCTTCCTGTTTTTATATATATATATACATTTTATTTTTTATTGTACTATCCACTCAAGCAGCACAAGAACACTTTCCTACTGGACACTGACACAATCACATCATTGCATTCCATTCCTGTATCTGTAAATATGTTCTCTGTATGTGATTTATGTATGTATGTCAGTGATGTGTTAAGTGTACAAGCTACTGGACGATCTGAATTTCCCACGGGATTAATAAAGTATCCATCTATCTATCCATCTATCTATCTATCTATCTATATATATTATACTGACACTATACATCAGCACATGGATATGCTGAATTGAGCTTTGTCTCAGTTCAGGGGCCACATCCCTGAGAGGCTGCATTTGAAGACAGCTTGCATCACAGTGCCGCGACAAGGCTTCTTTAAGTGTGGCCAACAAATGAGTCCTTTCATTCCCGTGCAACAGACGCTCAAACAGGTGGATCCTTCTCAGGGCAACCTCGTCCCCAATGTTGCGAAGCGAATGACGTAGCTGAGCTCAAGTTAACACAGCAGCTCAAACCAGCTAATGATGCCATGGTAGGTGTGGGATAAGCTGAATAGGAAATCCTAGTCTCATTTCGTTTTGGCCTTTGAGGTGTACGTGGCCCGGGATGGCCCTGTTGACTGTGACCTCAGCAGGAACCCCTGAATTGGGAAACAGCTGTGGTGTGGTGATGAACATCGGCACAAGGAAGAACGGAGAGTGACGCTTATCCTTTATGCACTCATATCTTCTACGACAAACACAGAAAAACAACAGATCTTTGTCATTTCAAACCAGGGCCCCACACTGAATGGGTGTATTGTTTCAGTCAATTGTTTTAGAAAAGGCCAAAAGACTTGAAGAAGTTGAACAGCTGCTGCCTCTGGGACAAGGACAGTACATTGGCCCAGTTTCTACACTGGCCCACATGTTTGGACATAAAGTGCTTCATATTTTTTTCCAACTGTTAATTTTGACTTCAAGCTTTATAAAGGCACAGATGATGCTCATGTCTAGTCCAAGCATCTGTGATGATGAACATTCAAAAACGGTTACTTGTGTTCTGTTTTATTATACTCCCTGATTTCATTTGACCCAAATAATTGGCTGGAAAAGATGATGGAGAAATGATTCGTTTCCTCAGTGAGCCAGCCCTGGAATTGGAAAGTTAACAAGCCAACAGTGAGTCTCCTTAAATATTCTACCAGAGTTGATGTTACTGATGCACAAAGCCATATAGACACAATTACAGACCCAGGACCAACGGCCTCCATGTCTTCCCCTCTTGGCTTATTTTGCTCGTCAATAACTTTATATGCTGTAAGGGACGAGTCATAAAGTGCAAGAAATCCCAACACAAACACAGCTGCAATCATTCTTTCCATCATCTTACAAGTTGAGGAAACAAGACAAGAAATCTTCACCTCGTTCCAGGAGGAGGTGGGAGCTGGATTCCTGTTCTCGCCCTGTAACTAATGCCAACACCGCAATTTGTGCAACAGTACACTTGAACTTTTCAGCCATTTCAGCCTGACAACAGGTCAGCAGAGACATTTAGTCACTTGCTTTGTTCAGTGTTTCGCCCCATGATTAAATAAATTAAAAAATATATGAATTTCTGTAATTTATTGGTGGATTCCCATCAGTGAATTACTCACGTACCTGTCCTCTAGCATTACTGATTTGTGAAAATCTGATGTAGCGTGTTTTGATTAATGACCAAACACCAGATAATCCACAGATTTTAAAGACAACACCCTATAACAAAGATGTTTAACATTATAATAAACCACATTATTTGTTTCACTTGATTTTTCTGCTGTCGGTCTGCCTCTTAGAACATTCATTCATCACCATTCAATGGTAATTTAAAAGCTAGGTGATAGGGCCAAGAGACAAATACGAGAAAAGTCAAAATGTTCAAAATAAATAAGAATAAATCAAAACTACTCAGGTTAGCACACATGTCTCTAAAAAATACAATAAGTAGATTCCTTAGTGAAATTGTTCTTCAGAATATGATTAAGTTACAAGGAAATATTTTCTCTTTCAGCTCATAAACATAGTGTTGATCAGTATCGGGAGTGAAAACAGCCTCGGTTCTGCAGGAGAAACAAGCTGGACATGAGCTGGCTGCATTCATGCAAACTGCTGATGGACAAAAACAAGGATATCGATTGTTACAGCAACACTCCAGGGATGTAACGCTCCAGCAGATCACACAGCCGTCAGTCACTCCTCTAACTGGGTTTGATGGACCAGAAGAGTTGATTTGATTCTCAAGATTATAACTTTTATTCTGAAATGCCTAAAATAATCTTCTTCTGATAGAGTTTGACTCTATTCTCCTTATTTTTACACTATTCTTGACAGGTTAACTAAAAATAAAATGTTACTTTGTTAGGCCTAGCCCTAATATTTGTCCATATAAAGCAGTATTTTTCTGTGTATAAGAAAATTATGTAAAATGACAAAGATGCGTTGAATGGACAGATTTTCTGAATTTCTCAACAGAAAAAACATTTGTCAGCGATTCTTTGCAGTGCCACAGACCAACTGTTGCTTTCTGCCGGTGTTAATTCATAGGTAGAGACATGCAAACAGAGGAAGGAAAGAAACATGACAGAAGAGAGGAAATAATTAATCGTGAGGAAAAGACAAAACAGGAGAGAGATGGACAGAGAGGCAAGGAGAAAAATTACTAATGCATCTAGAACAAGAACAAGAGAGTAAATTAGGGATGATGAGGGAAATTTGATAATGGAGGAGAAGTGGAGAAAGGATCATTATTAATGGACAAAGGATGAGACAAGAGGGGATAATACAAGAAAGTAGGAGAGAAGAAGGAAAGCAACAAGGAGACAATGACAGCGGGAAGGAAAAAGGGAAAAGAGAGAGAGAGACAGGTAAAAGGTACCACACACACACACACACACACACACACACACACACACACACACACACACACACACGCACACACGCACACACGCGCGCACGCGCGCACACACGCACACACGCACACACGCACACACTGACACACACCATGCAGTCCCCTTAAAGACTTTTATGTGCCCCAACTCTTCATTTAGACTGATTGGAGTCTGACCTTAGCAGTGAACTCTCTCTCTCTCTCTCTCTCTCTCTCTCTCTCTCTTGCTCACATACACACACACAGACACACACATACACAGAAACACAGGAGGACTCCTGCCTGTCCTGATTAAGCATCGACCCTGCCACTGACCACTGACCACTGGACACTAAACACTGCCAGACCAGGATAAAACACAGCTGACGTGCAGGAGAGGCCACATGGGGACGTCCTCGAAGCTGAAAGAACAAAAAGGAGCAAACCTAAGCTGCATGAGGAAATCATTATATGTCAACTCACTGGATTCAGAGGGGTTCTACTACGATGACATTTTGACCTTTGATACTCAAGGTTTTCAGTAGTTTCATCTCCAGAACAGCTGTTATGTTACAAAATAGTTTCCTTTGAATTTAAATTACTACTTCATAAAACACTTTTATGTTGCTCTTATGTTCTGCTCTGTTGGATTTCAACTTATATATACAAAAAAAAATAATCTATAATCTACAAACCATATAATATGTGATTTTATTTGTATCTATTTTTCCACTGTGTATTTTTTTCTGGAAGAGCCTGAATGTGAGTGAATTAGTTTTCATACATATGTTGCCACCGCAGAAAAAGTCCCTGTGTGTTTATTTTCATCTGAAATGAAATGTTCCTATGGAGCAGGAAAGGAACAGCTTTCTATAAACAAGTGGACAAGCTTTAAAATGCAGAGTGAAGAGACATCAAACAGAATTGCTGTGTTATAGGCTACTATAAGTGTATGATTACATATTTTATCCTCACTTGTTGATGCCCTTTATTATACTCCACCATTAATATTCTTAGAGCATAAATCTAATAGCATAAGCAGTATTTAAAAAGACTCACATACATTTAACCCACAAAACATAACCTGGGATAGGCAAAGAGGCAAGTGTGCCCAGGATATGTGTTCAGACTAACCTCTAACTGCCAGATAATAATAAATAAACAAATATCTAAATAGAAAAAAATTAAATCTAAAATTGGGCAAGGTAGTATTCTTACATTGTAGTTGCCATTGTGCCATTACAAGTGTGATGTGCAAATCTAAAGGTTAAAAAGTTTATTGCAGTTCAAAAGGAAGATCCTATTCATGCATTCCCAGGTATGTTTATTCGTTGAGTTGTTTGTTTCGTTTGTTTATTTGTTTGTTGGTTATAGGCTTGTTTGTGTGTTTGTTTGTTTGTCCATCTATTTCTTAGTTTGGTTGGTTGATTTAGCAGCTGGGATAAACAAAAACATCAGTACGGTTTTCAATGAAACTTGGTTGAAGGATGAGACATTCGGTGAAGACAGACATTTTATCAAGACTCTGGATGATGATAAAAATAATTCATTGATCTTGATGAAAAAAATCAGCCATGTTTTTATGACTATCTATGAGTGTCTGTAATTTCTTGCAGATCCAAATAAAAAACTCGTATCCAGCAGCTTTGAATTTGCTTTCTTTAGGGGACTTTAGGGCTTTGGTGGAGGTATGCGCTCTACTGAGTGCCATTTGAAAACGAAACAAAATGTTGACCTCCACTCCCTGCTATTCTCTGAGATAGTTTATTTTTTTAATTTGTGATTTACTGCTGGTTTTTCCCAGAAACCACCTGGGTTGTGTCCTGTGGTGGGAGAAACAAAGCTGAGTCAAGACAGAGGATAATCTTCTTCACCGATTTACAGCAAACACACCTACACACGAACATAAACTCTCTAATGTACAATATATTTCAGGAATGACGTGTCCCTAACACGCACCTTATTTCTTTAGTATTCATTCTTAGGCTCACCTTTTTTACCTGATGCCCCTCCGCACTTATAAAGTCAAGACTGACAAAATATTCTCACAACTATTCTCACAATTCTCTCAACATGTTATGCATGTGTTATTCTCCCTATGCAGAAACTTGGCTCTTGTAATGACCTAAATGCAAGGAGACATGCACAACCAGATAGCTCAATCCTGGGTTAAATACCAACTGAGCAGCCTCTCCTGTCTTCACCCTCCTCCCCCCATCTAAATCATCCACCTCTCTCTCTCTCTCGCTCTCTTCTCTCCCCTGCAGCGAGCTCTCAGTTAGTTTCCAGTCGAATGCATGAAAACAGCCTGAGAGGAGGAAAACCACCAGTGAGAACCACATCAACTTTATCACAACAAGACATAAGTCGCCAATTTCATTTATTAAAATTAATTTTTAAATTGAAATGTTGTTCCTTATATACTAAACTACTCCCTCAGAGGCCTTTATCGACCACTTTGTATCAAAGAAAGTATTAAAAAAAAAGCTTAATCTTTAAGTCATATATCTGTTGCTATTAATATGAACCTTCACGTTGGTTGCCATTCGCCAATAAACCAGACATGAAGAGAATGATTTAGCTTATTCAAACATGTTGTCTTTTCTCATCTTAAAAGTTTTTTTTCTATGTTTTCAAAGATTATGTAACTGTACCATGACTTCCACAATTTATTTAATCTTCTAAATTCTTTATATCTTTATAGATTGATCCTGTTTTGATTTCAATTGGTTGTAGCTTTTGCCTTGTGTCAGTGATGGCTTGTATGAATACAACACACAACAATAAGTTGAATATCAGTGTAAACACTTAAAGCATATATTAGTATAACAGAGACAGAAAAGGCAGAATATAAGCTATAAATACATTTTCAACACATACAGCTCAAGTTTGGCTACTCCGTTATTCCTCAGACAAATCTCAACTACATCTTTCGCTGCCACATCGATGTAAAATATAAAGCCTGTTCTACCTTTTTTTCAACTTCTGCACAGTCTCCTCCTCCCAGTGGCTCTCTGTGGCCTCTCATCACCGTTTACTGTCTCCTGAAGCAGAGAAGACCTGAACAATAATCAGTAAATTAAAACAAACAGCCCGGTCGTGTGTCTGCTCGGTGAGGACAAAGTGATGATTGTTGTGTGGTTCCTACAACACGCCGAGGTCAAGACCCTGCACTAGAGATCACAATCCCTTAATGTGGCTGATCAGTTTGACGGTGTCATTAGCACACACACACACACACACACACACTCACACTCACACACAGACCATGGTCTACAACCTCTTGACCCAAAGATCACGGTGCCAGATGTTTATTTGTTGAATCCCTCTATCCTTTAAGACATCCATCATCACTGTCAGAGTGGAGCAGCAGAGTGTGTGTTTGTGTGTGGGGGCGTGACTCAAGCATTGCGGGTGCTGAGTGATATGCTGTGTGTCAACATTTAGCTGAAATAAAACTGACAGGGGTGGCCGTGGAAGATATTTTTAGAAGGTCAGGTCTGATAGCATTGTGTTTAATTATAGGTTCAGGTTAGGGTACGTACTTGTGATGATTAAGGTTAGAGGGTGAGATAATGTGTTATGTCAATCAAGGTCCTCACTTGATGAGAAGTATGGATAGAGGGTCAATACACACACGTCTTACTGTCATTTAGCTTCACCTTTACTGCTGCCCTGCAGACAATGTACACAAACACACATAAACAGTCTACACACTGCCAAAAGACTAAACAAACATTCGTTACACAATTTAACACTCCCTAAAGATTCCTATAAAACATTGAAAAAAGAGCTGAAACACGGGAACAAATTCAGATTTTAGCCACTATTTATTCTATTTTTGACTGTATTGTCCTCATCAGCATGATACAGAACTCTGGTTTTATCTCCTTTGTAAACAGGCAGGTCACGTGACTCCTCCATGATCAAAGCCTGTAATTAAACTAAAAGGGTGCTAGGAGAACCCCTACTCCAATTAAGGCAAATGTTCTATCTTGCTACGATAAAGAAAGATAAAAATATTCCTGGATCTTCCCATTTATCCAGATCTGCCCCATAAAGTGCTTTCTTGGTTCATGCCTCCTCCTCCAGAAATGGATCTTGGTTCAGTAGTTCAAGTAATCGCAAGTACAGACAAACAAATAAATGGTGACGAAAACACAACCTCCATAGAAAAGTGTACAAATTAAAACCATTAAAAAGTCATCAATCATAGTTTCGCTAGTTTATTATACAAACAGTAAGTCAGCCAAAAAGTTGAAGCAGACTGAAAATCTTTCTAAATCTTAATGTGGCTGTTTTAATCTTTGTATTTGAGTTTAACAATTAGAACATCAGAACAGAATTATGAATTGCTTTGTTACTAAATTATATTTTACTTTGATATTTTCAGTAGTGTGCTACCAGCCCCAGCTCTCTCTGTTGTTAATGGCCAGTGAAGTTACCTGCTGTTCTTTAGTGTGTTTCCTGCAGCCTCACATTTCCAAAACCAACAACTAAAGTGGATTGACTGAAATAATATTTTTCTGGGTTGCATATCACATTTTTCTATCCTTAACTTGCAACTGATGAACACACACTCCAGACACAACACACAGCCCGAGGTTCGCAGCCAACTAAATCAAACTCACCGTGCATATTGACAGAGAAAAGCATACAGTTACATCAAACCTTTCACTTCCAATTAAGAAAACAACTGTGAGTCAAATTTGTAACATTTCATTTCATATATATTATTTCGCCTGGAGATGATAAACACCAGTCCTGCTGCTGTTCCTGCTGCGGTCTGACCCCAGGCTTTAAAGGTGGGCTGCTTAATGTACCATAACCCTCACAGCATCATGGTTTTCAAACCTCTGAAACAAGAAAAAACAAAGAGCCACCTTAAAATTTATGAGATATAAAATTTCTTTCCATTACATACCAGTCAATCCATCACCTTTAAGACTTATACAAATAATCTCCAGGCCTTTGAAACAACTCAACGGGTGTTTAAGGCACGGGGAAGAGGTGTGTGTGTGTGTATGCGTTTGTGTCCTTGTGCTGATAGATGTAATGAGACATGATCTAAGCTTTACATTTTCCTTATCCCCAACTCTCAAATTCCTTTACATGATTAGATATATTTAAATCAGGCTCGTATGGAAATGTGGCTCTGTTTGGTGGATGTTGAATGAGTTAGGTGTTACCTATTCAGACACAGAAGAGAGCAAAACGTTTTTATTTAAATGTTCTATCGAAGGTGAGCATTAGTGGGAAAGTATCCTCCACTATAAAAGTACTCATTCAAAACGTTACCTAAGATAAACCATCATAATGAGTATAATACTCAGCAGTCATCAGAACAGAGTCCTACAATGAATTTAATGAAAACTGAAAGTTGTAGACATAATGTAAGATGTTTGGCTAGCAGCAGTGTACTGCATAACAAGCTGAGCTATTGCACCATTTAGGTGCTTGGTCCTGTTCTACAGGGGCCCAGGTTAGAGGAAGGGTTTTGATCTAACTCTAACTCACTCCCCGACCTCAACCTCAACCTGTTGATAAAGGCTAAATGTGGTCATCTTAGGGTGTTTTCACTGCTACAGTTTGGTAAATTCAATCAAATAATGCTGATAATGTTGCTTTGATGTTCACACCAAATAAAGCATTTGATTGTTTAAGAGACATCATCAGGTCCCATGAGTGAAAAAACGAATTCTGCACTTTGAATTCTATCACTGTGTATATTTGTGGTGGCTGATGTCACTAAGAGCTCATGAAGAAATAACAGATTAGGAGATTTTTATTGTAGACTGCAAATGGATCTCAGTCAATTATAACGGCATACAGGTAGACATAGGACAAAAAAGACACATCATGGACAGTAACATTCAACATTCTGGTTGAAGGCGACAGAGAACAACTTTTCAACAAGTCTTGGTCGAGCTTTTTGATTCACACCAGGGTCCAAGCAAAAATGTTCTGTCCAGCTCAAATAATCCTTACGAACCAGAAAACACACCAAAGCTCATCTGCCACTCAAGAAGAGAAGTGTTTGTATGAGTGTTTCATAAAGGTCCAATATGATTCATAACTGATAGTTGTGAAAAAACAGAGTTATCATTTAACAACCATAACTCTGTATAACTTCTATCTTACTCCCTCTGACACTTTATCTTCTGATCTCCCCATCTGATTGGCAGAATGTTTCGTTGGTACAAGATAAAAGAGAAAGAGCAGAGCACAACAAAGTAGTAAAAGTAGAAAGACTTGCTCCGCAGAAGCAGAGTGGTTACTGACGGTGATTTAATGAAGAAATAAAATTGCACCTCTTCATGTTTCACTTTCCCACCATCCTGTGACTCTCTTTCTCAGTTCCTCTAAGCACTTATATAAAAAGTTGTTCTGCTTCACTGAAGCTCAGTCGAGCGCCTCAGTCTTTCCTTTCCGCTTAAAAGCCAACACTGCCTTTCCTTGTCGTCGGAGCGAGCCAGCGGGTGCTGCGGAGCATGCCCAGCAGAGCCAGATCACAGCTCCCAATGGTTTGTGCCATGCAGATCACAGTTACACTACAAAGTAGAAGAGAGAACAGTCTCTACAGTCCAGCTCATTGTAGCTTAGCCCAAAGTTGTCACTTGAGCCAAGCCTGGACCTTTACTGAGGCATTTTGGCTCTGATCACTTGTCACAGGGATTGACAGTGTTGCCAACTATATAGGAACAACCAACGGTCACAGTCACCAAATATTAATGCTTATATTGTTTTAATTCACAGACAAGTAGAAGGACCTTCACAGAGACCATTCCAACAATAAGGCTCATGCCCTTCCTCTCCATGTTGAAGAAAAATAATTCCTGGATCCACCCGTCTTACCGGAACTGCTTTAATGGGTTCCACCTTGGGTAATGCCCATAGTCTGCAACACAATTTGTAGGCGTAGACGTCAGTTTACATACAAATCTATGAGAGAATGAGCCTTCTCCCAATTCATTTATAAAATCTGTGGAGATTTCGTAAGGAATAATGTCTCAATCGCTAGCCTCAAGTCTGCTTCAATACAACATGATGTTACATTTCTTAATTATGATCCCATTTAGCCTAGAATAGAAGATAAAGCACCATGATTTCGGAGTGGATACTGTTTGATTGACTATCGTCCAATGGGTGCAGGTCACAGGAGTAGGTGGGCGTGCAGTATCCTTGATCTCTAAGTCAAGTTCAACTCGTGCCTCCGAATATGTTTTACTAAATCCAAGTTGGAAGAGGGCAAGCTTGAGGCTTCAATACAACAGTTTACAAACCGATGGTTGACATTATGGTGGGTTGGCACTTGGTTGCACCCCACCCCTCCAAAAAAGTTCATGAAAATAGGTTGAATAGTTTCTGGGTGATCCTTCTGAGACAGACACACAAACTAACAATGAAAACATAGCGCCATTGTCAGAGGTAAGAAAACGTTTAGTAATGTAAAGATTCTCTTCATGTCGAGGATAAGAGCGGTCGCAGAACTATGGGGAAGCCTGGCACAAGTTTAGCCACAACTGGTAAGATTTTCCACAGAAAACTGTATTTGACAGATTTCTGGCTAAAAAGAAGCGGCATGTTTTACTTTGATCGCAGCACTGTGTCGCTGCTCTGATTTGACACTTATGGTTTAGAGAAGCCCAATTTATACATGGGCCAAAGTGAACATTTATTTTTGATTTACCTTCAAAGAGTCAGTCAAACTCTTGCAACTTGTAACTCATAATTGCTCTTTTTCTGGAAACACTCTGACCCAACACGAACCCAGTCACCCATGACGCACCGACACTGCCCAGGACAAAAGGTTAATTTATGCTGCCTTTAAGTACAAAAAGATAAATTAAGATTCGCCCATTTTAATATATCCCAATAATTTAACCATCACTCCAAACATACTTGAATCTAACCTTTACATTAGCATAGTTGTTAGGCAATACATCCACAACAGGGCAGCGCAAAGTTGAGCGGTTTTAACAACAGTAAATGTAGCAATGAAAGAGGAGCTTGTGATAATGTACCTGCCAACGCTCAATAATGTAACGCGAAAAGGAAAGACGCAAAATCGGTCGCATTGCGACAGGCGGAAGTCAAACTTACCGATAACTTACTATTTGAAGTATTTGCTACCCTGCCCCCACGATTTCTGTTGGTACTGCTCCGTTTCACCTGTTTCGTCCATATGCGTGTTGTCCATCAGTATTGAGACGTGCCAGAATGTAAATCATTTACAGTTTAACCTTGCTTTCATGGCTTCAGGAGGCTGGCAGCCACTCCCCCGTCGCCAAGACATGCCAATAACAAACTGCGAGCCAAGACAATTACATGTACAGTGAGCCAGCAGGTGAGCGTGTGAGCCAGAAAGAGTGTCAGCGAGGAACAGAAGAGAAGCAGTGACACTGGAGAAATAAACTGAAACCAGTCAGCCGTGCTCTCAGTGACCGTCAGTGAACCATGTCATACTCAAAGTTGTCTCAATGTATTTGTGCAGCAACTTCCACCATGATTCCACATGAGAAAATGTCTACATTTTCCATGTAGGTTTCGATTCTTCCCTTGAAATAATCTGTGAACATGAGGCGAGGAAAGGCAGTTTTATTTATGGAACACTTTTAATACACAGAGTCAAGGTGAGACAAACTCAAGAGATTTGATTTAAAATAAAACGTTTTATTTTACGCAAAATAACGATACTGAAAAGTGCAGAATAAAAGAAGTAAAAAGATGAAAAGAGGTAAACGTTATTTAAAGGATACATCTGTATAAACATTCAAAACTAAGTAAAAGGAGTAAAATAATACAAAGAAAATTTATAGAAATAGGTATAATAATAAAGTAGTAGTACACTTTACTTAAAGGCACTTGCAATGGAGATCAGTCTTTGTCCAATTGCTGTGATAATGTTTGCATTAGTAAACATTTTGAATAAAATCTCAGCTGTGACGTCTTCTTCAGAAAAGAAAAAGAACGGAAATAGTTTAACAGGAATACGGATAATGTGTTCTTAGGAGTTATGATGTTAGACCACAGGCTGACAAATTGTGTAATCATTGTATAACATGTTGGCTTTTACAAATGTTACATGTTTAACTTTTAGCTTGTTTCCTGCTCTTTCTCCTTTCATCGGACCCTCTGTCAATCACTCTGTAATTAGCACTTTTTGGGGCCCAAAGTTTATCTTCTTATCTACTGTTGTCTCTTGTTAGTTTTCAAAAGCTATCTCTTTTTCTTTTTTTGTCATCGCCAGCCTCTCCCTGACCCCATTCATCTCCCGCCGCCCTCCTTTCATCACCAGCTCTAGCTCTCTGTCACTGGTGTCATCAGTATTTCCTTCCTTCCTCTGTCTGCTCCTCTCTTCCTCCCCAGTCCCTTTCATCTCCCCACTATCGTCTTTTTTCCGACTCTTATTAGTGCGTCTCAATTCCTCTGCGCTGTATAATATCCACCAGCTCCTTCTGGGCACAAACACACACACAGACACACATACACACACACCCACACACACACACACACAAACACACAAACACACGTATGCGGAAGCACTCCTGTCTGTTCCTCTCTAACACCACACACATTAAGAGCATTAAAGGATCATATAAATCTGCACTTGACCACATCACAGCCTCTATAAAATCCAGCATGAATGCATTATTTCCCTGCTGCTAAACAGCTTGACTTGCAGACACAGGGATTAATTGAAGAAAGGTGAACGTTTATGACTGCGCAGTATACAGTATATGACTTTTTGCTGATCTCGTCTTTTCTGTGAGTTTGGATTGGAGCCCATTTGGTTACTTTAGGTTATTCTTGCACATTTTTCCCTTTTCCCTTTTCGCAGTTGCTGTCCAGCATTGTCCGTTTTACTTTTCCTGTTGTCATTTTAAAGTGTCAAATGCATGAACTACATTGATACATCAATAACTGATCAGGAGCGTAGTTGGTAATTGTGTGGACTGCTTTTAATAATAAACCTCTCCTACTATTGTTGACATTTTTGTCATGTTCACTTTTTATCGCTGATCTTTTTCTGTGATCTCTGTGCTCCACATGTTACCAATCTATTTGAACATACAGATATATTACACCAGTGTGTGTGTGTGTGTGTGTGCGTGTGTGTGTGTGTGTGTGTGTGTGTGTGTGTGTGTGTGTGTGTGTGTGTGTGTGTGTGTGTGTGTGTGTGTGTGTGTTCGTTCGCACATCTCCACTCTGAAATTGAGATGGTAAACGAAATACTCTGCCATTATGTGAGCCCAAACCCTCAGTGATTTACAATCCATGTCCCGTACAATTACCTTTACCACATCAGTGCTTCACTTTCTTTTGCTCTCTCTCACTTTCACACACAAACACACACACGCTTCTCAAGCTTTACTGCACCTCTCACTGCACCTGAGAGTCCCGGGTCACAAGGTTTATGGCTGGAGGTAAAGAGAGAGCGGTGCAAGAAACTGCAGAGCTGAAAAACAGTGAAATAGATGAATGGAGATAAAACAGAGAATGGTGATAAAAACTGAAAAGTGAGAGTGGAAAAGGAGGGAGGGAGGGAGGGAGGTCTTTTTTAATGACAACTTAACAAAACGGAGAGAATTTTATAATATTGAAAAAGAGTAGAAGGCCGGAATTACAAAGAAAGTGTTGGAGGAGACTTGTATACAGCCATTTCCAAGACACACTGAAACTATTCATATTGATTTTAGTGGCAACACCCCTATTGAGGCAAACAGACTGTTCACTCTCATTCTCTTCTCAAACTCTTTATTTAGCTGAATAGTTGCTACTTGCCCACTTGAATTAGATAGTGGTGTCAGACTATTCCCAACTTGAGGTAAAACTTCCATCTTCATATCTCAGAGAAAACTCCATATCTCATATATCACTGAACTTCAGATACTGTGTAGACCTGGTAACTCTTGGATAATTACTCACTACTGAAACACGGCTACTGGTTACGGTTGTTTAAAGATAAGATTTAAACACATGGATTTAGGAGCCTTTTAACCATTTATTGAGGTTTTAATAGGTAAACGATGGAGGAATGGATGGATGGTTGATTTTTCTAGACAATCAACAACATGACTTAATTCATTGCCATGCGTGCCATTACTAAACAAAAAAATAATGAAGAATAATGAAATAAATAACATATACCTAAATGCTGTGCGTCCACTAAATCAACAGAGCCTCATCAGAAGGTTATATCAGGAACATACATTTCTCTCACATCAAGACCAAACGTTAGGAATTAGTAAACGTCAAAGACATTGAGTGAGTTAGAGGTTTGGATAGAAATAACTTCTCGAACAATTGGCACAATAAACTGCATCAAATTCACTGGTGCAGGGCCACATGTCCTCAAACAAAGGGATTTGTCCGGATACACCCAGACCTTATACAACCTCCCATTCAAAGACCTGCGCTGACAGGTGAATCCCTCCTCCACGCTATAAACTATGACAATCATCATAGTGATGATGTTTCATTTCCATAAGGCATTAATAATTTAAGGATTAATAAAAGATACTGGGACAGCAGCACGCTGGTGCACTGCTAAGCACTGTCATCTCACAGCAAGCAGGCTCCTTGTTTGAACCCCAGCCTGGTCGGGGCTGAGATTGCACGTTCTTCACGTGTCTGTGTGGGTTTTCTCTGGGTACTCTGGCCTCCTCCCACAGTCCAAACACTTGCAGATTGGGATTAGGTTATTTGGAGACTCTAAATTAACAATATGTGCAAATAGGAATGTGATAAGTTGTGTGTCTCTGTATGTTGGACCTGGACCTGCTCTGCCGACCTGTCCGCGGTGTTCCCCGCCTCTTCCCTAATGAGATTGGCTCCAACCTCCTCCGACCCTCATAGTATAAGCGATGTGGGTTCAGGTTTACTCTGCACATTCCACTCTTATGATGAGCTTAAAACGGTTTATAGCTATAATGTAAATTTTGTAAAAACCTAACATGAAAAAAACAAGCAGAACAGATTTGGGGAAAAAAATCTATAGTAATCATTCTTTTGATGATTCTAATGCAGAGCAGCTTTTATCTTTTAATTGGTTTTAAACCTCCATAAACACACATCAATGTGTTTTAATGGCTGTTTTTAACAAAACAAGCTCCACGGTTGTATTTAATGACGATGGTTTTACTTATCTAAACACGGCCGTGTGATTTAATGAGCAGCCACATAAACACTAAATGTGTTTTTAATGGCACCTTTTAACCGTGGTATATGGGTTTGTTTTCTTTGCGGTTCTGACACTTCTTCTGGTACTGCCATCCCTGATGAAGCACAGACCGTCCCTTTAATCCCGCACAGTCCCCCCGCCTCACCTTGAAGTCTGGCTTGTTTAGTATGGAGAACATAACTCACGCCCTCTGAGTCTTAATGTGTTCTTCTTGTGAATTAAGCCTCTTTAATACTCTTTAGAAGGTCATAATGAAGTAACGCTGAAGCTGACTGGCTCAGTTAATGTCTGCATGCACTCACACTATACACACAGATGAAATATATGCAGATAAGCTCCTCTCCATGAGCAAAAAGCATCGCGCCCTGCAGGCAGCCACGTCTGCTCCACATTATTTGTTTATATGCAACTCGCCTGCCTCAGTGATTTAGGTGAGATGAGCTGGGAGATGCGTGTGAAAGGATTCGACTCAAGTGGTTTCCATCTCCCACTGAACCCATCAATGTGTTTGCAATTTACTATTCATGTTTTCACTTTACTATTTTGCTGACAATTTTTGAACTGTCATTGGTTTCCATCATTTCTGTAAGACATTCAAATCCATTGGAGGACATTGGAAGCTGTATGATCATGTGGTCAATGTGATAGTTCAACATATCAACTATTGTATTGCAATTCATTACAGTAATGCTGTTTAAGTGCAGAGAGCTGAGTGGCCTGCCCCCCTCATCTTAGTGGATGGGACATGGACAGAATAAAAAAGTGCCTGTCAAATAATTTTGCAGATGTTTTATGTCATTTGAGGTCGATGTTATCCCTCTGACGAATGACCAAGTGTTCATTCGTCCACTTAGTTTGTTTTTAAATAGTTATTTGATTTGTCAAGTGAGTATATCAACACCTCCATCCCTCTATCGCTACTGCGAAGACGCCGAATGCCTAAAATTGTGCAAAATGGCACTTGGATTCATTTGTGGATTGCGTGAGGAAGATGAGACATGTCATCCATCTTTACATTCAGTCTAAGGCTGTGATGACAAGTGTATGCAATTTGTAGCCAACAGGCAAAAGAAGGATTGAAGGACCACACAACTTGAAAGCTCTATATGTCACTTTGACTCATTGTGCGACTTGAAAGCTGCATGCGTCTCAGCAAGCTTATGGTTGCTCAAATGGCGCCTTTAACAATATGATACTATTATATAAATGTGCCTTTTGACAATGCTCAATGGTGATTGTTCTGTTGGATGGGTGTTGATGGTTTCTCCATTTTGATAACCATTGGTACAAAAAAATAGCACATACATGCGAGTCATCATTTTCAACCATATGGAACCATTTGATCAAAATGCACATCTTGGATGCCTGACAATAACAAATATAAAATGAAGTAGGTCAAGGAAAGGCCTGTGTTCACTTATCCCAGTATCAAGGTAGCCCTGCTTTTGGTTAGAATTGTGGGATGATGATCAGGATTTAAGGTTAGCATGGCTTCTGATGTTTTATAGATTCGTCCTGACAGTGCATCCTGCGTGGTAAAAATATCAAGAATCACAGCTCTTTTCTAACTTCAGTGTGTTAGACTTCCAAAGACCTTCACCGTAGATTTAGACAAATAAAATGCATCAGTGGCTATTCTACAGTAGAATTCTGTTCCCATGTATTATGTGCACAGATACTGGGCCTGTCTCCAGTGAGCTTGTTCAGTATTAAAGACAGAACAGGCAGCAGTGCTCACTGAAAATAAACAGATGCAGCTCTGTACAGCTGAACAACTGGCTCCAGCTCTTTGTTGGATGCAAAATCAGTAACGTGGGACACTGAGCAAACAGCAGCAGTGTCAGAGGTCAGCAGCCTGGGGGCTTGAACAGCGTATAATTATTTTACACGTTAACAAAAGTTCATCTCTGCAATAGATCAGTTTTATAAGCTCAAAATATTAGTGATTTTAATCTGAGTCCATGTGTGCTCCTACATAAACCTTGTTGGGTGATTTACATACAGTATCTCTGAATGTAGTTAAGGAATAGCGGGCACATATGTTTGTATTTTGTATTTTTTAAGGGAGCATAAATTCCACCTCTCTTCACACACACACACACACACACACACACACACACACACAAACACACAATCATCAATTTCAACTGATGTGAACACACCCCACATTCTAGTACCTCTTAGTGAGGACACTCATTGGCATAATGCTCCCCTGCCCCTGACCCTCATCTCAATCACAACTAGAGGCCTAACCCTAAACTAAGCCTAATCTTAACCTTAACCCGTAGAGCAAACCCTACAAATATATAAGTACAATTAAGGACACACACACACACACACACACACACACACACACACACACACACACACACACACACACACACACACACACACACACACACAAACACACACACACCTCTTCAGCCCCCAGGCTAATTTCCTATTTCCACAATTCCTTGTCCTAATCCCGGGTTTTACTCTGGAATGACTCCGTAGGCGAAACCATACACATACAATCAAACTCCTAAAGACACAAACACAAAGACATCCAACCTTCCCACCAGCAGTTCATTTTTACACATTTTCGAATGGACTGTGTTCTAAGAAAATAGACAACATTTTCACTATTAATTGAATAGAATGAAATACATTTTTCTGCCATCATAAATACTTCACACATGCTGGATGCCAGTTTCCATGATTATCCCTAAATGGATTTCAACATGCCTTAATCTGAACTTGTCTGCTCTTGGTTTTGAATGGGGCAACTTCTCCAACATTGCCACAGAAACCAGCGTGACGTGAGCCATGCGAGCCAAGTCTTTGATTAGGGGCATCAGGAGGCTAAACTTAGCATTTGTGCATTATTGTATTGTTTAAATCTTCTTAGGGGTAAATATAACTGTTTGTGCAGAAGAAAAAATCCGTCTTTTGCCCACTGATCTGGATCTGCACCTAAATTTCTTCCCTGACCCATACTGCATCCCTCCAGACAGACCTAACCTCCTTATCCGAGGTAATGAAAGCTGCAGAGTACTTTGCTGACAGGTTATATCTGTCAATCCAGATAGTTTGGGTGAGATGTTAAAACATGGCATTTTTATGCTCTTTTTACCTTTTCCTCCACAGAAATAAAACGCTTCGAGCAGCAGAATGGTGAGCGGCTCACCGGGGTGACATTGTCCATGCTGCACATTCGACAGTAAAAATAAAATTCCACTATCTATAAAACTAATACTGACGACTCAAATAAACTTCAAAGAGCAAACTGCTGTCTGTTCCTAATCAAAGATAAAGATAAAGAATCTTAAGCACATTCAGTATAAATATATAAACACATATATTAACACATTAGCACACTCACACACAGTGCTGATATTTCACTTCCTGATGTGATAAGTCTTATTCACAAAGCAGTTGAGAAGGTAGAAGGGCAGCTTGGTTTGCACAGTAGGAGGTCTGAGACATACACACACACCTACACCGACACCGACACACACACACACACACACACTCTTCATACAAATCATTCCACAAGCTCAGTCCAGTGAAGGGCGCTGCAGACTCTCTGGGGACTCAACAGATTAGCCTTGGCCAAAGCCACTAATCCCCTCACATACCCACTCACACACTGACGCACACACAAACACACACACACACAGAAACACAATTGATTGCTGTTTCACTCTCTCACTCCCTCTCTTCCATGTATCTTACTCAATGTTAAGAGACACAACATTTTTGTTGCCGAATTATATTCCACTTACACTTGGGCATAATTCAAAATTTCTTTGACACACAATGTTTATGAAGTCTGAAATTAAAAGTTTAACAATTTTTTTTCACACAGGATATAATGTTGAAAGGGGCAGAAAATGGTATTATGTCTAATTATTTACTGTGGTCAGACAATGTTGACAATATTTCTTACATTTGTTTGCTTGCATTCTCTCATTCATGTGAAATTGTTTTATGGACACAAACTGGAACAAGGAGAACTTTGGACATAATGCAAGAACATTTAGGTTTTTCCCTTAACAATGGTTCCACGTCGGAATCATCCCTATTCCTTCTTTGCATGGAGTTGCGTCACGACTGTTGTGGGAGTCATATACACGAGCCATCGAAAATAATGTACCTGTTGTTCACTGTCTTGCCAAGTTTATACAAAAGTTTAATTTAATTTAGATTAAAAAGAGTGTTTAGTGTAATTCAGGGTTTACTATACAGTGTATGTATATATATCTGATAAAAAATTATCTCATTATTATCTCCTATTTAAAAAAGCTAGTATTAACTATTCAAAACTATAAGTGTTGTATGATATTTAGGTCCTTTATTTATCCGAGTAATGAAACAGTAACCTGCAGTGTGTTGTAACAGTTTCACCAAATATAATAGATATACGTGCAAAGCTCCATATTTCTAATTGTCACAAGAAATATGACTATATATATATTACTAGAAATGAATGTGCTGTGTGCCAGAGCCACAGCAGCACTTTACTCAGGTAGTTGGCTTAACAGCACATAATCACTCCCTGGCTACAACTTTACCACAAGTATCTGATGGTTTCACAGCAGCTAAGCTAACTAAGACAAGGTCACAAGGTCAAAGGTTAAAACCACACTAGCTCCTACTGGGAGATTCAATTTCTTAAGGTGTGTGTGTGTGTGTGTTTTTGTGTGTGTCTGTGTGTGTTTATATGCTTTGTTTAGCCACTTCGACACACTCTGCTCCTGACCACCAGTTCAATATCCTGGGTATGTTGGCTCAGAGATGTTAGCTTCTTTTCTTCTCCCTCTTTTTTTCTTATTTACTTTGAAATTTCTCTCGTCTCTCATTACTTTCAATGTATATCTCATTATTCCTTTCTCTATTTTTACCTGTGTGTGTGTGTGTGTGTGTGTGCGTGTTAGAGAGAGAGAGAGAGAGAGAGAGAGAGAGAGAGAGAGAGAGAGAGAGAGAGAGAGAGAGAGAGAGAGAGAGAGAGAGAGAGAGAGAGAGAGAGAGAGAGAGAGAGAGAGAGAGAGAGAGCAAGCTTCATTATCATCATTCAGTCTTTCGCTAGTTTTCCTCTCTCTACTATAGGCCTTTTAATTCTTCCACTAATACATTCAATCCATCATCGAGACCTGCTCTTAGAGACCCTGATGCCCGCTGTGGGGGGAAAGTCCAGTAGCAAACTAAAAGCAGATTACACTTCCTTCTGAAAACAGGAAGATGAAAAGAAAGAACGAACAAGAGCCCGTCCACTTTTAAAGGATTATTGGTTTTAGCGCCTAGAGAAAGAGAAGGATATGCTTCCAATTTTAACGGATTTAATTTGTTCCTAGAAAAAGAAACGGACAATGGTCAGGGTGAAAAAATTCTGCCCTGTGGATTATGGTTTACTAACAAGAAGTGCTTCAGGATTATGATTGCATTACAACCATTGGTGACTCGTAGGTGGTCTGTTATACAACCTCAACACAGTTTCATGCCGAATTACAATGGAAATTATACTTCGACTTCGTAACAAAATAACTCCTCACCAGATACTGTCAACCTTAAAGAAATGTTCATATCTTTCGGACAATAAAGTCAGATATATGCTGCCCTGACATATGAAAATAGATACGTCAGTTTCAAAAGATATAACGTCCTTTACGATGGCGTGGTTGTTAGGCGATACATTCAGTCGATGGCAGAGAGTTTCTGACGACAACAAACATGGCGACAGTCAAAGAGGTTGTGAAAAAGTTCTCGCAAGATTCTCGCAAAAAGTTCAGAGAATGTTGAAAATTCAGACTGCAGTTTCCCCAACATTGAATCATAATAGGTGTAGAATGAAAGGAAGAAGTTATTGGGCAGAAGTCCAAAATAGTAAACAAGGTCGAGCTTCACCAACCAGATCTTTCTTGTGTTTAGAACTGACGCCTCCTACAGCGTAGATAAGACTTGTGTCTCCCGTGCTGAGGGGACATTGGAAAAGGAGGACAAACTTGTGACTACAGTGCGAGGGTTTGCTGTTTTTCTTTTATTACATTTTTCAGTACAAAACATTGGTTTGCAATCACCAGCTGATGACACCAGTCAATGTTTGTTTTTATTCTGAAGTCACGTTTGATTCAGTTTCTGTGAGTTCCCAAGTCTCTGATATCATCACTCAAATCGTTTGTTTAAACGCCAAGTGTGTGGTCCCGTGTCTCGACTGGGTCATCTATTGTGTGCGTTCTCACAATTTAAATATTTAAAATCTGTTACAACTTTCGTTATGTCTATGGTCTCCTACAATTCTAAAATCACTTAACATTAGAAATTGTGTGTAGCATTACATTCTCAGGGACTTTCATTGGCAACAATAAAACGACCAAAAGGTCCAAGTCAATCACACTCTCGATAACCGTTCAAATTCATATCACTTGGAGAGCTGAAAGTTTAAAATACTGAATAATATCTTTCTTAGCATCATCATTGCACATTTTCACTCCAAGGGCTAATATATATATATATTACCAGCATTTAAATCCACAAAAACATTTTTGCCAATGTGATTATTTTACTAATCTATAGAGACTCTATACACTCATGGTGTACTGAGGTAAAACAAAAAGGTACTAAGAGAAAAGGCAAAAAAATGAAAAGAGATTAAAAAGAGTGAAAATGGGGGAAAGTTTGGGATCAGACTGCATAGGCAAACGGGTGAAGGACGAGTAGATGTGACAAAAAGGACGAAGAAAGAATGAAGAAGAGATGTAAAAGAGGGGAAGAAGGATGAGAAAGGGGACTATAAAGACAGTGGGAGGACTCTTGGTATCCATGGAGGTAAATAATGAGAATCTCATGACATGGGGCCTCCCGGAAAGCGTCCCACTTTTCTTTATTCTCCTCCCCCCTTTCTCTTCTTCCTTTTCTCTAACTGAAGCCCTCCTCCTCTTCTCTCCCTGTCGTTTTCATCCGTGCCCCTGATGATTTGCCTTTCCCCCTCCAGAATCCTTCCTGTCTTTCTCTGAACCAGCGTTACACATATGTATGAATTAATCTTGGCATAATTTACATAAGTAAAGAAAATTCTTTTAATTCCTCATGGAGCAGATCCGAGACAGTCATTAATGATTAAAAGGTGATTAGTGACATGTCTGCCTTTTGGCTCTATGTGGAATGTCATGAATAAAAAAGCCAATGTGGGGCACTGATTAGCTTTGTTAATATCTGGGTCTCTCTGGGGGAATGTAAATGCTGCTTTTCCCTGTGTGACCGTCTGATGATCAGCTGTGGTTTGTGTGACTTTGTTTACTTTCAATAATGCAAAGAAATTGTCACAGAGAATCTCCTTCAGATCTCGATCTGCTTATTTGCTGCAAGGACAGTTTAAATCACATCAACTGTGCCCTGTATTGCATTAATTGCTTAAGTGACCTAGATGAATAAGAAGATGAAGAATAGGACAAAGAAAAAGCAGAAGGGACAATGAGAGGATGAGGGTTGTGAAATGAAATAGAAGAGTGCGAGGAGGAGGAACAAGAGGGAGAGGAGGAAGGAGGGGGAAGTGGAGGGGAGAAGAAAAGGATGCAAGAGCCACAAGAGAAGGAAGAGGAAGAAGAGGGTACAAAAGGAGGAAGGGAGGATGAAGAGGATAGATGCACAGAAGCGGAGGAAGAAGAGGATAAAGACGATGGAGAGGAAGAAGAGAAGAAAGAAGGAGGATAAATGAAATGTAAAGTGATTTGAAGCAGTACTAATTAATTTGACCACTAAGGGGCAGAACAACAACTCATAACAATGAACAGATACAGTAGTTTATCAAGCACCAACAAACAAATAAAACACAGTAATAAGAGCGTCTCGCTTAAAATGAAAGTCCAACTTCCACTGACCTCATCACTTTATAGTGTTATTGCTCTGTTTGCTCCAACAAGTGTCAGAGGAAAGCACAAGGTTGGTTTTCCTGCTGGACTTTAGTCGCCAGCTTCTTGTTTATTTAGGCTCTCAGCCACTTGGCATGGGACTGTTAGTTCCTGTACACAAGGGAGTGGCTGAACTGTGTGCACCTTTGTTTATAATGGATCAGATATTCAACCGATGATTTAAGTACACGTAGCTGTTTTCTTTGTACCAGCACAGTGCCTGTTTTAAACCTGCAGCCTGTTTATAATGTTCTGCTCTCTTGTCCTGTTTTAATGCTCCAGAGCTACATCAGAAGTATTCCTGAGAGCCCTCCACGAGCAGTTCTACTGTACTCTGTCACTTTTCTATTCTTTGGGTGATGGACCTCGTGTGCAGAGATTTATGATGCAGTGTGAACTTTGTGTTCATCCTACCCGGATCATCTGCTGTTAAGATTTTATAGTCAAATGAAACTGTTCTGTGGGGTTTGTTGAATGATTTACTGAACTGCTGATGCTTTTTCACACATTGTTCTGTGAAGCTACCGACACACACACTGCCTGTTACAGAGCAACGTGTGGCTGTTTTTTCAATTTACACTTGAACTGAACGCATCACATGTCCAAATCCTATCCAACTTGGCACTGCACTTTCTCAGGTCATTTATTATAGACATGCCAGGTGTGTAGCAGATTAGATAAATGGTTTGCCAGATAAGCGTTTCCACGTACAGACCGAGACGCGGACAGAAAGGTGTTTGTGGAATAAGTAGATGTTGGTTGAATGGTGAAGGGAAACTCTGTTGTTCTGTCACATTTAATCTGTTCCACATGTTTTGACAGTAAAAGTTGCTTTATGTTCATCTCTCCCTGCGCTTCACGCTGACTCTTCTACACGACTCACTATAGTACACTACGAACATCAGCCTAAAGCCTCATCGGAGTTTTATCCCTCGTCTTCAGTTTGGATATTTTCAGATTACCAGCCCCCCTCAGTCTATCATCCACCGACATTAAAATGTTCTTAGTTTCCGTCTCCTCTCCACGCATATGAAACCTCAACCCTGCCTCCTCTTCCCAAACCCCACCTCAGCGCCCTAACCCCTCGCTCCCCCAGATCCCTGTGCTGTAAAGTTCCTTGGGGCTGCTTAAGTGATGATAAGATGTCAGGCTCTCTCTCCTGATTGTATTCACTGCTGTTGGTGTGTGCATTTCTTCGTGTGTTCGTGTGTGTGTGTGTGTGTGTGTGTGCGTGCGTGTGTGTGTGTGTGTGCATGCGTATGTGTGTGTGTGTGTGTGTGTGTGTGTCTGTGTGTGTGTGTGTGTGTGTGTGTGTGTGCTGATGAGATCATGTGATGATTTAAAAGTGTTTAGACCTCTGGACTGACTTCAGAGTGGAGCCACAGGTTGAGTCTCCATAAACCTTCTGGAAACATCCCCAGACCTGCAGATGTGTGCGTCTTGTCCATAATGGATGTGTCTTCATGTTGGGGTCAGAGGGGGAAAGCCCCTCCTTCAGAGGAATGATAATCAGACCCATCACTGCAAGATAAATCCTACACAAACACACAGAGAGACATGTACACACATTAAAGAATTGCTGTGTTGGGGAATTTTACCATTATTTTCCACATTAGCCTCTTTTCATTTGAAATGATTGTGGATGATAATCTTACATTATTTCTATTTACATGTCATTAGTCCTTTATTTGAATTTTCTCAATATTTTTGTGACATCCTAACTTCAGAGACTCAAAGATATGTAAAGAACCTTTTGCTGGATTCAGTTTTCCTTATTATTTTTACAGGAAAATGATCACCAGCTTTTTGTGAGCAAAAATCTCTTTTCCTGTTCAATTATGAGCAAAGACCTGCCTTTCAGAAATATTCATATTTAGATAAAGGCGCTCCTGGCTTCTCTCTCTTCACAGGTACAGCAGTCAGCAGTGTAAAAATAAACAAAATGTTCTATACACAAAACTAACAGCAAACAATGTCAGTGATGTGTGCAGACACGGATAAACTACAGTGACAAGTACAATGTGACAAATGTCCTGCAGAGGTTTCACTGTATATTCTCCACCGTGCACCATGGGAAACACGTCCTGTTGCATGTAGAGATGTGACAAAGGTGAAAATAAAGAAAAACATTCATCATATACGTCATTATCAACTTCTAACCCAGTGACCAACATGGACACAAGGCAAATTTCCTAACAACAAATTGTACACCTTCCTAACTTTTTCATAAACTTCTACAACTTCTACCTAAATCTTATTCTACTAACTAACCATAAAACTAAGTCATGATCCCCAAACAGACCTTTGTAATTGTGAGGAGCAGCAAACAATGTCTCCACATAAATATAAAAAGGCATTAATACACACACACACACACACACACACACACACACAAGCTGCATGTACAATATTCGCATATGTGAAACAAGTAGTCACATTTACAATAAATACTTTTACAGACATTTACCATTCAGAATGATACTAATGCACATATATACTGTATACAAGCACACACACACACACACACTCTCTTCATTCCCCTCTCTCATCACCTCCGGAACTGAACCCAGCTTTGTTCGGTGTGCGCGCTCTCCCCTGATGAGTGACAAATCTCTCTGCCAAAGAGGCAATCCATCAAACCTACACACAGACACACACACACACAGAGAGAAAGAGAGAGAGAGAGAGAGAGATAGAGAGAGATAGAGAGAGAGAGTGAGGTCCACTGTGTGTCATGAAGATTGAATATCACAGTAGCTTCATATGATCCAAACTGATTCTCATCCTGTATTCTTGTACCAACCTGCAGCCGAAACACAGATCACAGCAGGAATGCGTGTTAAAAATGATCCAGACCAGAGTTTGTGAAGTGCACACACGCACACACATGTGCAGTTAGGAAAGGTACAGCGCAAAGCCACATACATACCAGTTGGAGCAGAGCCCTGTGATTTGGTCCGCTCCGCAGGGTGTCTGTTGTCACAGTGAGGTTTCCCATGGCTCGACTTTAACGGGAAAATCAGACTGAAAACTTTCTTTCACAGCCTGAGGCTCAGTCGAACACTGAGCTTTACACACTGACTAGAAACAGAAATTGTGCCAAAACCCAAACAGCTTAATGACATGTTAGGATAATTTTACATATGAATTGTTTTTTGTGTGTGGTTTTTCTTTATTCAAATAAGTTCAATCCAATCGTGCACATTTCTTTTAATTATTCATAGTATATATAATAGATTGTTCATATATATAAATCACTTTTAGAGAGTTCATTTTGAGAAATGGCACTGCGACAAAACAATGACTGACAGCTACAGGCTAGTCATTGTAATAACAGCAAATACCTGTCTGAAGGTAGCCTGTAGTTTTAAGAAAGTGTAAAAATATGATCTGGAGAGTTATTTGTTTTTTAAAATACAATCATGACATGAAAACCAAAGTGTTTTCTGTCAAGTATACAAGTGATTATGGTCTAGATGAAATAGAACAGAGAAAATAAAAAATTCGGTCTCAAATGAAATGGATCTCATGTAAATGACAGATCCATTGTGCACGGGACATTGTATCTAAACAAAGAGCACTGGAGAGCTTTTTTAAAGGATGTACACTACACATGTGGGATATTTCACATTGCATTGAGAATAACATGTAAGGTAGCACAAGTTTATTTCTTGACACTAGTTCACTAATTTACACATGTGTGCAAATCACATATCTATAGATTTATCACATTCTGAAGGAGGCTGACTCTGAAATGTGTCGACAGGATGATTCTCAGAGGATCCGTCTCCAGACTAAAAGCTTTAGTCAGAAGCCCCACTGAAAATAAAGGTCGCACAGAGTCAGTCTCCTATTTAGTATCAGCAGTGCAGCTCCAGGTTATACATCTTATTGGCATTAAATTCTCCTCTCCTCTGGCTTGTGGCTTTGGATGAGTGTAGCTCATGTGGCTCAATGGTCTGTCCTAAAGACCCAGGTATAACACATTTAAAAGCTGGTCTGTGCCTTTCTGAGTTCAGCTGGTATTTGCCTTAAAGCTCTTACCAGCGTTTATATAAACATGACATTACAGAAGGGCAGAAACCTCCCCGAGTGTTTATTTGTGTTCAAGAGGAGCAGGGTAGTCTCACAGCACTTTTCATAAACCCAGCAGATTACTGAGGCTCAGAATTTACACAAAAACAGAAAAGTTATTCTCTGTTATCTTTCCATCACTGTCCTACACAGTTCATTAGACATACATGTCTGCTGTACCAAGTATACACTACTGTTCTGTGTACTGTACACTCTGGACACACACACTTTCACCCATAACCAAACCATCTGCAGCACTCATTGCTGCATTAAGCCTGCAGGTGTGTCAAACAGTGAATGGGGGTGATTTGCACTGTATGTTTGAACATTTTGAACATTAATCACACTTTCTGAAACATGATTATCCTTTCCTGGGTATGTTGGTCTGTCCTGAGGGGGAAATTTATAAGACTCATGGAAACTGTTTTTGTGGGATTTGGGTCCTGCATACTGCATCAATGATTAGTTTAGCTGATTTACACCCCAAGAGACAGAGTACTTATGTTGGACATACGAACCTGCGGCTGCTGCTGCTCCATATTTCTTTTGTTTCCAGGGGTTTTCTGCCGGTCGACCTCCATTCAAGTCTCCACGCTTCTATTTTAAACTTTTTCACTTTCTATTATTTAATTGCAATGAAACGAATGGGAGGGGCGATGCATACACTGTGTGTTGGATATACCCAAATCAGGCAATGCAATTTCATAATGCCATATTTTTTATGATATGATAAAAAATGATTGGTTGATCTAAATAGGATGTCTTTAATGTTATTGGTTGGGAAAGTTAATGCAATTTTCTGACTTCATAGTGACATCATAATGATGTTATTCCTGTATGATCATGAATTAATTTTGTATCTATATAATCTCTATAATCTAATATTTGTTTGTATTACATGTATTATAAAATGTGAATGCTGCTCTGTAATCTATCTAATTTAGAAAAATCATATTTAAAGGTGTCTATAGAACTTACCCTATTCATTTTGATTTATCTTGCCATTATTACCAAAAAGAGTAGTTGATTTACTCCGATCAGGCCCAAAATTAACACCAGTTACCAGTTTAACACAACAGTAACACCAGTCACTGATTTCAGATGACATCAATACAATGGGACTCTATTTGAGTCAAATGAGGGGATTTTGGTGAACTATTAAGAGCTGGACATGTGGGACTTTGCAGTGGGAAAACGTTATTCAAGACTATTCAACAGAAATATTTATCGCCATGTGAATTAATTTGTACCAGACATTGGGACCGTCGCGTTTGGAATTTTAGTGTCATTAAAGAGCACTTTAATGTTTTAACCTAAACCCCATTTCCTCTAGCACTTACCAAGTGGTTTCATCCCTGTAGAATTGAACCTAAAACACATGGAAAGGATTTCACTGCACACAGATAGAAACTGTAAAGTTGTGTTGTTTGAATGCAGACTTATGAGCAGAGTTAGACATGCTGACACCTGCACAATGACACTCTGGGTTTAAATATAAATAAAAGGGATAAGTGCTAAACAACAGCTGAGGTAGATACGGTGATTTAAGTGTGCTAAAATCAGTAAAGGACAGTATAAAAGTCAGTGAAGAATTATTACAGTTAAGCAAATTAAAACTTTTTTATTCTTGCTGTCTTTGGTCTGTAGGATTTAGGAAAAAAGACCAAGTCCATGTTCTCAAAGTTAATAATGTGGTTCTGACTTCGCTGTGTTCTAACTCAGGGGCATTGCAGCATGGTCGGCAAAGCAGGCACTTGCTTGAGGCCCCGAGTGGATAGGGGGCCCGGAGAATGGCTGATTATTTTTGTCCCCAAAAGTGAAAATTATGTGAGAACCCCCTTAAATGTTATGTACAGGCAAAGACACCATAGCCAGAAACCCTCTAAAAAGGCCCCATGGCACAAGCTCTAACCCTAAGCCAAAAGCTTAAGAGGTTTGGTTGACGACCAGAAAGTCTAAATGCATGCTTTTAATGTGCATGGTGTGAATGGTGCTGGTTGCACTTAAACTTCGATGTAGGGCCCCCAAAGTCTCTTGAAACACTCCTGCCTTAACTCCAGGGGGTCTTGTTATATACTCCATTTCCTTACACAATTTAGAAATAAGAAGGAGTTAAGACAGGTGCCAATCATTTGTAATATATTGCTACACTCAACACCGGTCCTTCCCAGATGAGAAGTTTGCTTTTCTAAACTGCACCTTGTATTTTAAATTTATTTTATAGTTTACAGGGTCCAAATCTTTCTGAAAATTCCATAAAGACCAACAACATTTCTTTATTTTCATCTGATCTACATAATCTGTAATATAAAAATCAAGAAATCCCCCTGTTGGTAAAAGACTAAAAACCAGCACATTTGGCACCAGTATAACACGTAAACTAGATTCGTAATAATACACAGCTGATAATCGTAACTTTTAAAATGTTTCTATTTCCTGATCGTAAATTCTGTGTGTTTGACATGAGTTAATGTTGGTTTTGACCTCATCCTACGCTTCTCTGTCTGTCCAATTCTTGCAGGAATGAGGTGAATCTGAACAAACATCTTTATCCTACAGGTATTTATAAATCACACTGTTCTTCAAGCTGGTCTCCAGCCAAGGAGAAAAACATAGTGTTGATTGTATTTTGAAGTCCCAGAGGGAGTTATTCAAAGCAGGGTTCCCAAGGCGCTGACCCTCTCTCAGACCTTTTCACCTCTTCTGATTTATCACCACATGATCCAATTTTCCACAGCAGTGGAGAGGAAGGGAGGGACGGTGAAACAAAACAGAAAAGGAGGGAGAATATGACAGAAAGAGGGAAACATTCAAGGTAAAGTGTAAAACAAGAAGAGTGGTGACCACAGGTTGGATAAAGGAGGCCTTGGGAGATGATTGGAAAAAGTTGAAAATATGGGCATGATGGGAGGGAAGAAGAGGAGGAAAAAGGAGAAGGAGAAAAGATGAGACTAAAGAGAATCTACTGTATATCTATAGTAATCATGTGTTTTCTCCTCATGAAGAAGTTTGAGCTGTGGCAGTGTAGGTATAGAGATGAAGAGGAAGGCAGAAGGAGACAACAGAAGGTAGAGGTGAGTGCAATGGGCTGAAAAGAGAAAAATGAGAGGCAGAGTAGATGAAAGCAGGAGGGAGGAATGAAAAGAAACAAGGACAGCGCTCGGGGAATAGACGCCGTTTCAGAGGTGATGAATGTTGTTTTGACACGTGTGTATCCACAGGCCCACAGGTCACAGTTTAACAGAAGGAACGCAGGTCAGTTTAAAGTCTGGGTCAAGTCAAATATGATTCCCCAAGTGATAGCTTTGGAATTTAAATATATGGATCAGTGATGCTGGTTTGATGGCATGATTGGTACGATTTAGCAAAGTGAACATAATGGTTGGAATGTAGAAAGTCATCCACCATATAAATGTAAATAAAAGGAAAGCAAGAAGGGAGGAAGGTAATGCAAAAATATATATTGCAAAATGTTGGATTGTACAACATGTAGGAAATAATGCCAAGCGAATAACTAGATTTTGAGAGGCAAAGGGGTATAAATCAGAAAAAAAATATGAAAAGAAGTATGAGGGAAAGAAAGTGGGAGTGCTGCAAATGTGTCGATAATTTTTATTGTTGCACCTTTGACCAGTGCAAATCCAGACACACACACACACAATCTGGAACCAATTACTCCTTACCTGCAGGCTGCAGGCGACCCTCATCGCACACACTGTGTTTGGACACGCGTAATCAACACTGCACTTTATGTGAGAAAATAAGGAGTCTCCACGACGCAGAGCTCTGGCCAATCAAAGACTCAGGAGTTGTTAGATCTGATGGTAGTGACCTGCAGGAAACACGGACAAATACTCAAAGCACAAAGTGTTGATTGTCCACAAAAGAAACACACACACACACACACACACACACACACGATGACTAGGATTTCTTCTGTACTAGCTAATGTAAATAAGAAGATATCCAGGAAGATAAGAGAGATAAGTGAGACTGGGTCTGACATCATTCCAGGTCCACATCTAGATTTTGCGGGTTTTTCTTTGTCTCCAGCCCAAATTGTTTTGGTCTGCTCTCTGATATGTTCTGTGTCCTTGTCTCGTATTTCGACAAGTGCTTACACAAATTACCTGATTCTGCATCAGAATCACGATAAGCTCTGTCTCTACTCTTTTGAAAAGTTACTCTTTTGAACTGTGCGCACACTCGTTCGGTTTGGCTGTCGACGCGACTCAGGTTTGGCCCGTCTGTGTTTTGACTTGGCCTTGAAACGTCCTTGTCCCTTGAGGACGACTAAGGCGGAATGAGAAAAGATCGTTTTGAAATGAGCAACGGGTTGTTACAGTTCAAGATCACACACATCATGTTCGACTGGGGAGGAGAGGGGGGGTGCAGCTCCAGCTTGGGAACGAGCCATCATATCGCCAGCGGCGTCAGGCTATTACACACTAGTTATTACTTGTTGAGAAGATAATCACATTATTTAACTAACTACTCAACATTAGATGTAATTACTTATATTACCTTCTGTTACTCCTCCCAGGTTTTTACAAGGCACTCAAAAGCTCACCACAGCCACTTCAAATTTTTCTGTATTTGACACATGTGGAAATAGAAACCATTGGTGAAACACTGGCGGTGCCTCTCCTTACGCCATGAAGCCGAGATGTTGATGTCCCACTGATAGAGGTTCTGCCAGGCATTTACCCAGCTCTTCTCTTGAATGTACGAGACAGCCAGTGTTTTCAATCTTCTCATAACACCTTGCTAACTACACTACACTCCAATTTGACATTTCATTTTTAAGATAGAAGTGCGGTAATTTTTTTTATGTGTGTGCATGTGCAAATATATATCTATAAGTATACTTCAAAATGAAATATACTTGGAATGCATTGCATGTTTGCGATATAAAAGTGGTTAAATAAATATTTACAAATAAATATTCATATTTGCCAGCCGGCCGATACATGCAATTAAGACAACTTTAACCTTGAATATAATATCCCTCCTCTTTTGGTGAACACATGGCTTCTTATTAAGGTATTATAGTCCCTCTTGTCATTTTAGGATACAGCATGTATGTCACGTAAACCTTTAGTGCTGCAATTAAAGAATGACTAATCAAAAACTGCTTTGATATGAATTAACCTATGAGCGAAAGTCACCGCAAAAAGGTTCTCGACCGTACGTTAAACACACAACATGAGAGGACAAGCACACCAGGATTTAAACCCGAACAAACTGCTCACAAGTCAACAAACAAGCTGTTTTTTCAAAATGTCCAAGTAATTAAATATTCATACAAGCAGAACAATAAGAGGTCTATAATGTCTACTACTCTCCTGACACTTATTGTAGAAAAAAAAATCATTCATAAATAATAGAAACTGTGGTCAGAAGTCCTGCGTGTGTCCAGGATTATTAATCAAGCACAGATCTGTTGTGTTGCGGACGTCTTCTGAATTTACAGGACGAAACGAGAGCAAAACGTTTTTGAAGATCAAAAGTATCCCATTATTCATAATCCAGACAACATTTCATGGCTAGTGTGGTTTAAAATGTCCTCATAAAAACATCTATGACTCAGCCGCATCTGGTTTTATCTAAAGTTTGCTCACAGCCATAGCTCACAACAACAAAATGAAGGCTAAACCTGACTCAAAGCTGATTGGAGCTCGTAATGTGTAGTTGTCTTGTTTAGGAACTTCGTGCTGCATTCTCCTGAGTGACAGAGACATAACTTTACAATGAGCTCTATCCGGGGCTTCCTGTCCTCGGCGAGACTGTACGCTACGTCTCTCCCCACGAGACCATCGTGTGGGTGTTTCTCAGTGATGAGTCCTGTTTGAGATATCTGGAAGAAATAAAGCCAGTCACAACAAACGCAGTACATACTCAGTTTATAAATATGACACTGCTGTGTTCATGTAGGAAATCATCAGGGTCCTTTATCCTGAAATACAATCTTCCTGAGGGTCATCATTGTTTACTGTTCCTCTCTGTACACATTGAGGATCTCATTAAGATACATTATACTTGAACTGTGGGTTCCTTCACCTGTTTCTGTTCAAGGGATCAGACCTAAGCCTTAATATATGAATTATTTTTGCAATATACCTTTCATATTAAATAAGCTTTGACTAAACCATCTCTCTATGTTTGAGGTTGTATTTATTTGTGCAATGGTTTCATGTAAATTAAAGAAGTTTAAAAGTTAAAAACCGTATAGTCACTTAAAAACTGAGGGTTAGTAAAGTAATGTTTAAACATGGTATATGAAAAATTAAAAAATGTTTTGCTAATAAGAGATGTACTTTGGATTTGTTGGCATTTACATAACAACACCACATTTCATGTGTTGTTCATTTCCCATTCAGGATGTGTGTGTGTGTGTGTGTGTGTGTGTGTGTGTGTGTAGGTTTGTGTGTGAAGGTTTGTGTGTGACGGTGTGTTTATGTCTGGATTAGTTGTGACAGACCAGGTCGTATATCCCTCAACACTCCTCAGCTCTCCTCTCCATCGTGACTGTCTGCACTATGTTTTTCCGCAAGTGTATATGTCTGTGTGTGCGTGTGTGCGAGAGAGAGAGAACAGACAGATCATAAATGAAGGGTCACTGCTGTATGTTCTTAGCATGTGCTTCACATGAAAGAGGGAGCTGTTACATGAAACACATGTTGGCTCTGTGATAATTTCTGTTACAAATCCAAAAGTACGGTGTCAACACACTGCAGTTTAAGGTGACACATGCAAATTGACAAAACACCCTCACCAACATGACACACATAGTTGGCAGCACAAGTGCTAACAAACTAATGAAAGTCATCTGTGTTGTGCTGAGAAATGAGGTGATGTTGATGTTGTAGAGATTGATTGGTCGGGTTGATATTTTCGTATCCTGATGTTAGAGACTTTGCTTCTTTCAGACAGAAGCAGGTGTCATCTTCCCTTCTTCCCATTGTTTGAGTAGCAAATGCACTTAAACCATCACAGTTTAACTTTGTGGGATTGGCTCATTTAAACCCACCAGTGAAAGAAATCAAGTGGTACCCGGTCATATAACAGACAGACACAGGCCGGCTGTTGCCACCCATGAGATAAATGAGGGAATACAGACCTCCAAGTCGAGAAGCTTTTAAGTTTGACTGGAACAAGAGTCGGTCAACTCTTTTCCAATCCTTTAAGTTCTTCCAGGGCTTCAACCCAAGTTAAAAATCTCAAGTGCACCCGCACACACACAACTATCGGCCATCACTCCAAGCTAAATGAGTTAAGCTAATATATAGTCAGCATGGTATTTCAACATGAACATCTTATTTAGTTCATTCAAGTAGGTCGATGAAGTTGGAGAGTTCGAATATAGTTGGCTATTTGTAGATGGTCTGTGAGGAGCTCATATATCTGGAGGGTGCCTGGAGTGGAGCTGCTGCTCGCTTGGGTTAGAAAGCAGCCAGTTGAGCTGGTTCAGAATTTGACCAGGATGACCCCTCTACGGCTCCCTGTGGGGCTCAAAATGAGATTCAGTGGCAAACCCAGAAGACGCTGGAGGCCTGGGAGCCTCAGCATCCTTCAGACAGAGCTGCAAATAAATGGATGTCGAGGAGTTGCTGCAAACTGGACCTGGACATATTTAATATAATACTTTTTTTGTGACAATGAATTGAGGGTATAGGTGTGAATTTGAGAGTGAATGGTTGTTTGTCTCTACATTTCAGCCCTGTGACACGCTGGCGACCTGTCCAGGATGTACCCGCCTCCAACCCGATGTCAGCTGGGGTTGGCTCCAGTCCCCCTTTGCGACCCTTAAAGGAGGATAAGCAGCAAAGATAATGGATGGGTTGACTGAGGTTAATACCTTGTTAAATAATGGAAAAAGGATAAATAAAAATGTACACGTGTTGAGGTCCAACCCCAGCAGCTTAACATTAAATTCAATTAACATAATGTGGGTGACCTGACGGATAAAATTAAAAAAAGTTTGTTGAAGCTGCAAGACTTCTAACATGAAGTCTGCCAATATGTTCCCTCTGCATCTCACAGTTAGTTTAAGTCTTAAATCTTTTTTTCCACATAGTTCAACAGAGCATTGAAAACAAGGTGGCAGTGACTTCATTCTTCTTTGGTGAGCCTTTTTGTATCCTCTTACCCTCAGTGTGGAAAAGGAAAAGACTCAAAGACAGTGACGAAGTATAAATATGTATGTGTGTGGACTTCTACAATAATGTATTAATGCTTCAGTACAGAAGAACATGTACATTTCTATACTGAGGCATTCATATATTATATAATAAGATATAAATGTTTCAGTTAAGAGTGGCTTAGTGCTCTTCCTCCCTCCCTCTCTCTTGTCCATTCCCATTTTACCCCATCAGGTCTCATCTAATCATTTAAGTACCAAAGGGGGTGACCTCATCACCCCAGTGCCATGGTAACGCCCTGCAGCCGTGCACCCTGGGTCCCGAGGATCCTGGGAAGGTGGAGGAATGTGGAATGTGATTGGTCTGTGAGAGTAAATGTGGACGCACAGGGTGGGAGCTGAGCAACCTGAGGATGGATGGATTAAATGACAGCTTGGGCATGCACACACATGGACGCGCACACACACTCACGCAGCACACACACAAGCACACCCACACGCGCCCGCACACAACAGTGTTAATGCAAGACAAAGACACACAGGAAAACACACAATATGCAACTTCTGATCGCCAAAGTATTATATGACATAACACATGACCCTGCAGCTACACACACTCATATTAACACACAACCATGTGATACCTGCGAAACAGCAGCTATCAGAGCCTAATTCACTTTGTCTGTCCAGGCTGCAGGGCAGAGGTACGAGGTGATGGAAGTGAAAGGTGCTGAAAGCCTTTGTTTTTCAGATATTCACACAATGTCAGGGTTTAAATATTTCAAATAGCTGAGTTGCACTTGCTTTGCTGCAGTTTACTAAATCACATGGCCATTACAGCTTCCTATTGAACGGTTGAAGTGCACTTCACATTGATGACCCTGTTGCTGAATGGGGTTTACATTGGACGTGAATCACTGTTCTGAATGAGCGTTCAGGTTCATATTGAGAGAAACGTGAGAGTTTTAATATTTGGTTTTGGCTGAGAAAAGAGAGTGAAGTCACAAAGAGAAAGTCAGCTGCGGAGGAGAGTAAATCACAGTTTTCCAGAAAGTTTTGTGTCTGTGCGCTGTGTGGATTCTTCATAATGCTGTCTCGCTTACAAATATATCAAACTTTAAATTGATCTCAAATTCAGCGTTTTACCCACCTACTAATTACATAAAATGTTTGTGGAACCGACATCTTGTGAATCTTTCATCTTATCGGCTCAACACTGCATGGTGGCCAAGGAAAGTGCATTGTCAAATTTGGTCCTGTTTTGACATACGCTACGTTCAAAATCAGTAAACTTTGAATGAACAGGCGACCAGCACTTTTTTGCAGATGCGGCAGGGACTAATCAACATAAGAAACGTTAAGTCGAGCTTCACCAAACTTTAAATGAACAGGTGAACAGGCATTTGTGCAGCAGGGGTGGTGCATCTTAGTATAATGATCTCAATTGCCTCTTGGTAGCAGTCTGTGGGAAATATTTTCCCATATATATATACACACTGCACCAACAGGCTATATAATGCAGATCTTGCTGTAAGAAAAATGTGTATGTCTCTGAGGGATCAAATAAGCAAATCAAACACAATTAATCTCCAAAGTAAAGCGAGCTGTCCACTAACCAGAGGGTTGGCAGTTTGATCCCTGTTTCCCCCAAACCACATGCTGAAGTGTCCTTGGGCAAGACACTGAAACCCGAAGTTGACCCTGACTGTTTGAGCGATGTGTGATAGAGGAAGTGTTTCCCATGTAGATGCTTTTGTATGGATGTGTGTTTGAAAAAAACTGTAAAGAGCATTTATCATTAGATATTAAAATCTTCCAAAAGAACTATTTAATGAAGCATATGACACAGACTTCAAGTTTTGCAGCTCAAACGCAGTGACATCCACACAAAGTCCCTTGTCTCCATCCAGCAGACCCACACAGACGCTCATTCATTCAACTGGAGGCTGGCATAGGCAGCTCCCTAATCAAAACAAGTCTTCAGAGACAGAGGCAGAGAGAGCGAGAGGCGCTCCAAATGTGTTGTCAATTAGCTGGAGCAGATCAATGGTACAGAATGAAAGAAACAGGAACAGGAAAGGTGCTGAATGAATCAAACAGGTCTGTTGTTGTTATGAGCTCTGTGATGCGGGACCAGGACTAAATGTTCAGCTGTGAGTTTGTCAGCCTCTTCAAAGATTTGGTCAAGAATTAGGTTTATGAAAACAATGAGGCAGCTTGTGTAAAGAGGCCTTCACTGCACCGGTTGCCATATTGTCCCTGAACGTTTCCTTTCAGTTCTCGGTTTCCCCCTCCCTCCCTTTTCTCTTTTTTCTTGGCCTAGCTTTCCTTCAGGCCTGCCCTCCATGGGTGCAATTCATTATCGCCTCACGCACATGCCAGCAAACGCTGTGAAAGACCCACATGAATACATGTGGAGTGACATTCCAACTAACTGATAGTTTTTAAAGCATGTGCATGCACGTGTTTGTTTGTTTTGGAAGATGCATTTGAATAAAATGAATTGATACCTTGTACAGTGATTTCTGCTTTTGTAAATAGAGATTTGAAAATATGCATTGGACCTGTGTCTGTTTTAAGTGCATCACTCTGCATAATTAGTTGATTGACCCTGGACAAAATAAGAGTTTTCTTGTTTGGGATGAAATTTGTAATTATTTTCTTCAAGGTATTTGACAGTTTCTCTGTGCTGTGTTTGTGGGAAGGCAAAAATTTAATCATATTAAAATGAACTGTGCTGACTGTGGCAATGTGCACAATAGCTATGGTTGTGTTGCTTTTAATTTCTACATTAGTTATTGTTTCAGTGAAGCTGAGTGCCCAAAAGATAAGAATCCTTTATTATTTCCACGATGAAGAAATTTGCATTGCAGTGCTGGGAGGCTGGTCACTCCAGGTGAGGTCCCCACGTTGATGCATGTGAGTGAGAGCTCAGAGAAATTAAAGTTTGTCAATTATTACATTACATTACATGTCATTTGGCAGACGCTTTTATCCAAAGCGACTTACAATTAGTGCATTCAACATCTATGAGGGGCCATTTTTAGGGGTTCAGTAGCTTGCCCAAGGACACTTCAGCATGCAGATGGGTAAGAGTGAAGATTGAATTGCCAACCATCTTGTTGGTGGACGACCACTCTTCCCCTAGGCCACACCTATAAAAAATACAAATAAAAACGTCTCTGCCTCCTATTAGTATGAGTTTGTAAAATTGATTGGTCTACCCTCAGAGGTCTCCTGAATACACTATGGTTGAAGGGGTGTTTGAACGGCTAGATGACCACTACTCCTACCTCCAGCTTCATGGCCATGCACAAAACAAAGGGGTAGGGCCAAGTGTTAGGGCTAATGGATTTATTAGGACAGGGCGTTATTCTAATCAGCTCCTCCACTTTATAAACAATGTCATTCAATTTAATTATTACATTTTTTATGCTACTTCATTCTTCACTTCACCTCTGGGGCAATTTTTTTTTTTTTTTACTCCTTCTAACTTTAGTTAATAGTTATTTTGCAGATTCATGTTAAAATATCAACTAATACATTATGTGAGGCAAATTCATTATTATTAAGCTAGCACAACGGAAATTCAAAGTGCTTTATATCAACATACAAGTCCCATAAAACACAGAGCATTTATAAAATGGTGGAAACAAAACAGACAATCAAATACAGTAGATTTGTAGAGGCAGCTCTGATTTATTCCAGATCTGTGGAGCATAAAAAGTGAAATCGGCTCCTGCATGTTTATTTTTACAATTTGTAGCTACTCACAAAATAACCACCCATAGACACTTCGTTTTGAATAGCTGCCCTATGACGTATCACAAAAAAAAAAAAAAATTGTAAACACAATGATCAGTATAAGTAAACGTGAAATGTAACAATGTAAAAGTTTGCATGAAACCAGTTGGGAAAAAAAAGCTGTCAGTGTCATCTAACTTCATTTCTTCGTTTACTCTGATAATATTGACTTTTACTATGAACAACTGAACAAGAACAGCGTGACATATTATTGTTGAAGAACTGAAATGATGCACTTGTGCTTTTACAACACTAAATGCTCAGCAGGGCATCAGGTCCTCAGCTCCTCCCACCACCGAGTCCTTCAGTCGATCTCACACAAAGTCACAGAGCCCTTCTTGAACCAGAAGCTGGGGAAGAGTGGTTGTGTGAACTTGGCAGAGAAGGTGTGTATAAGGCTCAACTCTTCTGATGTCACACTGTAATAACTCACCCTGCCGCCCTCCCAATCCAGAAACACTGCTATTTTTTGGCAACAGGACAACTTTTTAAGTGTGTATTCTTTCCCATGTAAGGCTTTGTACCCAGCCTTTGAGCAGCAAAGACTCCAGGACATCTTGTTGCATCCTAGGCCACCGCTGCTGTCCCATTTTCTAGACACTTCTCCATATGCCACTGAGATGCCAACTTCCCCCCTCCACTCCACCTCCCAGTAGCAAAGGCCTTTCAAGCCCTCCTCAACAGACACCTGAGACCTCCTAAACCTCTGATCATTTGCAGGTCGTGAAACTTTCTCATTAACTGTCTTTACAGTTCCTACTTTCCTGTTTGATTCAGAAAAAACAAGTCGCCTGCTGGCTGTGTTTTCATCAAACTTCAAATCTACAGCATCTGAAAGAGAAACAAACAACAAATGCAATAATTCAGTTTGAGTGTTGATTGTGTGGTTAAAAGACTACTTCACATTTTAGATTGGATTTACATTTGTATGATTTAAAAAAGTAAAAATTTGAAGTCAGAAAAAATAAAGCACACCCATTATTGCAACCTGTACTGATAAGGTTTAGTGAGATATTAATCTTATTGTCATTTTAAAATAATTACGCATCAGGTCTGCGATTCATACTTTACTGAATTAATTCAAAACTTACATTTCTTCAATCCCGGCTTCAACCGATGTGCTCCACCATGGTCCAAACTGTGCAAAATCAAAATATAGTTTTCATAATAATAATCAGGGTCGCCATATTAATTCATATGAAACAACAGCAAGACCCACAACAACAATCCTAATCTTTAACTGTTGGATAATAGGCTGCTGAGCTATTAAACATATGTGAAGTGCTTGCATGGGCCGGTTTTGTATTGGTCTGAACGTCAACAAAGCAGCTAAATGAATGCGCTAAACTGATGTGTTCAATTACTCTTATAAGTACTGAGAAGAAGTGTATTTTAACAGAAAGGTAACCACTTAGCTTTGCTTATAATCAATAAGTCCATAAATATGAATCTTGGAACTGAACTGAAGGAAATGATCGTGTATTTTATGATTTTCATCTTCATTAGGAGATTGTGTGTATATGTATTTTCAGTATAACCTGCTGTAAGAGATCCAGCTGCAACAATAAAAATGGACACATTTAAACACATCCTGTCATCTTCACATACCACAATGTCTTCAGTTTCTTTTTTGGATCGTCCACTATGGCAGTGAGCCTCTTCGACCCACTGTCTCCTGGATGGTTGTAACTGAGATCCAGCTCTTTCAGGGGGGAAACTGGATTGGAATCCAGAGCTGAGGCGAGGGCAAAGCAGCCTTCCTCTGTCACCTGACAACCCGACAGCCTGACAACCACACACAGACACACGTTTTGAAAAACACATTGCAGCTAATTCTGTTACTGGTCTAATCCTGACTGAGCGCTCAAGCATTTGTCAGGATTATGAAAACAAAATTCATTAACGTATTAAATCACAAACGTTTTTGACTGTTAGAAACTGATCATATGTAGTCTTCTCTGTCCATGTCAGAGACATTAATTTGCAACGTTGTATCAGATACTGGGGGAGGATACAACCTGTGTTCTAAATCAAGGGAAGGGTCCTAAGTAACAGCACTAGCAAGAGCATTTTTAAATGTTTGCACTTTGGAATAGCTACACTTAAATCTAAGCATTGTAATCATAGATATATATATATATATAAAGGCTAGATGTCTCGGCCAACGGAGTCGAACGTCCGCACATGCCGGCCATCTTGGATTAGGCGGCTCACTCACCCATAACATTGTGTTGGTAGTGGTACGTACTTTTTAAATAATCATAACTTGCTCAATTTTCAACCGATTTTTAAACGGTTTGGTTTGTTATAAACGTCAGAGATTTAGTTATGACACTGCATACTTATGAATAATTATGTTATTTAAAACAAATAATAATAATGTTCTAAAATAGTTAAATTTCCCTTTACAAATATACATCAAGAATTATTTTTTTTATTTTATTTAAAAAAGTACATGTACCACTACCAACACAATGTTATGGGTGAGCGAGCTGCCTGATCCAAGATGGCCGCCATGTGCGGATGTTCGACTCCGTTGGCCGGCAACACAGACGAGACATCTAGCCTTTATATATATATCTATGATTGTAATCCCCCCAACATGTACATGATATTGTGTAGGTTGTGTTGCTCATTATAAAATGTATAGAGCATGTATACTTACTTGAGACTCTCTACTTTACATTGTAAATTCTTTAGGCCATTAGCAAGTAGCTTCACTCCTGAATCCAGCAGGTCATTATGACTCAGGTCCAGCTCTATGAGATTAGAGGACGTGGAAGTGAGGACTGAGGATGTTAGACCTTTACAGGACTCCTCAGAGAGCTTGCACCAACTCAGCCTGTAAAAAGCGAAAGGTCCTGACGATGATTACTTGTATTATTAGGTAGGTGCTGGAAATATACTGGTACATGTAGCTGAGGCTGTTGTTAGCAAAACAGTGCTATCTTGTAGGGGACAGGGCTGAGAGTAAAAGAGCAAGGAAAGAAGTCACTGGATTAACTCATTTTAAAATGGTATCCACAAAGTGTGAAATAAATCAGGGGGACAAGATTAATTCACAGTGGAAACCACTTATAGTGATCACGGACATAGTATTCAACCGTTTATATGGATCAGAAAGCTTGGGACAGAGTCGTTCCTATAGAATTTCAATTAATAATTCATAATTTGGTTATTGCTCAAGTAATTAAGTAATTTTTATAACAGTTTTTTAGTAGTTCTGTCAGTAATTTACTGCTCCTCTCTGTGTTTCTATCACTCACCCTGCCGAAGCCAACTAAATCAGGCCAAACTGAGCACACCCCACAATCTCTACTGCTCTCCATATATTGACCTAATTTACAAATTGTGTTGTTTTTGACATAGTTTGTGTGTTCATGTGTTGGTGCATGTGTGTGTGTTTGTGTCAGCCCGAGAGTGAGGAGATGAGAGCTTCCAGGACGGGCTGACGAATGCCCGTGCTGCTATGAAGATTTTACTAATTAAGAAAAGTAATAGTTATTATTTGGTGATCAGTGTTGATATTGTGGCGTCATTTCAAACTTTAAACTGTAGCAATCGGAGACATCAGCTGAGTTGGTGTCAGTGTGTGTGTCTGAGAGAGAGAAGCGAGCAGCGGATTAAGTGAGTGTGTGTGCGATGTCCGTAATGTTACCTTACCCTAACGTGCATACAGAAGCTACACAATTCGCTTATAGTGATAATTTTGGCTCAGGACAGATGAGCCAATTTACTGGCAGATAGTTTGTTAATGGAACTAAATAAAATAACTGAGCAGTGAATGGCATTCAGTCCAACTTACATTTTTAACTTTAGTTAACTTTAGTTAAAAATGTAAACATATGGTCTGGCTAAGCATCTAGCTAAGTGTTCTTTGCTAAGACAAGGTTAGGATTCAACAGCAGTAATAAAACTGTACCTCCTTTCAGAGGGCTCAGCAAGTTTATGACTGAAGTGACTGACATCCACAGCAGAATCTTATGATAAATAATAATCTAAAAACTGGGTTACCATAAAGCTGACATAAGTATATATTGTTTTTGCATAGGGCTACTTCATAATACAATGATAATATTTGTAATGCTCATTTTAAAGTACTTACAAGCTGGTTTTGGAGACTTTGACCACATTCCCAGAAAAACTTTTTCTGATTTCAAGTACTTTTTCAGATCGAACACATCAAGGTTCACATCGGACATAAGCAGCACAAAAGTCAGAGCTGACCACTCGGAGGCAGAGAAATTTTCAAATGCCTTCTTCTCTGACAGCATCTTCTTTTTCACTTCTTTAACAAGGGACTGGTCATTCAGCTCATTCAAACAGTGGAAAAGATTGAGGTTTTTATCCGAATCCTGGATCTCTTCACTAATTTTGCCTTTGATGTAGTCAATTGTCTCCTTGTTGGTCTTTGTGTTATGTTCCGTCTTTTTCAGAAGGTCTTTCAGTAAACTTTGATTTGTTTCCAGAGAGAGACCAAGCAGGAAGCGAAGGAACAGATCCCAGTCTCCTTTCTCACTATCTAGAGCCTTGTCCACAGCTTTCTTGTAGAAGTCCGATGCAGACAAGTCTGCAACCACTGAGGTGGGTTTTGAGAGCAGATTTTCTCCTTTGTTATTGAACTCATGAAACACAAAAAAAGCTGCCAGAAACTCTTGAATGCTCAAATGGACAAAACAGAAAAAATTATTCTGGTACTGTCCACAACCTTCTCGTGTAACCCGAGTAAATAATCCAGAGAACACTGCAGTTTTTTCTATGTCAATACCACATTCTGTCAGGTTTTCTTCAGTGAAGAGAAGGTTTCCTTTCTCCAGCTCCTCGAAGGCCAGTTTTCCCAAAGATTGGATTGTGTCTTTGTTCCTTGTATTCCAGCATGAATCTGTTTCAGAACTCCCACTTGTCTCCTCATCACCATATTTCACATTAGCCTGTCTGCATTGCAGCAAAAGAAAGCAAAGATACATGTCAGTCAGCGTCTTGGGCATGCCCTCTTCTTGCTTTCGAATCACAAAGTCCTCCAGAACTTTTGAAGTGATCCAACAGAAGACTGGGATGTGACACATGATATGAATGCTCCTTGATTCCCTGACATGTGACAAGATTTGCATAAGCAGATCCGTATCACTGAATCTCTTCCTGAAGTACTCCTCCTTCTGGTCATCATTGAATCCTCGCACCTCAGTAACCCGGTCAACTTTATCAGCAGGGATATTACTGGATGCTGCAGGTCGGGAGGTGATCCAAATTTGAGCTGCAGAAAGCAAGTTTCCTTTGATAAGGTTTGCAAGCAGAACATTCACGGAGGTTTTCTTTTTCACATCAGTCAAATCCATATTTTGACTGAAGTCTAGGTCAAGGCGACATTCATCGAAGCCATCCAGGACAAACAGCACTTTGTACTTGTCATAGTTGCTTATTTCTGATTCCTTCATAGCAGGGAAGAACTGATGAAGAAGTTCTTCGAAACTCTGCACTCTGTCTTTTTGCAAATTCAACTCCCGGAATGGAAGAGGAAATATATAGTGTATGTGTGTATTGGCTTGACCCTCAGCCCAGTCCAGCATGTACTTCATTGATGCAAAAGATTTTCCAATGCCTGCCACTCCGATGGTTAGCACAGTTCTAATTGGTATATTTTCACATCCAGGTTTGAAGATGTCATGATAACTAATGGGCTTTTCTTCTGTTACTGGTTTGAATTTTGCCTCCTGAGTCTGTCTGACCTCATGCTGAGCATTGACGTCTCCCCTCTGTCCCTCTATGATGAAGATATTTGTGAAGACATCATTCAGAAGAGCAGAGGTTTTGTCCTGATCAATCCCCTCAGACACCCAGGTGAATTGCTCCTTCAGCTGAGATTTGACTTTCTTTTGACTTGTGACATCAGGCTTCTCTATAAGAAAACAGGTTTACATGAATTATTAAAACACCAAGAATTATGCGGTTGTTTTTTTATTTGAGTAAATACTAGTGAAGCTCTAAAGGGTTGCAAAGGCAAAAGCAAAAGCCAGTTCAGTCATCTGTTACTGTTCATTACATCTATCTACTAATTCAAAAAAGCTTTCTGATTTTCTCTCTGTATGTCAAGAATTGTTCATCTTATTAGCTTCCCACTTGTAATTGTGTATTGTCATAAAATATTAATATATTTTGAATAATCCAGTGACCATCATCAGTGTAAGTAATGTTGTCAATAAGGGTTGTCACGATACCAAAATAATGTCGATAGCAAGTTATACATTTCAATACCCATATTTTTCAACACTTTTCTTAAAAAGAAAGGTCGCTCTATCTGAGCCAGTGGCATCAGACTACTGTAGTAAAAACATGGGTGGAGAAATGATAGTGATAAATTAGTCATAGCAGAGGGTTCAATTCGTTTTTGAGGCTACCAGTAGTGTGCAGGCTGATCCTGGATTTGAGTTTCAGCACCATGAAATGTCAAACTTACAATGTCATTTACCCCCATTATTTCCATTCTCAATAAAATTTTAATTTATCTGTTAAGTGTTTTCTAGTTTTTTTGTATTCATGCATGAGTGTTTTTGACAATGGATATGACCTTCACTTTACAGCATTAGGCTATGTATAATTCAGATCAAGGTCATAACTTGTTAACTCCAATAACATAACTTCTCATTATAGATAAGCAGATGCTGCAGTGACAGAGAAAAACCCACGTAAGTACAGGTAAAGCATAATACCTCGTATTTCTGTCATCCTGTCATATGACTCATTAGGCAGGGAGCAAGATCTGGAGGTTATCCAGAGCTGGGCGGAAGGAAGCAGGTTTCCTTGGATGAGGTTTGTCAGTAGCACATCCACTGAGGCTGGCTGTAGGACATCTGTCAAAATGTCACTGTGGTTGAAGTCAAGACGTCGTTGATAACGGTCCAGTCCATCCAAGACAAATAAAACTTTGACATTTTCATAGTTAGATATGACAGATTCTTTGGTCTCCTTGAATAAATGATTAAGAAGTCCCACCAAGCTGACTTTTTCGTCTTTTATCCCATTAAGTTTTAAGACGTCCAGTGGAAATATAAGTTCTTCATCATCCTTTGCTCTGCCAATAGTGGTCCATAACCAATTGAAACGTGCTTTCTTATTTTCTGCCCATATTTGAATGAACTTCTTTACGTGGAAGGTTTTTCCAACATCAGTTTCTCCAATAGTAAGCAGAGTTCTTATCTCCTTTCCTTCTTCACATTTGAAGATCTCAGATGTCTCATTCACTTTTTTGAATGATTTTAGCTTTCTATTTTTCTCTTCATCATTGGCGTCACCATCACATTTTTCTCTAATAATGTGTTCAGTGTTTTTCTGGTTAGGATGAGTTCTGTCTTCATTTTGAAAGTATTCTCCACAAAGTCTTTTCTTCAGGCTTGATACCAGCTGCTGTCGGCGCTTCAAGGTCTCTGAATAAACAGAACAATTTTCTGCATATTATATCAACTCTTGTGTCATTTTTAAAGGTTCAGTGTATACAATTTAGGTGAAAGGGATCTATTGGAAAAATGATCAATAATATTAAAATAATCCTAGTGACTTTTTCAAAGTTTGTAATCATCTTAATTGTACAACTTGTTCTTTTCTTTATCCTAGAATGGGCCCTTTATATTTAAATACTTTATATTTACATCATAAGCGGATCTTCTCTACAGATGCCTCAGTTTTTTCTTTGCAAACTGTTCAAAAAACATTTTGAGTTTTTAGAATGACTGAAGGCTCTTACAGGTTCTTTCATGTTTGTATGTCAATAAATTCTACACACTGATCATTTCAATTATAATAACAATAATTTGTCAAAACAATTACACCACCTACAGAGGAAATTGTGAGCTATGGAAATCCCAAAGTTTCTTACCTCGACATTCTGTCACTTTCTGAATATATTGAGAGGGAATCTTGTCGACTCCTGAAGGTTGAGAGATGATCCACAGTCGAGCAGAGGGAAGCAGCGTCCCCTTGATGAGGCTTTTGAGTAGCACATCCATTGAGGCTTGCTTTGTTATGTCAGTCAGGTCCTTGTCTTTTTCAAAGTCAAGATCAAGTTTACAATCTTCTAGGCCCTCAAGGATAAAAGCTATTTTATACTTGTCATAGGTGGGAACTCTTCGTGGTTTAATATCACGGAAGAAACTATTAAGCAGATCCTCCATGCTTAGAGATCTACCTATTCTTGAATTTAACAGATGGAAATTAAATGACAAAATCAAGTCCATGTCTTTGTTGGAGTTTCCTTTTGCCCAATCAACCATTAACTTCCCTTTTTGAAATGTTTTGCCAATACCAGGAACACCCTTCATTAGAACTGTTCGTGTTGTGTTTTTCTTCGAAGCTTCAAATATTTCATTGTAACTTTTTAGAAGTTGTGGTTTGTCTATCTTGCTTTCGACAGCTTTTATCACAAAGAGTTCTGTGTCAATCACTTTTTGATTCTGATCTTTATAATCTTTGAGAATTCTTTTCTTCAGGTTATCTTGGAGTTCCTCCTTGGCATCTTTCTCTGAGGTAAAACAAAAACAGAAAAGAAATATAATGACCTCTCTAATGAGATATGGCAGTCATTTTATATTTTAAAACAATTAGGGTTGTCACGATAACAAAATCATTTCGTTAGCAAGTTATACATTTCAATACCTATATTTTTTTAATTCAATACCCATATTTTTTTAATACGTTTCGTTAAAAAGGAAAGTCGCTCTATCAGAGCCAGTGGCACCAGAATTATGTAGTAAAAAAAGGCCTTGAAAAATGATGGTGATTAATAAGTCATAGCAGAGGGTTTAATTTGTTTTTGAGGCTACCAGTAGTGTGCAAGATAATCCTGGATTTGAGCTTCATCAACATGAAATGTCAGACTTATAATGTAATTTATGCCCATTATTTCCTTTCTGAAAAATTGCAAGTGTTTTCTAGTTTTTTTGTATTCATGCATGAATGTGGGTTTGTGATGATAGATAAGTGACCTTCACTTTCCCACATTAGGCTATTTATAATTCAGATCAAAGTCATAACTTGTTAACTCCAATAACATAATACTTATTATAGATGTGCAGCTGCTGCAGTGAGAGAGAGAAAAACACACGTAAGTACAGGTAAAGCATAATACCTTGTATTTCTGTCATCCTGTCATATGACTCATCAGGCAGGGAGCAACAAGATCTGGAGGTTATCCGGAGCTGGGCGGAAGGAAGCAGGTTTCTTTGGATGAGGTTTGTCAGTAGCACATCCACTGAGGCTGGCTGTAGGACATCTGTCAAAATGTCACTGTGGTTGAAGTCAAGAGGTCGTTGATAACGGTCCAGTCCATCCAAGACAAATACAACTTTGACATTTTCATAGTTAGATATGACAGATTCTTTGGTCTCCTTGAATAAATGATTAAGAAGTCCCACCAAGCTGATTTTTTTATCTTTTAGCCCATTAAGTTTTAAGACATCCAGTGGAAATATAACTTCTTCATCATGCTTTGCTGTGACCATATGGGTCCAGAACCAATTGAAACGTGATTTTTTATTTTCTGCCCATTTTTGAATGAACTTCTTTACGTGGAAGGTTTTTCCAACATCAGGTTCTCCAATAGTAAGGACAGTTCTTATCTCCTTTTCTTTTTCACATTTGAAGATTTCAGATGTGTCTTTCACTTCTTTGACTGATTTTAGCTTTCCATTTTTCTCTTCATCATTGGCTTCACCAACACATTTTTCTCTAATAATGTGTTCAGTGTATTTCTGGTTACGATGAGTTTTGTCTTCATTTTGAGAGTATTCTCCACAAAGTCTTTTCTTCAGGCTTGACACCAGCTGCTGTCGGCGCTTCAAGGTCTCTGAATAAACAGAAAAATGTTCTGCATATTATATCAACTCTTGTACTTTTTTTAAAGGTTCAGTTTATACAATTTAGTTGAAAGGGATCTATTGGCAGAAATTAATAATAATATTAAGATAATCCTAGTGATATTTTCACAGTGTTTGAATCATGTAAATTGTACAAATTATTGTTTTGTTTATCCTAGAATGGGCCCTTTATATTTAAATACTTTATATTTACATCAGGAGCAGATTCTCTCTATGGAGGCCTCCGTTTTTTGTTTCCAAACTGGACAAACAACCTTTTGAGTTTTTAGAATGACAGAAGGCTCCAACAGGTTCTCTTTCATGTTTGGAAGGGAAGGTTAGTTAAGGGGTATTCAGTTGCAGCATGACACTTCAACTTCAGATGTCACTAAATTCTACACACTGATCCTTTAAACTATAATAACAATAATTTGTCAAAAAAATAACACCACCTACAGAGGAAATTGTGAGCAATGGAAATCCCAAAGTTTCTTACCTCGACATTCTGTCACTTTCTGAATATATTGAGAGGGAATCTTGTCGACTCCTGAAGGTTGAGAGATGATCCACAGTCGAGCAGAGGGAAGCAACGTCCCCTTGATGAGGCTTTTGAGTAGCACATCCATTGAGGCTTGCTCTGTTATGTCAGTCAGGTCCTTGTCTTTTTCAAAGTCAAGATCAAGTTTACATTCTTCCAGGCCATCAAGGATAAAAGCTATTTCATACTTGTCATAGGTGGGAACTTGTCGTGGTTTGAAATCATTGAAGAGACTATTAAGCAGATCTTCCATGCTTTGAATTTTGTCGCTTTGTAAATTTATCTGATTGAAATTAAATGACACAATCAAGTCTATGCCTTTGTTGGATTTCCCTTTTGCCCAATCAACCATTAACCTCCCTTTTTGAAATGTTTTGCCTATACCAGGAACACCCTTCATTAGAACTGTTCCTGTTGTATTTTCCTTTGATGGTTTAAATATTTCATTGTAATTTTTTAGAACTTGTGGTTCGTATGTCTTGCTTTTGTCAGCTTTTATCACAAAGAGTTCTGTGTCAATCTCTTTTTGACTCTGATCTTTATAATCTTCGAGAATTCTCTTCTTCAGGTGATCTCTGAGTTCATGTTTGGCATCTTTCTCTGAGGTAAAACAAAAACAGAAAATAAATATAATGACCTCTCTAATGAGATATGGCAGTCATTTTATATTATTATTAGTTGCATTTAATAACGTGTTTGGAATTCAGTTAAAGCACAGAGAAGAAATGGTATTATTATATTTAATTGTGACTATCAATATACAATGTTATGAAATTTGACTAATGTTTGTTTGAGTACCTGAAGCTTTGTCGAATTCGAGTGGGTCATCGTGAGATCGGTTGCCTATCTCTTTCTGTGTCTCTGGCTGGAGTTTGCTTCAACACAGACAAAACATTTTATTATTAATAGTTCAGTTCTCAACTTTGTGTGAGTAAGGAACTATCATTTTAGAGTGACAGAAATAGTAACTCTTGCTCATGACATGAAATGACTGTTAACTTACAGTCTATAACCTCTTTAACTCCAGATCTAAATATGCCGAAGCCCTGGCATTACCAAAATGATCTTACCTTTGTTGTGAGTCACTTTTCACAGAAGCATCGCCGGATTCAGGAGAGACTGATCCTTCTTCATCAGGAAACCTTTAATACAAATAGTATAAGTGTTTTTGCAATGTCAACCATTAACAGCCATCTTCCAAATTATTTAGAGCTCCAATATGTCAATGACAGTCAATGTATATGCACCAGTGCACGTCATCCTGCATAGTGAATCTCAAATATCCAAGTGAAGTAGCAATTTAAGGCCGATTTATAGTCGGATTTTTCGCAGGCACGCAAGCACGCAAGACACGCAACGTGCCCCTTGCGTGCTTGCGTGCCCCCTCTTGCGGCTTGCGTGGGCCCGCCAATTTTTCTAACTATACGACAAAGCGACGCGAGCCTCACGCAGCCCGCAAAGCTGTGATTGGTCTGCTTACTACATCCCGTCCGGAGACTAGTTTCCGGTTTCATGCCCCATAATACCGGCAGAAACCACATAAGATTTAGAAGAACGAATATGGACCAAATAGAAGAGCATTTGTCAGAAGAGATCCGAAAGTATGACCACTTGCTGGCGGATTTATCCGCCAGAAAAAAGCTACGAGGAGCCGCAGTGGCGATGTAAATAAACAGTCGACGAAGAAGAAAGAAGGCGTCTCTAAGGTCGTCTTCGACAAAACATGTTACTCCACCTAGTGTTCTGGCGGAGAATTGCTTTGTAACACGCGCAACCCTTGGAGAACTATAAACCAAAACGAGTCCGTCGATGCAACTGCATGGCCAGCCGCGATTGCAGTCGCAGTAGTATAATTCGGCCTTAAGAAAACACATTTCTGAGTGAAGGATGACTTTAACACAATGAAAGAATTGCTCTCAACTAAACTCGGGCCATCTAAATGTGGGAGATGTAATTCATTGTCGTAAATACAGGTTAGGGTTTAAACCTCTCTATTCACAGCAGTACACACGTGCATTTGTTTACAAGCTGAGGGAAAAGGAACAAGCAACCTGAGAAGCCAAAGAACCACGTCAACCAAAAATGCTAAGTAATGTTAAGGATTTTTTACACATATAATGAATTTTTTTATTTCTTGTGACATTGGAGATTAAACCTAACATAGCAAAAACAATGGAAAGCATATGTTGGGTGATTTATACTCTGAGCAAGTTGTACATAGGCTATTATACACACACTATATACTCTATATTTGTCAGAGCCGAGTAAGAAGATCTACATCCACACTACTATGTTTTAGTCATAAGGCTTGACTGTTTTATACCTGCCTTCTATACAAAAAACTATGTCAGCACCTAAAACAAGGAACTTTGGAGCTTATGTTTTGAAAAAGGACAGACAGAAAAGGAGATGTGAGGAAACAATGAAGCAGTTACTCAAAGTCTTGGAAACTTATCCAATCAAACTGTACCACAGCCCTGGCATCACCAAAATGATCTCACCTTTGTTAGTTGTCACTGAAGTCGCTAAGTTTGCCCATGGAGCTGTCACTTCTCACAGAACCATGACTGGGTTCAGGAGATACTGGTCCTTCTCTGTCAGGAGACCTTAATTACAAATTGTATAAGTGTTTCTGCAATGTCAAACATTAACAGCCATCTTCCAAATTATTTAGAGCTCTAATATGTCCATTACAGTCAATGTATATGCACCAGTGTACGTCATCCTGCACAGTGAATCTCAAATATCCAAGTGAAGTAGCAATTAACAAAACACATTTCTGAGTGAAGGATGACTTTAACACAATGAAAGAATTGCTCTCTACTACACTCAGGCCATCTAAAGGGGGGAGGTGTAATTCATTGTCGTAAATACAGGTTAGGGTTTGAACCTCTCTATTCACAGCAGTACACACATGCATTTGTTTACAAGCTGAGGGAAAAGGAACAAGCAACCTGAGAAGCCAAAGAACCCACGTCAACCAAAAATGCTTAGTAATGTTAAAGGATTTTTTACAAATATGATGAATAGTTTTATTTCTTGTGACATTGGAGATAAAACCTAACATAACAAAAACAATGAAAATCATCAGAAGGGTGATTCATACTCTGTGCAAGTTGTATATAGGCTACAATATACACACTATACTCTATATTTTTCAGAGCAGAGTAAGAAGAGTTTGTTAAATCTGAAATGTCATTTTTGTTCGAACTAACCATAAGATCAAATGTAACAAAAATTTAAGGAAAATAATAATTTTTTCTTGCATAAAGTCCATTGTTTTTCCTTCCTTTGCTCAGGCTACATCCACACTACTATGTTTTAGTTATAAGGCTTGACTGTTTTATACCTACCTTCTATACTAAAACAGAATGTCAAGCACTTAAAACGGATAACTTTTGAAACGCAGCTTATGGTTTGAAAAAAGAAGAAACAGAAAAGGAGATGTGAGGAAACAATGAAGCAGCAACTCAAAGTCTTGGAGACTTATCCAATCTAACTGTACCACAGCCCTGGCATCACCAAAATGATCTCACCTTTGTTGTGCGTCATTGAAGTTGATAGGTTTGCCCATGGAGCTGTCACTTCTCACAGAAACATGACTGGGTTCAGGAGATACTGGTCCTTCTCTGTCAGGAGACCTTGATTACAAATTGTATAAGTGTTTCTGCAATGTCAAACATTAACAGCCATCTTCCAAATTATTTAGATCTCTAATATGTCCATTACAGTCAATGTATATGCACCAGTGTACGTCATCCTGCACAGTGAATCTCAAATATCCAAGTGAAGTAGCAATTAACAAAACACATTTCTGAGTGAAGGATGACTTTAACACAATGAAAGAATTGCTCTGTACTACACTCAGGCCATCTAAAGGGGGGAGGTGTAATTCATTGTCGTAAATACAGGTTAGGGTTTGAACCTCTCTATTCACAGCAGTACACACATGCATTTGTTTACAAGCTGAGGGAAAAGGAACAAACAACCTGAGAAGCCAAAGAACCCATGTCAACCAAAAATGCTTAGTAATGTTAAAGGATTTTTAACAAATATGATGAATAGTTTTATTTCTTGTGACATTGGAGATAAAACCTAACATAACAAAAACAATGAAAATCATCAGTGGGGTGATTCATACTCTGTGCAAGTTGTATATAGGCTACAATATACAAGAGACTGATCCTTCATCGTGAGGAAACCTTTCACACAAATGGTACAAATGGTTTTACAATGTCAAACATTAACAGCCAAATCATTTAGAGCTCCAATATGTCAATTACAGTAAATGTATATGTACCAGTGTACGTCATTCTGCACAGTCAAAATAAAAAAAACAAATTACGTAATAATTAACAAAACACATAAATGAGTGAATGACGACTTTAACAGCCACCTATCAGGAGGACCTGCTGGTGTTGTCACCAGCAGGTCCTCCTGATAGGTGGCTTTCTCACTCAGGATTTGTTAAGGGGGCCCCGGCACTCTGGTTCTGCTGACTTAACCAGGATGCTCATTGCCAGCGCAAAGAGGTTAACGAGATGGTGCAACCAGTGATTATTCCCACTTGCAGTTAGTGCCAGTCTGACGTCACTTGGCCAGAGAAGACCCTCAACCTGAACTCACTGTAGTATACCAGTATGAGGTATTTTAACTCCTGCGGTATATAATATCTCTCCAGTGGAACCTCGACCTGCTTGTGGGGTATTGACCCATATGCATTTTTAACAATAAAGTTTAATCTTATCTAAAAGTATATTCTCTATATTTGTCAGAGCAGAGTTAGAAGAGTTTTTAAATCTGACATGTCATGTTTGTTGGAACAAAGCATACGATCAAATGTAAGAAAAATTTGGGAAAAGAATAAATATTTCTTGCATGAAGTCCATTGTTTTTCCTTCCTTTGCTCAGGCTACATCCACACTACTATGTTTTAGTCATAAGGCTTGACTGTTTTATACCTGCCATCTATACTAAAACAGAATGTCAAGCACTTAAAACGGATAACTTTTGAAACGCAGCTTATGGTTTGAAAAAAGAAGAAACAGAAAAGGAGATGTGAGGAAACAATGAAGCAGCAACTCAAAGTCTTGGAGACTTATCCAATCTAACTGTACCACAGCCCTGGCATCACCAAAATGATCTCACCTTTGTTGTGCGTCATTGAAGTTGATAGGTTTGCCCATGGAGCTGTCACTTCTCACAGAAACATGACTGGGTTCAGGAGATACTGGTCCTTCTCTGTCAGGAGACCTTGATTACAAATTGTATAAGTGTTTCTGCAATGTCAAACATTAACAGCCATCTTCCAAATTATTTAGATCTCTAATATGTCCATTACAGTCAATGTATATGCACCAGTGTACGTCATCCTGCACAGTGAATCTCAAATATCCAAGTGAAGTAGCAATTAACAAAACACATTTCTGAGTGAAGGATGACTTTAACACAATGAAAGAATTGCTCTCTACTACACTCAGGCCATCTAAAGGGGGGAGGTGTAATTCATTGTCGTAAATACAGGTTAGGGTTTGAACCTCTCTATTCACAGCAGTACACACATGCATTTGTTTACAAGCTGAGGGAAAAGGAACAAGCAACCTGAGAAGCCAAAGAACCCACGTCAACCAAAAATGCTTAGTAATGTTAAAGGATTTTTTACAAATATGATGAATAGTTTTATTTCTTGTGACATTGGAGATAAAACCTAACATAACAAAAACAATGAAAATCATCAGTGGGGTGATTCATACTCTGTGCAAGTTGTATATAGGCTACAATATACACACTATACTCTATATTTTTCAGAGCAGAGTAAGAAGAGTTTGTTAAATCTGAAATGTCATTTTTGTTCGAACTAACCATAAGATCAAATGTAACAAAAATTTAAGGAAAATAATAATTTTTTCTTGCATAAAGTCCATTGTTTTTCCTTCCTTTGCTCAGGCTACATCCACACTACTATGTTTTAGTCATAAGGCTTGACTGTTTTATACCTGCCATCTATACTAAAACAGAATGTCAAGCACTTAAAACGGATAACTTTTGAAACGCAGCTTATGGTTTGAAAAAAGAAGAAACAGAAAAGGAGATGTGAGGAAACAATGAAGCAGCAACTCAAAGTCTTGGAGTCTTATCCAATCTAACTGTACCACAGCCCTGGCATCACCAAAATGATCTCACCTTTGTTGTGCGTCATTGAAGTTGATAGGTTTGCCCATGGAGCTGTCACTTCTCACAGAAACATGACTGGGTTCAGGAGATACTGGTCCTTCTCTGTCAGGAGACCTTTAATGCAAAAGTATTAGTGTTTTGCAATGTCTGTCATTAACAGCCATCTTCCAAATTATTTAGAGCTCCAATATGTAAAATACAGTCAATGTATATGCACCAGTGTGCGTCAGTCTGCACAGTCAAGCTCAAACCACCAAGTTAAGTAGCAATTAACAAAATACATTTCTGAGTGAAATATGACTTTAACACAATGGAAAAATTACTCTCTGCTACACTCAGGCCTGAGCTTCCAAGACAATTTATGTTTCGATTTTATGTATGTTTGCTCTGTTAAGTTATAAAACATGCTGACAGTGAATGGATTATTCCTGACCACGCCATTTGCCACAGTCAGCTCGGAAAGATTTGTATAGATATCTATTATTATAATTGTTATTTAATACTCTATTCTAAAGTCTACAGGCTGTGTCCGCAGCATTTTGTAATTAGACACACTTATAGTATGTATATGATACAGTAGACGGCATCAATCTTACCACTACAGGTGAAGATACACTTCCATCGTCCAATGGTATTCACATAGCTGTTGTTTTAATGCAGGTTCCACTGCTACGATGCTGTCTCTTACTGAAAGAGGCAGACCAGCTGGAGTTTCAGTTTTGTTTTGATCGACCTCCTAACGGTTAAAGATACAGTGATGTGTTTTTTCTTCTTCTCATATCTTTGGACATAGTACTTCTTAGACTGTGCATATACCACTTTTTTTTTTTTAGTAGGCTACTGCGATGTGAATGTCCCATTGGGTAATGATGAATCGAGAGAAGTAAATAAAAACGAAGAATGTCACAAATATTTTTGCACACATATTAAACTATTTTAAGCAAACATTATTAAACCTTCGAAGCTGAAGTTAAAAAAGAACATCTAACATCTAACTAACTTCCAGGTCTGGGAGTGGCTTTCAGTGGAAACAATGCACAATGGACCAACTCGCCAGACAATATGGGCCCTTTACATATCGCCACGTTTTATAATTATTATTATTTTGTTATATTGTTTTGGAACATTCCACCTTGTGATTATTATCATTATTGTTTTGAGTATTAATTATATATATACATTTTTTCAATCTTCCTCACACCCCCACATGGGGTGGTAAGGCTCCCTCAAGCTCTGGGATCGAACCGCCGACCTTCAGGTTGGAGGACGACCAATCTACCCCTCAGCCACTTTACTTTCAGGAATTTCTGATGTGCAAATAAAAAACAACTTTTTGTGACCTTTGTCGCTTTTTTCAAAGAATAGATGGATAGATAGCTGGATAATTTATTAATCCCGTGGGAAATTCAGAATAGTGCCATCACTTTACTTAAATTCAACTTAATTGAATTACTTTTGGGGACATTTATCACTACATTCCTCCATCAGTCTGTACTTTTTCAATAATAGAGAAAACATTTATTCAATTATAATCACTTCGTTACAAAGATGATAAAGCTCGACCAAAAAGAACCCATGCATGTGACTGTGGTGTAATGCTTCTAAGTGTCTTCTTAATTTGTTGGGTCAGTTTTCAGACATAAAATCCAAACTGGTCTCTCCTCATGTCTACCCCCTTCGTTTCAGAGGGCTCCTGAACGAACTACGGTTGAAGGGGTGTTTGAACGGCTAGATGTCCACTACCCCTACCTCCAGCTTCATGGCCATGCACAAAACAAAGGGGTAGGGCCAAGTGTAAGGGCTAATGGATGAATTGGGACAGGGTGTTATTCTAATCAGCTCCTCCACTTTATCTACAATGTCATTCGAATTTAATCGTTACATTTGTTATGCTAATTCATACTTCACTTCCCCTCTGGGGCAATTTAGTTATTTTTTACTCTACCAACTTTAGTTAATAGTTATTTTGCAGATTCATGTTAAAATATCAACTAATACATTATGTGAGGCAAGTTTATTATTATTTATCTAGCACAACGGAAATTCAAAGTGATTCCTATTAACATACAAGTCCCATAAAACACAGATCATTTATAAAATGGTTGAAACAAAACAGACAATCAAATACAGTAGATTTGTAGAGGCAGCTCTGATTTATTCCAGATCTGTGGAGCATAAAAACTGAAATCTGCTCCTGCATGTTTATTTTTACAATTTCACAAAATAACCACCCACAGACAATTCGTTTTGAATAGTTGCCCTATGACATATCACAAAAAAATGTGTAAGCTAAATGATGATTATAAGTAAACATGAAATGTAACAATGTAAAAGTTTGCATATAAGCACTTGAAAAAAAAAGCTGTCAGTGTCATCTAACTTAATTTCTTCGTTTGCATTGTTAATATTGACTTTCAGTATGAACAACTGAATAAGAACAGCGTGACATATTATTGTTGAAGAACTGAAATGATGCACTTGTGCTTTTACAACACTAAATGCTCAGCAGGGCATCAGGTCCTCAGCTCCTCCCACCACCGAGTCCTTCAGTCGATCTCACACAAAGTCACAGAGCCCTTCTTGAACCAGAAGCTGGGGAAGAGCGGTTGTGTGAACTTGGCAGAGAAGGTGTGTATAAGGCTCAACTCTTCTGATGTCACACTGTAATAACTCACCCTGCCGCCCTCCCAATCCAGAAGCACTGCTATTTTTTGGCAAGGGGACAACTTTATAGTTGTGGATTCTTTCCCATGTAAGGCTTTGTACCCAGCCTTTGAGCAGCAAAGACTCCAGGACATCTTGTTGCATCCTAGGCCACCGCTGCTGTCCCATTTTCTAGACACTTCTCCATATGCCACTGAGATGCCAACTTCCCCCCTCCACTCCACCTCCCAGTAGCAAAGGCCTTTCAAGCCCTCCTCAACAGACACCTGAGACCTCCTAAAACTGTGATCAGTGGCAAGTCGTGAAACATTCTCCTTAACTGTCTTTACAGTTCGTACTTTCCTGTTTGATTCAGAAAAAACAAGTCGCCTGCTGGCTGTGTTTTCATCAAACTTCAAATCTACAGTATCTGAAAGAGAAACAAACAACAAATGCAATAATTCAGTTTGAGTGTTGATTGTGTGGTTAAAAGACTACATTTTGAATTGGATTTAAATTTGTATGATTTAAAAAAGTAAAATTTAAAAAAAATATAAAGCACACCCATTATTGCAACCTGTACTGGTAAGGTTTAGCGAGATATTCATCTTATTGTCATTTTAAAATAAGTATGCATCTGGTCTGTGATTCATACTTTACTGAATTAATTAAAAACTTACATTTCTTCATTCCCGGCTTCAACCGATGTTCTCCACCATGGTCCAAACTGTGCAAAATCAAAATATAGTTTTCATAATAATAATCAGGGTCGCCATATTAATTCATATGAAACAACAGCAAGACCCACAACAACAATCCTAATCTTTAACTGTTGGATAATAGGCTGCTGAGCTATTAAACATATGTGAAGTGCTTGCATGGGCCGGTTTTGTATTGGACTGAACGTCACAGTTTGGTAAAGCAGCTAAATGAATGCGCTAAACTGATGTGTTCAATTACTCTTATAAGTACTGAGAAGAAGTGTATTTTTAACAGAGAGGTAACCACTTAGCTTTGCTTATAATCAATAAGTCCATAAATATGAATCTTGGAACTGAACTGAATGAAATGATCGTGTATTTTATGATTTTCATCTTCATTAGGAGATTGTGTGTATATGTATTTTCAGTATAACCTGCTGTAAGAGATCTAGCTGCAACAATAAAAATGGACACATTTAAACACATCCTGTCATCTTCACATACCACAATGTCTGCATTGTCCTTTTTGGATCCTCCGCTATGGCAGTGAGCCTCTTCGACCCACTGTCTCCTGGATGATTGTAACTGAGATCCAGCTCTTTCAGGGGGGAAGCTGGATTGGAATCCAGAGCTGAGGCGAGGGCAAAGCAGCCTTCCTCTGTCACCTGACAACCCGACAGCCTGACAACCACACACAGACACACGTTTTGAAAAACACATTGCAGCTAATTCTGTTACTGGTCTAATCCTGACTAAGCGCTCAATTATTTGTCCGGATTATGAAAACAAAATGCATTAACGTATTAAATCACAAACGTTTTTGACTGTTAGAAACTGATCATATGTAGTCTTCTCTGTCCATGTCAGAGACATTCATTTGCAACGTTGTATCAGATATTAAGATACTGGGGGAGGATACAACCTGTGTTCTAAATCAAGGGAAGGGTCCAAAGTAACAGCACTAGCAAGAGCCTTTTTAAATGTTTGCACTTTGGAATAGCTAGACAGGCATGTATGAGGGGGCAGCCACAAATCTTGAGGGGGCATTGTGCCTAACCCTAACCCTAACCCTATTTAGTTTGAGGGGGCACAACATTTATTTGAGGGGGCCAGGCCCCCTCTTGCCCCTGCCTAGACCCGGCCCTGATAGCTACACTTAAATCTAAGCATTGTAATCCCCCCAAACATGTACATGATATTGTGTAGGTTGTGTTGCTCATTATGAAATGTATAGAGCATGTATACTTACTTGAGACTCTCTAGTTTACATTGTAAACTCTTTAGGCCATTAGCAAGTAGCTTCACTCCTGAATCCAGCAGGTCATTATGACTCAGGTCCAGCTCTATGAGATTAGAGGACGTGGAAGTGAGGACTGAGGATGTTAGACCTGTACAGGACTCCTCAGAGAGCTTGCACCAACTCAGCCTGTAAAAAGCGAAAGGTCCTGAGGATGATTACTTGTATTATTAGGTAGGTGCTGGAAATATACTGGTACATGTAGCTGAGGCTGTTGTTAGCAAAACAGTGCTATCTTGTAGGGGACAGGGCTGAGAGTAAAAGAGCAAGGAAAGAAGTCACTGGATTAACTCATTTTAAAATTGTATCCACAAAGTGTGAAATAAATCAGGGGGACAAGATTAATTCACAGTGGAAACCACTTATAGTGATCACGGACATAGTATTCAACCGTTTATATGGATCAAAAAGCTTGGGACAGAGTCGTTCCTATAAAATTTCAATTAATAATTCATAATTTGGTTATTGCTCAAGTAATTAAGTAATTTTTATTACAGTTTTTTAGTAGTTCTGTCAGTAATTTACTGCTCCTCTCTGTGTTTCTATCACTCACCCTGCCGAAGCCAACTAAATCAGGCCAAACTGAGCACACCCCACAATCACTACTGCTCTCCATTTATTGTCTTAATTTACAAATTGTGTTGTTTTTGACACTGTTTGTGTGTTCATGTGTGGGTGCATGTGTGTGTGTGTTTGTGTCAGCCCGAGAGTGAGGAGACGAGAGCTTCCAGGATGGCTTGCAAATGCCCGCGTTGCTACGAAGATTTTACTAATTAAGAAAAGTAATAGTCATTATGTGGTGATCAGTGTTGATATTGTGGCGTCATTAAGTGAGAGTGTGTGAGATGTCCATAATGTTACCTTACCCTAACATGCATACAGAAGCTACACAATCCGCTTATAGTGATAATTTTGGCTCAGGACAAACACTCTAAGCAATTTCCACTATTTTAAAAACGTTTACTGGCAGATAGTTTGTTAATGAGAATCATTTTGCTAAACTAATGGAACTAAATAAAATAACTGAGCAGTGAATAGCATTTAGTCCACCTAGCCAGCTGGTAAAGCCAACTTTAGTTAAAAATGTAAACATATGGTCTGGCTAAGCATCTAGCTGAGTGTTCTTTGCTAAGACAAGGTAAGGATTCAACAGCAGCAATAAAACTGTACTTCCTTTTAGTTTATGACTGAATTGCCTGACATCCACAGCAGGATCTTATGATAGATAACCATCTAAAAACTGGGTTTCCATAAGGCTGACGTAAGTAATATTGTTTTTGCATAGGGCTACTTCATAATACCATATTCATATTTGTAATGCTCATTTTAAAGTACTTACAAGGTGGTTTTGGAGACTTTGACCACTGGCAACATTCCCAGAAAAACTTTTTCTGATTTCAAGTACTTTTTCAGATCGAACACATCAAGGTTCACATCGGACATAAGCAGCACAAAAGTCAGAGCTGACCACTCGGAGGCAGAGAAATTTTCAAATGCCTTCTTCTCTGACAGCATCTTCTTTTTCACTTCTTTAACAAGGGACTGGTCATTCAGCTCATTCAAACAGTGGAAAAGATTGAGGTTTTTATCCGAATCCTGGATCTCTTCACTAATTTTGCCTTTGATGTAGTCAATTGTCTCCTTGTTGGTCTTTGTGTTATGTTCCGTCTTTTTCAGAAGGTCTTTCAGTAAACTTTGATTTGTTTCCAGAGAGAGACCAAGCAGGAAGCGAAGGAACAGATCCCAGTCTCCTTTCTCACTATCTAGAGCCTTGTCCACAGCTCTCTTGTAGAAGTCCGATGCAGACAAGTCTGCAACAACTGAGGTGGGTTTTGAGAGCAGATTTTCTCCTTTGTTATTGAACTCATGAAACACAAAAAAAGCTGCCAGAAACTCTTGAATGCTCAAATGAACAAAACAGAAAAAATTATTCTGGTACTGTCCACAACCTTCTCGTGTAACCCGAGTAAATAATCCAGAGAACACTGCAGTTTTTTCTATGTCAATACCACATTCTGTCAGGTTTTCTTCAGTGAAGAGAAGGTTTCCTTTCTCCAGCTCCTCGAAGGCCAGTTTTCCCAAAGATTGGATTGTGTCTTTGTTCCTTGTATTCCAGCATGAATCTGTTTCAGAACTCCCACTTGTCTCCTCATCACCATATTTCACATTAGCCTGTCGGCATTGCAGCAAAAGAAAGCAAAGATACATGTCAGTCAGCGTCTTGGGCAGGCCCTCTTTTTGCTTTCGAATCACAAAGTCCTCCAGAACTTTTGAAGTGATCCAACAGAAGACTGGGATGTGACACATGATATAAATGCTCCTGGATTTCTTGACATGTGACAAGATTTGCATAAGAAGATCCGTATCACTGAATCTCTTCCTGAAGTACTCCTCCTTCTGGTCATCATTGAATCCTCGCACCTCAGTAACCCGGTCAACTTTATCAGCAGGGATATTACTGGATGCTGCAGGTCGGGAGGTGATCCAAATTTGAGCTGCAGAAAGCAAGTTTCCTTTGATAAGGTTTGCAAGCAGAACATTCACGGAGGTTTTCTTTTTCACATCAGTCAAATCCATATTTTGACTGAAGTCTAGGTCAAGGCGACATTCATCGAAGCCATCCAGGACAAACAGCACTTTGTACTTGTCATAGTTGCTTATTTCTGATTCCTTCATAGCAGGGAAGAACTGATGAAGAAGTTCTTCGAAACTCTGCTCTCTGTCTTTTTGCAAATTCAACTCCCGGAATGGAAGAGGAAATATATAGTGTATGTGTGTATTGGCTTGACCCTCAGCCCAGTCCAGCATGTACTTCATTGATGCAAAAGATTTTCCAATGCCTGCCACTCCGATGGTTAGCACAGTTCTAATTGGTATATTTTCACATCCAAGTGTGAAGATGTCATGATAACTAATGGGCTTTTCTTCTGTTACTGGTTTGAATTTTGCCTCCTGAACCTGTCTGACCTCATGCTGAACATTGACGTCTCCCCTCTGTCCCTCTATGATGAAGATATTTGTGAAGACATCCTTCAGAAGAGCAGAGGTTTTGTCCTTATCAATCCCTTCAGACACCCAGGTGAATTGCTCCCTCAGCTGAGATTTGACTTTCTTTTGACTTGTGACATCAGGCTTCTCTATAAGAAAACAGGTTTACATGAATTATTAAAACACCAAGAATTATGCGGTTGTTTTTTATTTGAGTAAATACTAGTGAAGCTCTAAAGAGTTGCAAAGGCAAAAGCAAAAGCAAGTTCAGTCATCTGCTACTGTTCATTACATCTATCTACTAATTCCAAAAATCTGTTTGTCTCTCTGTATATCAAGAATTGTTCATCTTATTAGCTTCCCACTTGTACTTGTGTATTGTCATAAAATATTAATATATTTTGAATAATCAAGTGACCATCATCAGTGTAAGTGATGTTGTCAATAAGGGTTGTCACGATACCAAAATAAGACTTCTGTAGTAAGAACATGGGTTGAGAAATGATAGTGATAAATTAGTCATAGCAGAGGGTTCAATTAGTTTTTGAGGCTACCAGTAGTGTGCAGGCTGATCCTGGATTTGAGCTTCAGCACCATGAAATGTCAGACTTACAATGTCATTTATGCCCATTATTTCCATTCTCAATAAAATTGCAATTTATCTGTTAAGTGTTTTCTAGTTTTTTGTATTCATGCATGAAGGTGGGTTTTTGACAATGAATATGACCTTCACTTTACAGTATTAGGCTAAGTATAATTCAGATCAAGGTCATAACTTGTTAACTCCAATAACATAACGTCTTATTATAGCTAAGCAGATGCTGCAGTGAGAGAGAAAAACCCACGTAAATACAGGTAAAGCATCATACCTCGTATTTCTGTCATCCTGTCATATGACTCATCAGGCAGGGAGCAAGATCTGGAGGTTATCCAGAGCTTTGCAGAAGGAAGCAGGTTTCCTTGGATGAGGTTTGTCAGTAGCACATCCACTGAGGCTGGCTGTAGGACATCTGTCAAAATGTCACTGTGGTTGAAGTCAAGAGGTCGTTGATAACGGTCCAGTCCATCCAAGACAAATAAAACTTTGACATTTTCATAGTTAGATATGACAGATTCTTTGGTCTCCTTGAATAAATGATTAAGAAGTCCCACCAAGCTGACTTTTTCGTCTTTTATCCCATTAAGTTTTAAGACGTCCAGTGGAAATATAAGTTCTTCATCATCCTTTGCTCTGCCAATAGTGGTCCATAACCAATTGAAACGTGATTTCTTATTTTCTGCCCATATTTTAATGAACTTCTTTACATGGAAGGTTTTTCCAACTTCAGTTTCTCCAATAGTAAGGACAGTTCTTATCTCCTTTCCTTTTTCACATTTGAAGATTTCAGATGTCTCATTCACTTTTTTGAATGATTTTTGCTTTCCATTTTTCTCTTCATCATTGGCGTCACCATCACATTTTTCTCTAATAATGTGTTCAGTGTTTTTCTGGTTAGGATGAGTTCTGTCTTCATTTTGAGAGTATTCTCCACAAAGTCTTTTCTTCAGGCTTGATACCAGCTGCTGTCGGCGCTTCAAGGTCTCTGAATAAACAGAACAATTTTCTGCATATTATATCAACGTTTGTGTCATTTTTAAAGGTTCAGTGTATACAATTTAGGTGAAAGGGATCTATTGGCAAAATTAATAATAATATTAAAATAATCCTAGTGATATTTTCAAAGTGTGTAATCATCTTAATTGTACAACTCGTTCTTTTCTTTATCCTAGAATGGGCCCTTTATATTTAAATACTTTATATTTACATCATAAGCGAATCCTCTCTACAGATGCCTCAGTTTTTTCTTTGCAAACTGGACAAACAACATTTTGAGTTTTTAGAATGACTGAATGCTCTTACAGGTTCTGTCATGTTTGGAAGGGGAGGTTAGTTGAGGGGTATTCAGCTGCAACATGACACATTAACTTCAGATGTCACCAAATTCTACACCCTGATCCTTTCAATTATAATAACAATAATTTGTCAAAAAAAATAACACCACCTACAGAGGAAATTGTGAGCTATGGAAATCCTAAAGTTTCTTACCTCGACATTCTGTCACTTTCTGAATATATTGAGAGGGAATCTTGTCGACTCCTGAAGGTTGAGAGATGATCCACAGTCGAGCAGAGGGAAGCAACGTCCCCTTGATGAGGCTTTTGAGCAGCACATCCATTGAGGCTTGCTCTGTTATGTCAGTCAGGTCCTTGTCTTTTTCAAAGTCAAGATCAAATTTACATTCTTCCAGGCCGTCAAGGATAAAAGCTATTTTATACTTGTCATAGGTGGGAACTTTTCGTGGTTTAATATCACTGAAGAAACTCTTAAGCAGATATTCCATGCTTAGAGTTTCGCTTCTTCTTGAATTTAGCTGATTGAAATTAAATGACACAATCAAGTCTATGTCTTTGTTGGAGTTCCCTTTTGCCCAATCAACCATTAACGTCTCTTTTTGAAATGTTTTGCCGATACCAGGAACACCCTTCATTAGAACTGTTCGCGTTCTGTCTTTATTCGAAGGATCAAATATTTCATTGTAATTTTTTAGAAGTTGCGGTTCGTCTTTCTTGCTTTCATCAGCTTTTATCACAAAGAGTTCTGTGTCAATATTTTTTTGACTCTGATCTTTATAATCTTTTAGAATTCTCTTCTTCAGGTTATCTCGGAGTTCCTCCTTGGCATCTTTCTCTGAGGTAAAACAAAAACAGAAAAGAAATATAATGACCTCTCTCATGAGATTTGGCAGTAATTTTATATTTTAAATAATTAGGGTTGTCACGATACCAAAATAATTTCGATAGCAAGTTATACATTTCAATACCATGTTTTTCAATACTTTTCGTAAAAAAGGAAAGTCGCTCTATCTGAGCCAGTGACACCAGACTTATGTGGTAAAAACATGGGTTGAAAAATAATGGTGATAAATTAGTGATAGCAGAGGGTTGATTTAATTTTTGAGGCTACCAGTAGTGTTCAGGCTAATACTGGATTTGAGCTTCATCACCATGAAATGTCAGACTTACAATGTCATTTATGCCCATTATTTCCATTCTCAATAAAATTCCAAGTGTTTTCTATTTTTTTTGTATGCATGCATGAAGTTGGGTTTTTGACAATGGATAAGTGACCTTCACTTTACCGCAGTAGGCAATGTATAATTCAGACCGTGGTCATAACTTGTAATTCCAATAACATAACTTCTTATTATAGATGTGCAGCTGCCGCAGTGAGAGAGAAAAACACACGTAAGTACAGGTAAAGCATAATACCTCGTATTTCTGTCATCCTGTCATATGACTCATCAGGCAGGGAGCAAGATCTGGAGGTTATCCAGAGCTTTGCAGAAGGAAGCAGGTTTCCTTGGAGGAGGTTTGTCAGTAGCACATCCACTGAGGCTGGCTGTAGGACATCTTTCAAAATGTCACTGTGGTCGAAGTCAAGAGGTCGTTGATAACGGTCCAGTCCATCCAAGACAAATAAAACTTTGACATTTTCATAGTTAGATATGACAGATTCTTTGGTCTCCTCGAATAAATGATTAAGAAGTCCCACCAAGCTGATTTTTTCCTCTTTTATCCGATTAAGTTTTAAGACGTCCACTGGAAATATAAGTTCTTCATCATCCTTCCCTTTGAAGAAACGGGTCCAAGACGAAGTGGAAAATAATGTTTTATCATTATTTTCTGCCCATTTTTTAATGAACTTCTTTACGTGGAAGGTTTTTCCAACATCAGGTTCTCCAATAGTAAGCAGAGTTCTTATTATCTGTCCTTTTTTACATTTGAAGATTTCAGATGTTTCATTCACTTTTTTGAAAGATTTTTGCTTTCCATTTTTCTCTTCATCATTGGCGTCACCAACACATTTTTCCTCAATAATGTGTTCAGTGTATTTCTGGTTACGATGAGTTTTGTCTTCATTTTGAGAGTATTCTCGACAAAGTCTTTTCTTCAGGTTTGATACCAGCTGCTGTCGGCGCTTCAAGGTCTCTGAATAAACAGAAAAATGTTCTGCATATTATATCAATTTTTTTGTGCTATTTTTAAAGGTTTAGTGTATACAATTTAGGTGAAAGGGATCTATTGGCAGAAATTAATAATAATATTAAAATAAACCTAATAATATTTTAGTGTATTTAGTGTGTAATCACCTAAATTGTATGAATTTATTGTTGTTTTATTTACCGTAGAATTGGCCCTATATATTTGAACACTTTATATTTAAATCAGGAGCGGATCTTCTCTACAGATGCCTCAGTTTTCTTTTTCCAAACTGGACAAACAACCTATTGAGTTTTTAGAATGACTGAAGGCTCATACAGGTTCTCTTTCATGTTTGGAAGGGGAGGTTAGTTGAGGGGTATTCAGCTGCAACATGACACTTCAACTTCAGATGTCACTAAATTCTACACACTGATCCGTTAAACTATAATAACATTAATTTGTCAAACAGAAATAACACTACCTACAGAGGACATTGTGAGTTATGGAAATCCCAAAGTTTCTTACCTCGACATTCTGTCACTTTCTGAATATATTGAGAGGGAATCTTGTCGACTCCTGAAGGTTGAGAGATGATCCACAGTCGAGCAGAGGGAAGCAACGTCCCCTTGATGAGGCTTTTGAGCAGCACATCCATTGAGGCTTGCTCTGTTATGTCAGTCAGGCTCTTGTCTTTTTCAAAGTCAAGATCAAGTTTACATTCTTCCAGGCCGTCAAGGATAAAAGCTATTTTATACTTGTCATAGGTGGGAACTTGTCGTGGTTTGAAACCACTGAAGAGACTATTAAGCAGATCTTCCATGCTTTGAATTTTGTCGCTTTGTAAATTTAGCTGATTGAAATTAAATGACACAATCAAGTCTATGTCTTTGTTGGAGTGTCCTTTTGCCCAATCAACCATTAACCTCCCTTTTTGAAATGTTTTGCCTATACCAGGAACACCCTTCATTAGAACTGTTCCTGTTGTATTTTCCTTTGATGGTTTAAATATTTCATTGTAATTTTTTAGAACTTGTGGTTTGTCTTTCTTGCTTTTGTCAGCTTTTATCACAAAGAGTTCTGTGTCAATCTCTTTTTGACTCTGATCTTTATAATCTTGGAGAATTCTCTTCTTCAGGTGATCTCTGAGTTCATGTTTGGCATCTTTCTCTGAGGTAAAACAAAAACAGAAAAGAAATATAATGACCTCTCTAATGAGATATGGCAGTCATTTTATATTTTAGAGCAATATGGTGGCATTTAATAACGTGTTTTGAATTCAGTTAAAGCACAGAGAAGAAATGGTGTTACTATATTTAATTGTGACTATCAATATACAATGTTATGAAATTTGACTTCCTTTATGTTTGTTTGAGTACCTGAAGCTCTGTCGAAGTCGAGTGGGTTATCGTGAGATCGGTTGCCTATCTCTTTCAGTGTCTGTGGCTGGAGTTTGCTTCAACACAGACAAAACATTTTATTATTAATAGTTCAGTTCTCAAGTTTGTGTGAGTAAGGAACTATAATTTTAGAGTGACAGAAATAGTAACTCTTGCTCATGACATGAAATGACTGGTAACTTATAGTCTATAACCTCTTTAACTCCAGATCTAAATATACCGAAGCCCTGGCATTACCAAAATGATCTTACCTTTGTTGTGAGTCACTTTTCACAGAAGCATCGCCGGATTCAGGAGAGACTGATCTTTCTTCATCAGGAAACCTTTAATACAAATAGTATAAGTGTTTTTGCAATGTCAACCATTAACAGCCATCTTCCAAATTATTTAGAGCTCCAATATGTCAATGACAGTCAATGTATATGCACCAGTGTACGTCATCCTGCATAGTGAATCTCAAATATCCAAGTGAAGTAGCAATTTAAGGCCGATTTATAGTCGGATTTTTCGCAGGCACGCAAGCACGCAAGACACGCAACGTGCCCCTTGCGTGCTTGCGTGCCCCCTCTTACGGCTTGCGTGGGCCCGCCAATTTTTCTAACTATACGACAAAGCGATGCGAGCTTTGTAACTCGCGCAACCCTTGGAGAACTATAAACCAAAACGAGTCCGTCGATGCAACTGCATGGCCAGCCGCGGTTGCAGTCGCAGTAGTATAATTCGGCCTTAACAAAACACATTTCTGAGTGAAGGATGACTTTAACACATGAAAGAATTGCTCTCAACTAAACTCAGGCCATCTAAAGGTGGGAGATGTAATTCACTGTCGTAAATACAGGTTAGGGTTTAAACCTCTCTATTCACAGCAGTACACACGTGCATTTGTTTACAAACTGAGGGAAAAGGAACAAGCAACCTGAGAAGCCAAAGAACCACGTCAACAAAAAATGCTAAGTAATGTTAAGGATTTTTTACACATATAATGAATTTTTTTATTTCTTGTGACATTGGAGATTAAACCTAACATAGCAAAAACAATGGAAAGCATATGTTGGGTGATTTATACTCTGAGCAAGTTGTACATAGGCTATTATACACACACTATATACTCTATATTTGTCAGAGCCGAGTAAGAAGATCTACATCCACACTACTATGTTTTAGTCATAAGGCTTGACTGTTTTATACCTGCCTTCTATACAAAAAACTATGTCAGCACCTAAAACAAGGAACTTTGGAGCTTATGTTTTGAAAAAGGACAGACAGAAAAGGAGATGTGAGGAAACAATGAAGCAGCAACTCAAAGTCTTGGAGACTTATCCAATCAAACTGTACCACAGCCCTGGCATCACCAAAATGATCTCACCTTTGTTGGTTGTCACTGAAGTCGCTAAGTTTGCCCATGGAGCTGTCACTTCTCACAGAACCATGACTGGGTTCAGGAGATACTGGTCCTTCTCTGTCAGGAGACCTTAATTACAAATTGTATAAGTGTTTCTGCAATGTCAAACATTAACAGCCATCTTCCAAATTATTTAGAGCTCTAATATGTCCATTACAGTCAATGTATATGCACCAGTGTACGTCATCCTGCACAGTGAATCTCAAATATCCAAGTGAAGTAGCAATTAACAAAACACATTTCTGAGTGAAGGATGACTTTAACACAATGAAAGAATTGCTCTCTACTACACTCAGGCCGTCTAAAGGGGGGAGGTGTAATTCATTGTCGTAAATACAGGTTAGGGTTTGAACCTCTCTATTCACAGCAGTACACACATGCATTTGTTTACAAGCTGAGGGAAAAGGAACAAACAACCTGAGAAGCCAAAGAACCCACGTCAACCAAAAATGCTTAGTAATGTTAAAGGATTTTTTACAAATATGATGAATAGTTTTATTTCTTGTGACATTGGAGATAAAACCTAACATAACAAAAACAATGAAAATCATCAGTGGGGTGATTCATACTCTGTGCAAGTTGTATATAGGCTACAATATACACACTATACTCTATATTTTTCAGAGCAGAGTAAGAAGAGTTTGTTAAATCTGAAATGTAATTTTTCTTCGAACTAACCATAAGATCAAATGTAACAAAAATTTAAGGAAAATAATAAATTTTTCTTGCATAAAGTCCATTGTTTTTCCTTCCTTTGCTCAGGCTACATCCACACTACTATGTTTTAGTCATAAGGCTTGACTGTTTTATACCTGCCATCTATACTAAAACAGAATGTCAAGCACTTAAAACGGATAACTTTTGAAACGCAGCTTATGGTTTGAAAAAAGAAGAAACAGAAAAGGAGATGTGAGGAAACAATGAAGCAGCAACTCAAAGTCTTGGAGTCTTATCCAATCTAACTGTACCACAGCCCTGGCATCACCAAAATGATCTCACCTTTGTTGTGCGTCATTGAAGTTGATAGGTTTGCCCATGGAGCTGTCACTTCTCACAGAAACATGACTGGGTTCAGGAGATACTGGTCCTTCTCTGTCAGGAGACCTTAATTACAAATTGTATAAGTGTTTCTGCAATGTCAAACATTAACAGCCATCTTCCAAATTATTTAGATCTCTAATATGTCCATTACAGTCAATGTATATGCACCAGTGTACGTCATCCTGCACAGTGAATCTCAAATATCCAAGTGAAGTAGCAATTAACAAAACACATTTCTGAGTGAAGGATGACTTTAACACAATGAAAGAATTGCTCTCTACTACACTCAGGCCATCTAAAGGGGGGAGGTGTAATTCATTGTCATAAATACAGGTTAGGGTTTGAACCTCTCTTTTCACAGCAGTACACACATGCATTTGTTTACAAGCTGAGGGAAAAGGAACAAACAACCTGAGAAGCCAAAGAACCCATGTCAACCAAAAATGCTTAGTAATGTTAAAGGATTTTTAACAAATATGATGAATAGTTTTATTTCTTGTGACATTGGAGATAAAACCTAACATAACAAAAACAATGAAAATCATCAGTGGGGTGATTCATACTCTGTGCAAGTTGTATATAGGCTACAATATACAAGAGACTGATCCTTCATCGTGAGGAAACCTTTCACACAAATGGTACAAATGGTTTTACAATGTCAAACATTAACAGCCAAATCGTTTAGAGCTCCAATATGTCAATTACAGTAAATGTATATGTACCAGTGTACGTCATTCTGCACAGTCAAAATAAAAAAAACAAATTACGTAATAATTAACAAAACACATAAATGAGTGAATGACGACTTTAACAGCCACCTATCAGGAGGACCTGCTGGTGTTGTCACCAGCAGGTCCTCCTGATAGGTGGCTTTCTCACTCAGGATTTGCTAAGGGGGCCCCGGCACTCTGGTTCTGCTGACTTAACCAGGATGCTCATTGCCAGCGCAAAGAGGTTAACGAGATGGTGCAACCAGTGATTATTCCCACTTGCAGTTAGTGCCAGTCTGACGTCACTTGGCCAGAGAAGACCCTCAACCTGAACTCACTGTAGTATACCAGTATGAGGTATTTTTACTCCTGCGGTATATAATATCTCTCCAGTGGAACCTCGACCTGCTTGTGGGGTATTGACCCATATGCATTTTTAACAATAAAGTTTAATCTTATCTAAAAGTATATTCTCTATATTTGTCAGAGCAGAGTTAGAAGAGTTTTTAAATCTGACATGTCATGTTTGTTGGAACAAAGCATACGATCAAATGTAAGAAAAATTTGGGAAAAGAATAAATATTTCTTGCATGAAGTCCATTGTTTTTCCTTCCTTTGCTCAGGCTACATCCACACTACTATGTTTTAGTCATAAGGCTTGACTGTTTTATACCTGCCATCTATACTAAAACAGAATGTCAAGCACTTAAAACGGATAACTTTTGAAACGCAGCTTATGGTTTGAAAAAAGAAGAAACAGAAAAGGAGATGTGAGGAAACAATGAAGCAGCAACTCAAAGTCTTGGAGTCTTATCCAATCTAACTGTACCACAGCCCTGGCATCACCAAAATGATCTCACCTTTGTTGTGCGTCATTGAAGTTGATAGGTTTGCCCATGGAGCTGTCACTTCTCACAGAAACATGACTGGGTTCAGGAGATACTGGTCCTTCTCTGTCAGGAGACCTTAATTACAAATTGTATAAGTGTTTCTGCAATGTCAAACATTAACAGCCATCTTCCAAATTATTTAGAGCTCTAATATGTCCATTACAGTCAATGTATATGCACCAGTGTACGTCATCCTGCACAGTGAATCTCAAATATCCAAGTGAAGTAGCAATTAACAAAACACATTTCTGAGTGAAGGATGACTTTAACACAATGAAAGAATTGCTCTCTACTACACTCAGGCCATCTAAAGGGGGGAGGTGTAATTCATTGTCGTAAATACAGGTTAGGGTTTGAACCTCTCTATTCACAGCAATACACACATGCATTTGTTTACAAGCTGAGGGAAAAGGAACAAACAACCTGAGAAGCCAAAGAACCCACGTCAACCAAAAATGCTTAGTAATGTTAAAGGATTTTTAACAAATATGATGAATAGTTTTATTTCTTGTGACATTGGAGATAAAACCTAACATAACAAAAACAATGAAAATCATCAGTGGGGTGATTCATACTCTGTGCAAGTTGTATATAGGCTACAATATACAAGAGACTGATCCTTCATCGTGAGGAAACCTTTCACACAAATGGAACAAATGGTTTTACAATGTCAAACATTAACAGCCAAATCATTTAGAGCTCCAATATGTCAATTACAGTAAATGTATATGTACCAGTGTACGTCATTCTGCACAGTCAAAATAAAAAAAACAAGTTACGTAATAATTAACAAAACACATAAATGAGTGAATGACGACTTTAACAGCCACCTATCAGGAGGACCTGCTGGTGTTGTCACCAGCAGGTCCTCCTGATAGGTGGCTTTCTCACTCAGGATTTGCTAAGGGGGCCCCGGCACTCTGGTTCTGCTGACTTAACCAGGATGCTCATTGCCAGCGCAAAGAGGTTAACGAGATGGTAGAACCAGTGATTATTCCCACTTGCAGTTAGTGCCAGTCTGACGTCACTTGGCCAGAGAAGACCCTCAACCTGAACTCACTGTAGTATACCAGTATGAGGTATTTTAACTCCTGCGGTATATAATATCTCTCCAGTGGAACCTCGACCTGCTTGTGGGGTATTGACCCATATGCATTTTTAACAATAAAGTTTAATCTTATCTAAAAGTATATTCTCTATATTTGTCAGAGCAGAGTTAAAAGAGTTTTTAAATCTGACATGTCATGTTTGTTGGAACAAAGCATACGATCAAATGTAAGAAAAATTTGGGAAAAGAATAAATATTTCTTGCATGAAGTCCATTGTCTTTCCTTCCTTTGCTCAGGCTACATCCACACTACTATGTTTTAGTCATAAGGCTTGACTGTTTTATACCTGCCATCTATACTAAAACAGAATGTCAAGCACTTAAAACGGATAACTTTTGAAACGCAGCTTATGGTTTGAAAAAAGAAGAAACAGAAAAGGAGATGTGAGGAAACAATGAAGCAGCAACTCAAAGTCTTGGAGTCTTATCCAATCTAACTGTACCACAGCCCTGGCATCACCAAAATGATCTCACCTTTGTTGTGCGTCATTGAAGTTGATAGGTTTGCCCATGGAGCTGTCACTTCTCACAGAAACATGACTGGGTTCAGGAGATACTGGTCCTTCTCTGTCAGGAGACCTTAATTACAAATTGTATAAGTGTTTCTGCAATGTCAAACATTAACAGCCATCTTCCAAATTATTTAGAGCTCTAATATGTCCATTATAGTCAATGTATATGCACCAGTGTACGTCATCCTGCACAGTGAATCTCAAATATCCAAGTGAAGTAGCAATTAACAAAACACATTTCTGAGTGAAGGATGACTTTAACACAATGAAAGAATTGCTCTCTACTACACTCAGGCCGTCTAAAGGGGGGAGGTGTAATTCATTGTCGTAAATACAGGTTAGGGTTTGAACCTCTCTATTCACAGCAGTACACACATGCATTTGTTTACAAGCTGAGGGAAAAGGAACAAACAACCTGAGAAGCCAAAGAACCCATGTCAACCAAAAATGCTTAGTAATGTTAAAGGATTTTTTTACAAATATGATGAAAAGTTTTATTTCTTGTGACATTGGAGATAAAACCTAACATAACAAATACAATGAAAATCATCAGTGGGGTGATTCATACTATGTGCAAGTTGTATATAGGCTACAATATACACACTATACTCTATATTTTTCAGAGCAGAGTAAGAAGAGTTTGTTAAATCTGAAATGTCATTTTTGTTCGAACTAACCATAAGATCAAATGTAACAAAAATTTAAGGAAAATAATAAATTTTTCTTGCATAAAGTCCATTGTTTTTCCTTCCTTTGCTCAGGCTACATCCACACTACTATGTTTTAGTCATAAGGCTTGACTGTTTTATACCTGCCATCTATACTAAAACAGAATGTCAAGCACTTAAAACGGATAACTTTTGAAACGCAGCTTATGGTTTGAAAAAAGAAGAAACAGAAAAGGAGATGTGAGGAAACAATGAAGCAGCAACTCAAAGTCTTGGAGTCTTATCCAATCTAACTGTACCACAGCCCTGGCATCACCAAAATGATCTCACCTTTGTTGTGCGTCATTGAAGTTGATAGGTTTGCCCATGGAGCTGTCACTTCTCACAGAAACATGACTGGGTTCAGGAGATACTGGTCCTTCTCTGTCAGGAGACCTTAATTACAAATTGTATAAGTGTTTCTGCAATGTCAAACATTAACAGCCATCTTCCAAATTATTTAGATCTCTAATATGTCCATTACAGTCAATGTATATGCACCAGTGTACGTCATCCTGCACAGTGAATCTCAAATATCCAAGTGAAGTAGCAATTAACAAAACACATTTCTGAGTGAAGGATGACTTTAACACAATGAAAGAATTGCTCTCTACTACACTCAGGCCGTCTAAAGGGGGGAGGTGTAATTCATTGTCGTAAATACAGGTTAGGGTTTGAACCTCTCTATTCACAGCAATACACACATGCATTTGTTTACAAGCTGAGGGAAAAGGAACAAACAACCTGAGAAGCCAAAGAACCCACGTCAACCAAAAATGCTTAGTAATGTTAAAGGATTTTTTACAAATATGATGAAAAGTTTTATTTCTTGTGACATTGGAGATAAAACCTAACATAACAAACACAATGAAAATCATCAGTGGGGTGATTCATACTATGTGCAAGTTGTATATAGGCTACAATATACACACTATACTCTATATTTTTCAGAGCAGAGTAAGAAGAGTTTGTTAAATCTGAAATGTCATTTTTGTTCGAACTAACCATAAGATCAAATGTAACAAAAATGTAAGGAAAATAATAAATTTTTCTTGCATAAAGTCCATTGTTTTTCCTTCCTTTGCTCAGGCTACATCCACACTACTATGTTTTAGTCATAAGGCTTGACTGTTTTATACCTGCCATCTATACTAAAACAGAATGTCAAGCACTTAAAACGGATAACTTTTGAAACGCAGCTTATGGTTTGAAAAAAGAAGAAACAGAAAAGGAGATGTGAGGAAACAATGAAGCAGCAACTCAAAGTCTTGGAGTCTTATCCAATCTAACTGTACCACAGCCCTGGCATCACCAAAATGATCTCACCTTTGTTGTGCGTCATTGAAGTTGATAGGTTTGCCCATGGAGCTGTCACTTCTCACAGAAACATGACTGGGTTCAGGAGATACTGGTCCTTCTCTGTCAGGAGACCTTAATTACAAATTGTATAAGTGTTTCTGCAATGTCAAACATTAACAGCCATCTTCCAAATTATTTAGAGCTCCAATATGTAAAATACAGTCAATGTATATGCACCAGTGTGCGTCAGTCTGCACAGTCAAGCTCAAACCACCAAGTTAAGTAGCAATTAACAAAATACATTTCTGAGTGAAAGATGACTTTAACACAATGGAAAAATTACTCTCTGCTACACTCAGGCCTGAGCTTCCAAGACAATTTATGTTTCGATTTTATGTATGTTTGCTCTGTTAAGTTATAAAACATGCTGACAGTGAATGGATTATTCCTGACTGTAGCCACGCCATTTGCCACAGTCAGCTCGGAAAGATTTGTATAGATATCTATTTATTGATCAATTCAAGTTGTTATTATTATTTGTTATTGCTACCACTAAGGTAAAAGCACTACATTGTGTTGCTTTAATATTTTACTGTGTCCCATTTTAATTAATTATACTTACTTCTCAGGTGATTGGATCCTTGCCATTCCCTTGGTAGCTGCTGGTTTGAGCCAGCAACTTGTAGAAGTACAAGTCTTTCAGTTCCTGTGGTTTTTATATCAAGAGAATCTGATTAAATGAGCGTCATGAATTCAAAATCAGAGGTTAATAGTGAATAAAATCAAATGCATAGTTTATGTACCTTGAACTTGTTGTGCACCTCAATTAGAGCTACATGGCCTAGAACAAAAATAGCAATATTTTTAGGCTATATTGTGATACAAATCTCCCCTAAATCACTGTACAAATTTACAATTCATGAAAGTCCAAAGCATTTCCAAAGGAACCTGAATGCACCACGTCGAAGATATCAGGGTGTAAATGACCTGTGTGTGTGCGTGTGTCGGTGCACACACACACATCCAGTCTTGCTGGAGTGAACGCCGTTCACATTCAGTCATATATTCATTTGTTAACTGATTTGTTCGGTTCAGCGTTCGCAGAAAATATGAACAAACAGTCTCTGAACTGTCTCTCACTTTCGCTCTCATGGTCGCTGAGTCTATTTCCTTGTGATACAAAAAGTGAATTCCTCCCGCCAAACTGGATGGAAGCAGTCTGCTGTGAGAGGGGTATGAGAAGAGAGAAGCGAAACGTAAAGAGAATTTCATGCTGCTTAAAACATTCACGTGATCATTTATACTCGATGGTCGTGACTCGTGGTATAGATGAGGGTCTACCGACGAAAAAGTGAATTATTTGGCCCAGTTTCTTTTCTCTGAGGGACCGATCAATAAAAAGATGTGCGAAGATTTGTCAGTTCTGGATTCTAGTCACATATCGGCCACACCTAGAAAAGTGACCTTCACAGGGATTGTCCCCTCCAAACGACGCGACAAGGAGGGGGCAGCAAAAACAATATCAACTAAATTATTATATTAATAGATAAGATATTCCGCTTGATTTAAAAAAATGTTTAATTGTTATTAAATACTCTAGTCTAAGGGCTACAGGCTTTGGGTCCGCACATACTCAGACATGGCAGCATTTTTTAATTAGACACACTTATAGTATGTATATGATACAGTAGACGGCATCAATCTTACCACTACAGGTGAAGATACACTTCCATCATCCAATGGTATTCACACATCTGTTGTTTTAATGCAGGTTCCACTGCCACGATGCTGTCTCTTACTGAAAGAGGCGGACCAGCTGGAGTTTCAGTTTGATCGACCTCCTAACGGTTAAAGATACAGTGATGTGTTTTTTTTTTCTCATGTCTTTGGACATACTACTTCTTAGACTGCCTGTGCACATACCACTTTTAGTGTGCAATTATATATTTTTTTTACTAGGCTAATGCAATGTGAACGTTATTAAACCTGTGAAGCTGAAGTTAAAAAAGTAACATCTAACTAACCTTAGGTCTGGGAGTGGATTTCAGGGAAAACAATGCACAATGGGCCCTTTAATTATCGCCACATTTTTCCTACAAGATAATTTATTAGTAGTATTTATTATTATTATTATTATTATTTTGTTATTATATTTTTTTGAACATTTCACCTTGTGCTCATTATCATTATTGTTATGAGTATTAATGATCTATACATTTTTTTCAATCTCCCTCGCACCCCCACATGGGGTGGTAAGGCTCCCTCACTCTCTGATCCTCTTCTGGAGGCCTGGGAGTTTTAGGGTTCTGCACAGTATCTTAGCTCTTCCTAGGACTCTTCTGCACAGAGGGTAAAGATGTTGCTCCTGGGATCTGACGGAGCCACTCCTCCAGTCTGGGGATCACAGCCCCATAATGCCTCTACTACCACATCAGATTTCTCCTTCAACATCTGTTCTATTTAGAATTTCTCCTCTTCTCTGTAAGCCCAGCAAGCTGAGTTTGTTAAAGTAACCCCCCTAAAAGCATGCAGCACTACCTCAGTGATAGGCTGTTGCATGCACTAGCTGCCGAACATCTGGCAGACTTCACCTGCCTGAACGCTAAGATGGATCATCCAGTGTTATGTTGCCACCTGACCCATATGAGGGACCCTGCATGCCTGAGCTGTGGGACTCTGTGATACCAGAAGTGATTCTCACTTCTTCAAGGGGCAACCCATAAACTGCCTTAGATAAACCGTCCTCAATGTAAAGACTGGTCACAGATGAGGAATCAAGTGCAAGACTCTATTCAACAACAGTTTTAGTTTTTTCGAAAGAGTCTTAATCAAGACAGAGGTATAGGCAGTCACATCAGGCAGAGGTATCAAAAGACGAACTGGGTCATACGCTCACAAACCATAAACATTTTGAAGAATGCTGGTATACTCACAGAACGCTGAAGAAATGACAAGACAGAACTGAGAAAACCTTAGAAGTACCACTGGTGAAACTGGTCGAAGGCAGGGCAGCACAAAGGGCAGGAAGGCAGTTAACGAAATTATGCATGCCACTGGATACAGCACTTAATATATCACATATTATCTCATATTCCAAGTTGCTTCAATCATTTACTAGTCAATTGCTCTTCAACCTTTGATAAAATAATCCGTTTTAGTGTGTCCTCGACGAAAGAAACCCAACTACATATGAACCTGCCTGTTTCGAATTTTCTGTTCTCTTGTACAGTTCTCTGGCGCTTCTTCAGAATTATTCGTTGTCATTAGTGAGTCCTCATCACAGTTCTACAATATAGTGTCACTTTTTATTGTTTGTGTGCTGGACGTTGCTTGCAGAGCTTTTTTAGAAACAGTCTATGTGTGTCTCTAAATCAAGGTTTATAACTTCAGAGTGAAGTTATAGAACTTGATTTAAAGCTTCATCACTGATCTGATCACAAGTGGACAACTATATAAGTTCACCAGTTCAACCAAGTCATTAGAATGTGTCCCATATGTCTCCAGCAACCACTTGTGCTCAGATCTCAAATGCATCCAAACTCTTGGAGGCGTTCACACCTGCACATAGAGCTGTTCACCAGTGATTGGATAACCCAGGATTATGTCATTGACTGAACATTACAGGGCCGACATCCCAGCTCCACTCCTAATCACATTTTATCCTCTCTCTGTTCATGTGTGTGTCCGTTTCCCTGCATATCTTACAGTGATGGGTCCAGTTTTCATTGCTGTTAAGGTGGGACTCATTGCCGCTGACCCTAAAATGAAGACAAATCCATTATCACACATACGTGTGTGTGTCCAGACCATTGTGTGTATTTTGAGTATGTGTGTGCCATTCAGAATAAAAGCACAGAGCAAGCAGGGTAAATAACTGAGAAGACTCCCCATAGAAATGTAGGAATTTAGTACCTCCTCGATCTCACTCTGTCACGCATCGCTGAGTTGTGCGATCCACATACACACAATGCAAACATACTAAATAACAGACATGCACATGACCCTGCAGACCTGTGCTGTGTTTTGTCCAAGATTGTGTGCATGGGGCAGGCATAGAATGACTGAGTAACTGTGTGTGTGTGTGTGTGTGTGTGTGTGTGTGTGTGTGTGTGTGTGTGTGTGTGTGTGTGTGTGTGTGTGTGTGTGTGTGTCACTGCCTTAACACTGAACACATGGTCAGCACCTGTTCACTGCTCTGCTCCATGTTTTTTCATTACCCGTGCAGTTCACTGAACCCTCACTACAAATACAACCTGATTCACCTCTTCATGCTCCTCCTTCACTCTCCTCTCTATCTTCTGCCTACCAACAATAAAAGAGTCTTTCTGTAGTGCATGTCCATAAATGTCTCTAATGACCAAAAAATGAAAAGGAGACTGGTCAAAACTGGTGCAGCAGAGGTCAGGAAATAGCGACCTTCACAGCATTTTCCCACCTGAAAGTCATAACAATGGTTTAGGTCTTTGTAAAAAAAATGACATTTGATCCAGTTAGCTAAACCTGCTAAAAGTGAAAAGTCCCATGAAACAGACCAAACCATGTATGAAAGTGCCTTGAATTCCTAATTTGGGTTGAAGTCCACAATGCAAACATAATCTGTGATGCAGTTTTATTTCTAATGACAAGACACCCCTGTGCCACATTTTTCACACTCTACATTATCTACATGATTACAGATCCCTGGTGTGAGTGAGAGAAAGACAAATTGTTACTTCTGGGTTCGCTTCTGTGTAACATGCAAACACACATGTAAAACATTAGTGCATTTACAGGAGAAACGAACAATAGAGTTATGTTGCGTTGAAACCAGAGTACAGAAGCCAATCAAGCTTATTTTGTCAACACATCAACGTTCCCTCTGTGATAAATCCGGACTATTCGGGTAGTACTCTCACAAGGACTGTGTTAGACGTTTCAGGCCATGAACTGCTTCACATCTACAGTATCCGTCTCTACATCTATTCCTTTTTTGTGATTGACTACATAAAGTGAAAAATGGGCTAAATCCAACTTCAAAAGTTCACATTTCAAAGGAACTTATCTGTTGGGGCAGAGAGTCTGAAGAAGAAGAAAAGTCAGTGTTTGTGCTGAGACAAAAGGGGTCAAGTAAATGGAGCTACAAGTAAAGCTACAAGTAAATCACCTTACTGGTGAAAGATAAGAAAAAGCCAAGTGGAAACCCACGAGACGTCTCCACAGTATGTTGTGAACAGCTGTTTTGAAGCCTAGAGTTTACTATTTGGGCCAGTGACAGCCTGGGTTTTTCAAAACAGAAGTGAACATATTTGGATGCATACCGAGCTTTATCATCGTTGTTTACTCTAAATTTAGTTCATGATTTACAAGTTAAACAGACTTGACACTAGTGACTGAGACCGTAAACTCACTCATAGTGAGGTTCTAGAAAAGATTACTTATTTTAGCAACAACAGGAGTTGCCCTCTGCTGGGTATTTGAGGGACTTGCATATTGGCTTCACATTCCAGACCTGGCGTCTACATCCATTTTTATATACAGGCCATGGATTAAGTCAACAGTGATGGTCTTAAAAAACACAATGTGGAAAATCACATGTCGCTAAAATCCCTCCAATTAAATTTCACTCTGTGCTTTTTCATCCATTTCTCTGCTCTTTTCATTCTTTATCCTTTTTTCAACTTTCTGTCCCTCTGCTCTAACTCTCTTCGTCCTTTGTCCAACATTTCCTCCTGTGGACAAAGTGCGATTAATGAGACAGAGACACAGCACACACACACATGGACGTGGTTCCTTGCTGATACACACATTGGATGCTGAAACACAAAGTCATACACACAGACAAAAAGACCAAAATCTTTTCCTGTGGTCAAGCTTAGCTCAGCAGAGTGTGGAAAAAACAGGAAAGTCTAAAGATACATCACTCACTCAAGCTGGGTGAGTTAGTAAGTTCTTTATAATTAAAATGTAATGCATCTTTGAGAAAGAGTCTGCGAATTATTTTTGTTCTTACCTTTTTTGTGTGTCTTGAAAGTAGTTGGTAATTCAAAAGGACATTCATTTATAAGAATCTTAATGATTCAACTGCATCATTGAAAAGAGTTTGAGTTAAGGCCTATGCAAACGTAACACATTATTTCCGTGCAGTTAATTTGCAGGCTTTCACATCAGCGACAGAGTTTGTGCACATCTAACCAATCAGAATGCTTGTTGATAGTGTCGCTGATTGAAGTGGTCGTAGTAGACAAAGAAGGACTGTCTCCCCCATCCAGTCTGATATAAAGTTGATTCTGTGACTTATTCAATATATTATCTTTAGACAGGTGTGTTAAAATTGTCTTTAAAAAGTATATAATGTAGAAAGCTCAGATCAAACAACAGCTGACCTCCTGTCGAAGAAAATGAATGATCCCAATGCACACAGCTGGGATAGTTAACAAACAAACTGAATACTCAAGAAAAAGCTTTGATCTTGGTGCCATCATGTTGTTGATAGCAGGTCATTAACTATTTGCAGGTTGGAAAAAAGAAAGAGGAGATCATGATATCATTATCTAAAGAAATTATCTAAACAGTTTCCCCTTTGGAAGAATGATATGCTCAATGGATTTCATGAAACCCTGAGGCTCGGACGGAGAGACAGACACAGATCATTTTCTGAGATGCCACAAACTGACACTAAGTGAAGCAGGAACAGATTCAGGAGGAGAAAGAGAGACAGTTCAGCCTCCGGCTCAGACTGAGCTGTCAACACGTCCTGTGATCTGATTTACAAACTGGCCGACAGTCATCCCTCCGTGCTATAGTGGGACAACAGAAAGGAAAAGAAAACCAAATTGGGAATAGAATAAAGCTGCGGTGGAAAAAGTACACACATTCATTTCTCAAGTAGATACTTGTTGTTCAACGTCTGGGCTCAAGTATAAAAGTACTGGCCCTGAAATGTACTCAAAGTATAAAAGTAAAAAGTTCCGCTCTAAGTGCCGGTCAAGATTTGTTTAACTTCACACACTAACTTCAAATAAAATAAATAACATGTTTTTGTTGTGCGTGATTTGCAACAATAGATAAACAAGGTCTTTTCTTTCTGTGTTGTTTTCCATTTAGATTGAAATCTATCTTGATCTCGGGAAGTCAGCGCTCGATGATTCAAATAAAAGTTGTAAAAAACTTAAGTATAGTAACAAAGTATTTGTACTTTACTACTTCCCTCATCTGCAGTAAAGGTAGCTTGTTGAAATATTCTACATCAGTTAACAGGCAGCAGCATTTAAGAGGGAGAACACATTATATATTTTGACTTTCTCTCCAAAAGTGATCACACGAGTGAGTTGTACTTCGATGCCGAGTCATGTGCCGAACAACTACCTGGACAGTTTCACTGCCAAGATGCTGACAGCACTAACCTGATCAGAGGGCCGGACCCCAGGCTGGGCTGTGAAATATGGTGTTGTGTGATATTTTACTGCTCCCGCCTTGACTCTGAGGTGAGGGAGGGGGTTTAGAGGATTAAGACTGATGAATGACCCGGGATTAAAGAGGAGAAGATTCAACTTTAGTCTGAATCATTTCTGTCAAGTGTGAACTGCTCGCTCCGAGTTCATCAGCATCAGGTGCTACCTGTGCTCACTGGAGAAGAACGGAGAAGCGAGAAAGAGATTTTTCTCTCTTTTTTTGATGAAAACTTTGTACCTGTTTGTAAGATTCAGTCACAAAAGGTAGTTTCTGTTTACTGTGGGAGGGTTTGAGGGTTTTCCCCGCTTTTTGCCACAATGTCATATGGGATCGGCTCCATCCCCCCACGACCCTCAGGGGATAGATAAGCTGTATCGATAGTGGATGGATGGATGATTTGAGTAATTAAAGGTTAATAAGGAGACTAAAGAGTACGGTTGGAACATTTAATGCAGCATGCAGCAGAGAGGTGGATGTGAAGTTGTTTGGAAAGGAGTGTGTGAGGAAAACAAGAGATCAGGACAGACAGAGGTTGGGTGTCTGATGAGAGAAGTTTGGTTTAGGCAGAAGCGTAATTATCTGATATCTCGGCTCCCATCTCTCAGCCTCCCCTCTCTTCCTGTCTCTCTGTCTGTCTGCTCTGTCTCGTACCTTCCTGCCTTTCCTCTCATGGTATTCACCTCCCTGTCTGTGTTTTTTCTCTCCTGCTTGTTAATAATACCTTTCTTGCATCTCTTTCATCACCAGCTAGCAACACCCCGTCTTTGACCGCTGTCTCTGCCCCTTCTCCAGCAGTGAAAGATGACCGGCTGTGTGTGTGTGTGTGTGTGTGTGTGTGTGTGTGTGTGTGTGTGCGTGTGTGAGCAGACTGATGTAGATGATATGACGCTTCAGAAACAAAGGCCCACATTGTGAGGTGCAGGAATCAGACGGCACATCCACCTGACATTCCGCAGAGCCTCATGGACTTTTGGTGGAAACATCAAGTTGACCCATATAAACTGCTCAGAGATGCATTTACTCACATTTACAAGAATGCTTTTGTTATTGTCCATAACTAATAATCCAAAACAGAGTTGACACCACGGTAACACATCTTGATACTTGAAGATAAAGAAAGCAGAAAAGTGGCCATGCAGAAACAGTTTTCAGAGATTAGACGGATTAGATGGACACTTGTTGAAACCAGTCTGGATTTAGTCATGTCCAGGACACATGCAACTGAATGGTGAGTTAGAATGAAGCTCTGCTCGTGTGTGTGTGTGTGTTCCAAGGTGCCTGAAAGGGTAAGAGTGACTAAATGTTTCCAGTGGAAGAATGTAACCTCTGAACTAAAAAGGGAAGTGATTTTCATTTGTCAGTATGAAGCTGGACACAAACTCGCATACACACAAATACTGTCACAAGCAAACACACTTATAAGCACATATGGGAGTTCCACACACACACACACACACTCTTATTGGTTGCCATGATGATTCATGAGAACATGGTGTATGATCATTTCCCTAAAGGCCACACTCTGAACTCTGACCCCTGCAGTGGCAAAAAGTAGTTTAGTTCTCCCTCAGAGAGATCACATCCGTATAGCTGTCCAAGTTTTCTTCTTCTTTCACCTCAGTGTCTCCCATCCATCGCTCCTCACCTTCCGCTGCCCTTTACACTTTGCCTTCTCTAGCCCTCTTCCAGTCTTCATCTTACCCAGCCACTACATCTACACAGAGAGGATTTATACCAAGCAGAATTATGAGCTCCTGGAATGTTTTTCACTTTGTCGTCCAGAAATTTATGGCCACTTATTTCCAAAATGCTAACATGTCATTTCCTGAATCTGCAGGTTTTATTTTGATGGATGCTGCAGGTGGATGCTGAGGTGCGGGTGGGGCTGAAACCAGAAGGCTGTGACTCTGAGGCCTTAACAGGCAAAGCGAGGGATGGAAAATATAAATTCATTCATCCATTATCTATGTTGCTTATCTTTATTGCATGGGGCTGGAGCCATTCCCAGCTGACATTGGGACTGAGGATGGGGAAAAGGAGGCTGTGTATGAGAGACCGTTGTGGAGAGGGAGGCAGATCATATGTAAACCAGTGTAGCTTGATTCAATCGCCTGAATTTGCTTGCATGTATCACTCACTACAGACAATATACTACTCATTTGTCAATCCAAATATGTTTATATTCTAATACTAGACATAATTTGTCAGGGAAAATGTTTTGGGTTGGATGGAAAAATGTGTACTTTGGCACAAGAGATGGGGGTTCACGTAATGCACCTCCTCGATGATGGTTTGATGCCGACACAACATTTGAGCCATTTGAGCTCCAGAGAATGTCTACAGTTTGCCTTTTAAATTAGAACAACTCAGCAGGAGATGCTTCACTTTGCCACAATATTTATTCGGTTGAGGGGAGGAGCAACAAGCAGAAACTAGATGTAACATATTCCGTCAAGGAGATTACGTGTTTTTGTTTACAGCACATCAACACTGGCGTCTGCCCTTATCATAAAAAGCGTTCTTGTCATGTTTTGTGTCTTCTACGTGTTGTATCCTCTTTTTCATCCTGAAATATTTGTGTTCATTGTTTTTGCATCGGTCATATGTTTGAAATGTCATCAATCCGCTCAAACTTTTCAGGTGAATCCTCTGGAGGACCTCCTGCTGTGTTGTCCCATGGGCTCAATCAGATATTTTCTGGAGTTTTTACTAGGTGGCCGTTAGGAGAAAATCTGGAGCCTCATTTGTCACATACAGGCCCTCTCGAGAATGTCAGGAGATTATCAGGAGTTCAGTACACGTCTGAAAACGGCTGTGAAGGGTTTATTCTTAAATAAATGAATGAGGTCCCAACATAAACATTAGCAGAGAAATGTTAATTCTGCATTCATTATGATCAATGCGTCTTATAAATTGCCACTTTAAACCGTTGTCTAAAATACTGATTATAAAAACCTAACTTTCTATGTGAACACACACAAAAAGACAACAACTCCTTCTGTTTCCCTTCTTAGTCCCTCAATCTGTTTCTAACAGTATCTGCTGCTCCCGTCTAATTAAGTAATTTGTCTGCTGGCTGTCATTATCCACTATTATTCAAACTAGTCCCAATCCCTTCTGGTTATTGCTTTTCTTTTCCTTATCAGTGGAAGACTAATAATAAATACAGTAAATACACAAACTAGCAGCTAAGCAGCCCCTCATAATCTCCAATAACCATTAACAGCTGAACCCAGCTTAGCTTCAGTTATTAGGGAGGATAGGAAGGAAAGAGAGGGGGTGAAAGAAGGGAAAGAAGGAAGGAGAGAGAGAAAGCTAAACAAACTGCTGACATTCCTCTTCTTCTCCCACTCACCTCTTCTCCCACTCTCTTCTTTTATCCCCCTTCTTCCTCTGTGTCCTTTTCCTCCTATCCTGAACCTCATCCCTATGTCTTCACTATGGCCTGAAGGACCCATGTGAAATATAGACTGGATAAATAATCAGATCTGCCCATTATTACACAGAAAAAAGTCCCAAAATACACAAATTCCCACCGACACACACGCCCACACATTTCTGTGTTTTCCCATCTCTGGACATATGATTAGGTTACAGGCAGATATGCAAGTGCAAACACGTGCACACTCTCATGCACTCGATAGACACTCGTTCTAACACTTTCTCAGATGACTGCTTTCACTGTCAGCACCTACTCTTTTTCAGCACTCAGATGTTGAAAGTACATGTCATTTGTTTGTAGTGGGAAAATATTTCCACTTGTTTTTCCGTTTGAACATGCAACACAATTGAATTGTATTTTTCTGTTTTTATTGATACTATGAACAGTAGACAACATATCTGTGCACTACTTCATTAAATCGTATCAAATAAAAAGCAATATGTGATGACTGATACGTCAGAGCTGGCAGAATGAGAGGATGGGATGCGCCAGTGTGTGCAGAGTGTGTGAACGTGTTTTCATGGTGTGAAGTGATGACAGTGTTGAAAGCTCTGCCTATGGTATGAGGGCCGGTCCACTTTTAGCCAAGCGAGGGTGTGAAAAATAGCCAAGCCTGCTACTTAACACTAATGGACTCATCCATTACAATCTTGTGAAAACAGAGTGTCTAACATTAGCATTGGTGTGTGTGACCAGAACGTGATTGTCAAAATGATGGATGAATGTTTTCATGTGTGTGTGCATGGCCACAATTATTCCATTGTTTCCCCTGTTAATAAACCAGGCAAAGTGCAGGAAGTCACATTAGCACAACAGCAATTCAGAATCCTGCGGCAAACGTATGAAACAGAACATTGCTGTAAAAATATGCACAGGGCAGAAATACATCAAATAAAGTTTAATTCAATATTTAACCATGAATTGGGACCTATAGTGAATTTATACTCTTGAAGAAAAAGTTAATCCTACAAAAACTCTTCTCATCGGCTCACTGAAACCCATCGAGAAGTAAAACAAGGTTCAGAATTGACACCTGCAAAAATACATATTGGCAAACAGAAAAAATGAGGCAGGTTGTTGAAATAGGCCAGAAACAGCTACCGATGTGTCATCTCACTGAGGTGTTGATGATCAAAATGTGCTGCAGATAGTAAGATGTTTGAAACTAAAATGTTGAAAAATAATGAATAACGATCAACTCGCTCCGTCTGAGCGATACCTCTTCGACTTCTGTGAAACACTAACAATCTGACTCTCCTTCTGCTGGAATTTTCAGCATTGAGAGTGTAGTTTGCAAAGGCCCACGCACACAGAGCCCAATGAGCAGGATGTGTCTCAACCACAAACCTCCACACATTTGCAAGATCAGAGAGCAAACTGGATGTGCTGAGCAAAGCAGGTCACATTTGCATTTTGTTTCCGCTCTCCCTCGAAGCCTCGCGTAACAACAATCTCCTGAAATCATTTCCAGAAAGTTTGGTTTGTGACTGACACAGTACGTGAGGAGAGGAGAACGATTTCGTTGGAGTGTGTGTATGTTTCAGAAACACATCAGAACGATTAGGAAATAACACGTACACTGCAAAAACAAAAGGTTCACTAGCATTGTTGTGACATCATCTTAATGAGTTAAACTGGCATGTTCTCATACAACTAGCATGCAACTGTCAAAAGTATTTATCTCTGATTTGAAGGACACTTTATTTCAGTTGACTAAAACATTTTAAATCAGCCACTGGACAGCACAACACTCACTTTCCTTGTCTTGAAATACACTGACATGAAAGCCATCATCCCTTAGGACCACAGATTGTATTTAAAGATGGACGACCCATCCACACTTCCTCCATCTATCCAGCAACAAAGCACAAATATCCTGGTTACAATTACCTCCATCTTGCGCATTTGGAGTCAGCACAGCAGTGATCGGGGGATGGAGCTGCTATTCGAAGACCTTCTGGTAAATGCACTCGAACAATCACAAGTCGGTCTCAGCGTCAATAACGAAGTTTCAACGTTTCACCCTGTTTTTAAAGCATTACATAAGTTACACTTAATTTAGCGGAAGCATTAACCCTTGGACATACATTAGTGAGATACAAACTACCTCTATTGACAAACCTTTCAGAAAAAAAAATTGTATTTCAACAGTATTTACTCTTTTGAATTTTGTCCACATCCCTTCCACTACCATGGAGGCAGGATTCGTTACCTGTACTGCCGCCAGCCACCAGGTGGCAATCAATACACTTTCCATCTATACATACAGTTCATACTTAGGACAGCTACATGGCATCCTGGGATAATAATGTGAAGAGTAATAGTAATGAGAGTTGTATCAGAAAATGTAAATCAACCAGTATCTGGTGGATTCTTCCAACAAAGTGCACAAAGAGTTTTGTAAATAAATAAATCATTGTAAAATGAGTATTGCATTTTTTTAGCTTGTACCATACACATTCTTTAAAACAAAGCATTGGAATTTGCAACTCAAATGTGACCACAGCAAAGAGAGTGTTGGAAACAAATTGGCACAACACATTCCAACATTCAGCAAGTGCTGAGTGTTTCCCTGTGGAGCTTCGCTGACATGAGTCGACATTAAGCCGACAACTCAACACCGGCTGAAATCCATTACGTGTTAACGGGCGTGTCAGAAGAATAAATTCTTGATTATTTTGGGTTAATGAAGGTCGATACAGATTCTGAAAGAAAAACAGGAAATAGTTGTGGAGGGAAGAAGACCATGGAGAGAAGAGGAGATAATGAAGGGGAGAGAAGTTGTTTATCCAGCTGCCGGCCACAGTTTCATCTGCTTTCGTGTCAGTTGAATGATTCTGTATCAAATGCATATAAATACACAATTTTTGGAGGAAAATAAACTTGATTAAAATACTCCCTTTCAGATCTCTTGCTCCTTCTGGGTCTATGTGTGATCACTGTTCTCTTTGCCTGACTGTTGTGTGGTACCTTTGACCCCCCGGCCTGGGTCAGCCCTCAGAAGTACAGCCCTGTTTTGTCTGAGCCTGTGACCTCTCACCTTCAGTCTGGGGTCATGGCCATCAGCAGCAGAGGCAGACGAACACCAGTGTGGTTGCAAGTTGCTTCAAGAAACTCACAGAATCCGTGTGGTGGAGCTGTTTCTTTTTTATTCATTAGTCTTTCCTAAAGGGCAGTGCGCGACCTTAAGGGGCTTTACGGGGTCAGGAGGGTCCCTGTCAAAATAGGGAATAGTATATTATCGTTGTAAGTTTGTTAATGAGAAGGAAATGGAGCCAGACCACTAACTGTTTTCAGAGGTTCTTATATTACTCTGTGGGCTCTGCTGCCATCTGATGGCTGTACAGTGCAAACATGACGAATGAAGTTAGAGGAAATCATTGAAATTGTAGAAACAAAGTGAGAAAAAGTCAGTAACTGTGTATTATTAACCTTTTTACATACTTGTGACCCAGATGATACCAAATGCATAAGACCCATAATAAAGTGGAACCAGGGACTGCTGTACCAAAATACAGATTGGAACTGGAACACGGTCCTTTTCCCGTTTGGAGACTTGCAGGTGACTGGAATCTACATTTATAAATGTTCATGTTAATATTAAATTAATGGGAGCAGAAATCTATTTAAAAGCATTTGTTTATGATTGAGCATTTACCTTGTCATCTGGCTGAAAGGCCTGAGCAGCCACTCCAAGTCTTACTCCCTCACCAAAAATGAATAATCTAAATTGTTGTTTTGTTTGATACCATGAGCTAAATATACATGTCATGTTCTACTGTTTTATTATTTAAGTCGTATTTAACAAAAAATTGAAATGGAAGAAATGGCCAAACAAATGGAAAAAAACAACTCAGGTGCTCTTAAATCAGGTGAGGCTCAAAGCAGGAAGTAAGGCCCAGGTGGGCCTCCAGAGAGTTAGTACATATGCACAGACAAGTGATAGGAATCCAAAGCTGTTTTTCAAGACATAGCTCACCTACAATTTGACAAGTACATGTTTTATTAAAACTATTTCAGATAATTGAATGTTAATTCTTTGCTTTGGGTTTTTAAGCTATATTAGGATTAAGGTGTAAACAGAGACAGTTTCTCTGTTTGACAAGGAAATTCTCTTCTTCTAACATTAATGGCTTATCTAAATTCTTCTAATAGACCTGTAGTTTATCTACTTGATAGTTAGTTATGTACGAGGTAGGTCTTTTAACAGCTCATGTGTTTTGAATACACAAGTATCCACCATCCACTGTGTACCCATTAATCCATATTGTGTTGTGTATGACTTTGAAGGAAGTTTTCTTCTATTAGTACAAAACTTTTGTGTTGCTTGTACTGTATGCAGTTTAATTAATTTCCCCCCTGACACAGTATGCTTGTTGCACACAGAGTACGAATGGAGATGTGTTGATAGAAACATCTAAACCAGGATGCTGTGCTCTCAACGCATACTGCATGTGACTATGCAGTATTCTTTCATTAGCAAAGCTCATTCAGGACAACAGCTGGAGTGCAGCTGTTTGGTCACAGCCATGGAAACCTAAGTAATGATACTGAGGTGTTATGTATTCCCGTTTCTGAGGTTCATGCTGCAGAAAGATGGCAATATAGTATGTTGGGCATGGACTGCCTGATATACCCCTGTAGTGTCCATGTTTAATTAATTTCCATGCCAGTGTTTTGTGTCAAAATGCTAAAAGTGATTTTGGAAATACAGAAGGGACACATACTTGAATTTCAAGGACGCAGGTTGAGTAAAACTTAGTGTAACGTTGGGAGTAGTAATTTGTGTTGGTTTTGAATTCTCTTGCATTTTCATTAACCCCAGTTCTTATATCCCTTTGTGTGTCTAACTGAACAGAGCTTTATTAGTAACTGAAGAGATAGAGTAACCTTCATCGTATGAGAGGAAAAATCCAGTAGGTTGTTGTGCTGCTAACGCTGAAATGAAATGATTCACTTGGTCTGACGTTTTCCTTCACATCTTTATAAAACACCTCATTAGCTTCACACTACAAACCCTGGGGGGGGGAAATGTTTTTTGAGAGAAGATTCCATGTTCATTTACTAGCGGGTATCTGCGACCAATATCAAGAACCAGAAACAACATCCTCACATCATGGAGGAAAGGAAAAGAAGAAGAGAAAGGAAAGAACTGATGGAACAACGATGGAAAATAGGACCAATGCTGAACACTATTAAAAGTATATAAGAGCTTGGATGGTGTCTGCAAGGGAGGAACGAGTTCTTTAGACGTTTAAGAGAGACTGGACAGGACAGACAGGGGGCAGTATTGCAACAGGCAAGTTGCCGTAAATCCTGACAGAAGAAGAAGAATACGCCCAGGTTGTATCCACCACCCTGATGGAAACAACGCTCCGTGGTGACAGCTGTGATGTCTCCTCTGTTCACGTGTAGTAAGTACATCACTGCACCATTACTACCACAGCGTGTGTGTCTCATCCCTTTATAACGTAGCCTTGACATTGTGACACTTTCCTCTGAGTACATGTGTTTCTAAGCTACAGCCTGCTAGGTGGCTAACATCAACTCACGTTACAGCCTCAGAAAAGATGCTGTGTGGTAGCACTGCACTATAAACTGTTTGTATTGTTTGTTTTCTAGCCCCTGTTGCTCTTTGTTAAATGGTTAATTAACCTCACTAAAATAATATATAAAATATAAATGCACGTTACGTATATTGCACCTTTAAACCAGTTACAGTGTGCTTTACAAGTTAAAAACTGAAGGCAAACTATAGGAGAGAGGCTAAAAGCAAACAATAAGAAATAATTTAAAAGTAAGATGAGCAAAGATAAACATAAAGAGTAAAAAGAGGATAAGGAGTTTGTTAGATGGATCTCCTCAGGGAGAGTGGGAGCTATTAGGCATATATGGTGTAAAAAGTCAAATGTACTTAGGTTCAAGTCTAGAATGGAACCTTTATAGTCAGAAATAAACTGTTAAAATCAATTCTTCAATTTACTGGAAGCCATTGAAGAAAAGGTCAAAATGCAGTAATATCTATCTATGTAGATTTTGATGAGGTTATAGAAATCCTTATACTGCATTCACTTTAATACAGACCCTCATACAAAGCAGTGTTTCTGTTTCACATTTGTGTCTCTTTCACAGACCAACAGTGAATGTGAATCTCCGCTGAACTCTGCACATCGGCAGACAGATCAGGGGAAACAGCACAGAGAAAAAACTTGTTCCACTTTGAAGTCACTCTGATCTACTAAATCAGATCTACAGAGGCCACTGCTCAGTGGATTGATCGTTGGGCTTTGTCTGCCAGCATCAGAGGGGACAGACAACTCCTCCACCGACAGCATGAGTGAGCTAACAGACTTTGTCAGGGGCCAAATTGTTGGTGCCCAGGTGGCAGGTCTGTCGGTGAGAGAAACTGCGCAGCTCTGTGATGTGTCGGGAAGAACTGTCCTCAAAGTCATGAGTGTCTACAATATGCACGGACATACTGCATCAGCAAAGAAGAACAGCAAGCGCAAGCCCAAGAGGAAAACGATAAGGCGGACAAAAGCTGGAGTCGAAGAAGGAGCTGCCCTTGGAAAAATACCGTCTGACTCCAAGATGGAGTCACAAGACCCTGAGGTTGATAGTGAGAAACCTGAATCCCAGACAAAAGGCAAGGAGTAATGTGGCTGTGTTTCTGACTTTCGGGTACATTTAGACTGGTTGATGTTTGCATTAAGCCACAAAATGCCTTGATCTAAACCACAATATTGCTTACTTTAAACATACATTTTTAATTCTTTTGGTAAGGCTTGAATATGAGCCTGTTCTGTCAGCTTTTGTACATTTCAAGGGTTTCTTCGAGTCTCCCCTCGTCAGTAACTTAAATCCAGGGTCATTTATCTGTGCATGAGTGCAGCTATCAAGCTTTTTTGTCCAACTCATTGATGAGACCGAAAATATGGAAAATAACAAATCTGTCTTTTTTTTAATGAGAAACTATAAAGAGCAGAAACCTGTTGATAATGTCAACCTGCTTTGTTAATTCAAAATCACACATAATGTGTCTGTGATGATGTATTAATAATGTGCAATAATTTCAATAATAGATAAAACTTGTTTTCCTTTCTGCCTATGTCTTCTGTCCTTTTCCTATTCCTACTATCGGACCTGAGGATGCACTTTTTGTCGTGACCATTAGCAGTTACAGCAGATAAAGAATGGGGACTTTTGATTGTCACTGAGATACAGTCCAGAGCTTAAGAATAGTTTCCAATTTTGCATTGGTCTCCCTCGGTTTGATTTAATCAGTAACACATAATCCATAACTGCAGATTCTGCCAGTCTGTCTATGTTGGATCCCTGTTCTGACCACTAGTTGTATGCATATTTCAACCCCCTGAGAAATACTTTAGCCATATGTTGACCGTTGACCTTCAGTGTTATAATCATGGGAATAGATAGTTGCAGAGCAGTTTAATTCAATTCGATTTTATTTGTAAAGCACCAAATCACAACACACATTATCCTACAGCACTTTACATATGCTCGAAGTAAATTATAGCGAAACCAAGGTCCCAGTTTCACAGACTTACTGAGGCATCCTGATATAAAGACTTATAATGATCCCATCTAGACGGCTGTCTGTAGAGACTTGTTTTATGTGTAGGTCAACTGACATGACCTGGTCAAACAAAACAAGGTTTCCACAATAGAGCCTGGGGCCAAGCACATGCCACTTTAGTGTCAGGTTGGTGATTAATTGATAAGTGAAATATTACTTGCGGCCCCATTTTTTATTTTATATCTATGAGTGATTTTGTTTTGTTTGTTATTGTCTATCATTCAAAAGCAAAGTTCGCATAAGTCTAAAGCATAGTTTCCTGCTCAGGAAGTTTCATATGCAAAATAAAACAAAAAGTAATGTGTTGTGGAGCAGATGAGACAAAACCTTTATTCTGAAGGTGTCATCGGATGTGTCTGTTGTTATCCATCCTGTAGAAACAACCTTAGGTCGGTGAGAAACAGCAGCAGGACAGACACACTGCTCGTCTGTGCTGATCGTCAAACAACAGGTGAGTTCAATGTGTCTCTAAGTAGCTTTAACATGTACACACACTTTGTTTTCGACGGTAGCTAATCTATTAGCTTGTAGCCTGGCTAGCTTAAATAACAGCATCGAAAACGCAGCTGCTATCGAGGTGAGCACATCAGTCTCATCCCTGTCGTTAATTAGCTTCTTAATGAGTGTGTGCTAAAAGCTTTGTGCTTTAGTTACTAGTAGTTCCTTACTATATAATGTAGTCTTAGGTTGTTTATTATATAGTAGTTTAAAAGTGTTAGGTAGTGTTAGCTCCCACATGCTGGTTGTTGAATGAGTTTATACCATATGGTGTTTATAGGTTGATACTTGAAACTACAGTTTTGTTGTTTTAAAAATGTATAAAAAATATTATAACTTATTATTGTTGATGTTAATATTAATTACGATTGTTGGTAATATTATATACTGTATAAACCATTTCTATTATTGATATTATCCCAATTTTCATCTTTTTATGGATCAGTGATGACACCGTCCACCTCAACCCCGGATCTCTGGATCCTCCTCCACCCTCGATCTCTCTGGATCTAGTTGTACAAAATAATGGAACCACCACATGACAGAGGACTTTGAGGTATTCAAGCAGCAGCTGCAGAGCCTGCATCCTGTCTGGCCTTTGACTTCGCCTGTGGCCTGTGGCCTCCATGAAAGACACTCAACACTTTCACAGGAGAGTTCCAAGTAACATGAGTGACTTAACAGAGTTTGAAAGGTGCCAGATAGTTGCTGCAAGACTCTCCGGCGCATCCGTCACAAAAACTGCACAGCTATTCAATGTGGCGCGGGGAACGGTCTCCAGAGTCATGACAGTGTACGTCAAACATGGACGAACAACATCGGCCAAGAAGAACAGCGGACGCAAGTCAAAGCTCACAGAAAAGGACAGACAAACACTTCTCAGGATAGTCGAGGAACACCCTGAATACACAGCCTCGAACATCACGTCAGAGCTGAACACACACCTCTCTCACACCATCTCGGTGAAAACTATAAGGCGCGAGCTTCACAAAGCTGGTATTTTTAGAGGAGCAGCCAATCGGAGGCCAGAGACTGGTGCACAAGATCCAGATGGAAATAAAACTAAACCTGAGCTTGCAGATTGTGACACATTAAAACCTGGTGAAGAGGGAACAAGACCTGAAATGCAAAAAAAAGAGTGTGGCGTACAGGAGTCTGTGGGACAGGGAACAATATCTGAATATCTGAACCCCCGGCTGGTGTCGAATAGTACAACATAGAAAAGTCAGTAAAGAGAATACAACATGTAGAATGATTGAGTTAATGGAAAACCACAGAATGCCTGCATTCCTTAATGTCACCAACTATCAAACAGGCTCATGGCTGTTTAATAACCTGATTTATAATAATGCAGATTCTATTATTTATTTTTGCATGAATGCATCACAGCTTTTTGTAGGAGTTTTAATTTTTCCTGGTTTACAACACTTTAATATTGATTATTGAGAAATAGTCTTAATAGTTGAAAATATCCCTGCTGGGTGTATTATGTTACTGTTTAATGCAAAACACTCAATATAATGAATTGCAAAATTCAAGGTTTCTTCCTATTGAGCAATGCCTTGCTGAGATGACTTGTTGTTTTGCTACATCTGGTTATTTGAGTTGTGCTCTAAAACAGGATGTTCCTGAGGTTATACTGTATGTATGGTAAATGGTTTTGTATTTATATAGCGCTACTCTAGTCTTGATGACCACTCAAAGCGCTTTACAGTACAGTTTTACATTCACCCATTCACACACACCTTCAGACAGTGCATCTATTAGCAGCACTTCTGTTTTTCTATGAGGGCCAAATCAGGGTTCAGCATCTTGCCCAAGGACACTTTGGCATGCAGATGTGAAAGACTGGGGATCGAACTACCGACTTTCGGGTTGGAGGACGACCACTCTTCCCCTCAGCCACAGCCGGCCATGTATTTTTTTTCTTTTCTTTATCACCTCTACTTGCAGTGACTAATTGACCAACTCCTTTTTCTGAACAAAAGGCTAATATTCCCAAATGAATTTAACACTTTGGTTCATGACCTTGCAGCCAACTGGACTGGACTCTAGCAGTACACATTTTTATTTATTTTTCTCAATTTGATTGAAGCTCTAAGTTACTCTTATTTGTATGATTATTCTCAGGTTTATGTTACTCTATTATGTCTGCTTTATGTTACTGTATTGAATTAAAAAAATTCAATAACAGTAGTAAGGAGGGAATTGGGACCAAAAGCATCAGACAGCACTTTTAAGGATTATACTGCATATTTCAACATTACACCCAAAAAGTTCAAAGGTTGACTGTACTTTGTTTTAATAAAGTGGAGATATGCTCTGTTCTCTCTGGACAGGTGCAGTTCACCTGGAGCAGGTGAGAGTACAAGAGAAGCAAATTAATAAATGAATGATCGTTGTTGCCAAACACCCAGTGCACTCAAGAATATCTCTTTCAAGGTGTGAATACTAACATGTGGCTTCAGTGAGTTTAAATTGAGTGAACTGCAATGAACTGTGTTCCTGTTGAAAGAGTCTGTTGGTTATCCAGGAAACCAAACATTACAGTCGGGCTCTGTAGCAAACAAAATGCTACTGTATATAAATTATTGCAAGATAGAAAACGATTTGAGTTGCGTGTATCAAAATAATGAAATAAATATGGGGAATGTCTTAGTTTTATTAGATAATACATTAATTTCAGACTCTTGTCAAACTTGTTTTGGTTTCCCCCACATTTTGTCTCAGTTCATAATCAGCATGAAGCTAAACATAGTTTACAGGGAGAGTAAAGGACAAATTACATAATGTTTTGGGTTTTAGTAACCTTTGTGTTATCAGATTTGGAAATATTAAATGTATATATCATACTGATTTGTCGACACATTTCTAGGCATTCTGCTAATATGATATAAGTGTAAGTGTAAGAATAAGTGCATAGAAGTGTCCCAAGTATTATACTTCCGTAACCATTAGTGTGGAACATTTCTAGACATTTTGCCTCAATGATAAGTGCCTAGAAGTGTCCGTCTCATTCTGATTGGTCGGGACATTTCTAGGCACTTTGCTTTAATGTAAAGTGCCTACAAGTGTCTGGCTTATTCTGATTGGTCGGGACATTTCTAGGCTTTTTGCTTTAATCATGTAAAGTGCCTACAAGTGTCTGGCTTATTCTGATTGGTCAGGACATTTCGATGACGCCAGGGTGATGGAGCCGGAAGTAGAATTCCAATAGTAAACACAACCGTGGTAACTGTGTTGTTACTCTTTACAAGATGGTGTACGTGTCCAACGGTGAGAGGTTTCTCCTGTTTTCAACTGCTTTCTCTTCGAAACTACTAGTTTGAATTTTTCTCATAAATATTCGATCAGTTTCTGTGAAAACAAGCGACTCCGACAGGAAGTGATGGCAATAGAGCGATGCTATTCAGCTAGCTGGTTAGCTAGCTTAGCCGAGCTGGATCTGCGCAGTTTTCTATCAGAGGATGTTCATTTTGATTCCTCTGGAGTTGACTTCACTGTCAGGGGCCTGAGTTGTTTCGATGTGTTGTTTTGAACGTTAATTTGTGTTAACTTGATGTATTTTGTGCTGTCTGTCACACGTTTGAGCCCAGATTAGCTGTTAGCCTGTGTCTATTGGAAGCTAGCTAGAGAGTACAATAGGTTGACGTGTAAACTGAGGAGGGTCATGTGCTTGGTTTCACATAATAACAAACTCTCCCTCTCTCAGGCCAGGTCCTGGACAGCAGGTCCCAGTCACCATGGGGACTCTCTTTACTGGTCGATCTCTTCTGGGGAGCAGTAGATTTCATCAGCCTGTTGTAAGCCAGTCACACAAACTCTAAACTAAACGAACCAATCAGGGATGTTTAAACCAATGTGATATACACGTGAATCAATTGTTAGACCACAACAAGCACACATACAATACAGTAAGTGTTCCTGATTTGTTTAATTCAGCAGTCTCATGAAGATGTCCATCTCTTTTTCAAGAGAGACCCAAGGACAAGAGACATTCACGACCGGCAAGAGTTCATCAATAAAATAATCAAAACAAGGACAATTACTCGTTCCTTTTAAAAAGTTCTTAAAACCTGAACCCAGTTCTGCCAACATTAATGTGAGCGAAGGGTTATCTAAGGAGATAAAGTCATTAGTGCTTTGGTTATAAAAAACAAGAAGACTGTTTCCTCTCGGTTGTGAGGATGTCCAATCAAATGATAATGTGACATTTGGAAAGCAATATAATGCACTTCATGAGGTTTATTAAGGATTTGTAATTTTGCTACTTAATGTGTTGATAACGTTTTTTCTGATGCTGTTACTCAACATACAGGAGTGTTGATACTGTGGAATAATGACACATTTACAAGACTGACTATATAGGCACATTCTAAGCTCTGCTAGTCACGGCTGTGCTTTGAGTTAAATGAAATACAGATGTTTAGCAGCTTTAATGTTAATCATTCACCAACTTAATGTAGTGCATGTCATGAACCAAAGAACTGAATATAATTGTTTTGACACCCTGTTGCCACCAGTCTGATCACCTTCTTTGATCTCTACCAGTTTTAGGACAATCCTTAACCCGGACATGACAAAGAATGGAACTACTGGTTCGTCACAACTAAGTGATGGCAGAGGGTAGGTTCCTGTGACACAGTTCCTCCTCTATTGGCACACACATGATAAAGAGGACATGCAATGGTTGGAGCTAGGTCTATGTGCTGGCATGTTTGTCTTTAGAATAAGATTCATGTTTAACTGAAAGTAGAAATGTTTTTGGATGATATGTAAAACATTTTTTGCAAATTTCTGCATGTTGTGAGTTATGAAGCACATATATGAAATCCACTGGTCACAACCGTATTTAAACATTGTTTATAAACAATAAAGAGTCCTGACCTGAAAGCTCCAAAGTTAAGCTATCATCTTGTGCTTGTACCCCCTACTGCAGATGACTCTTAACTGCATAGAGTGCAGTGTTTCTCATTCAGGATATCTATCCCCTTGTACTCCAGTGTCATAACTCTGATATAGGCAAGATAATGACAAAAGCGGTAATAAAGGATTCATCACATTTAAAGAATTTTAAGGCTTTGTTTTATACCATTGTTCTCTCCTTTCTGTGTTGCTGGATTTTGCAGTCCCCCTGGTCCCCCTGGAGGCAGAAGGAAGATGGGAAGAATAAACCATGGTACAGGTCCCAGTGCTCCACCAATGGGTGGAGGAGGATGAGGAAGGTGAGCAAAAGTTTTTCTTAAATAAAAGGTCCTCCTTGGATACAGAGCTCCTAACTTCTATGGCTGGAGCCTGATTCAGTAAAGCTTCATTTAAACATACATTGAATTTCAGCCTGTTTCCTGAACTTTTCCAGGGGTGCTGAACGTGAGAACGCAAATGTCTGAGTCAGTTGCTCCAGACATCCAATTTTCTGGACATTTTCTAGATTTCATGTCTGAAAGGGCTTGAATGAGATTACAGGTTTAGTCTAGTAATAAGCTGAAAAGCTTGTTAAAAATGTTTACACATTAGTTATTTCTTAATTGAGAAACATATACTTAGACATGATGTATATATATATCATTGCCTCTCTCTAGGTAAATGCCTACACATCCAGTGTAGGCGTGGGGCTTGGCCTGTTCGTTGGCTGACAACCTAAAGGAAGATGGCGACGTTACGGTGCTGACCCCCCTCTTCATTGGCTGCTACTGCCACAGGCAGTTTCATGACACCTTTCTGGGAATTTCTACTTGTAGGGTCCAGAATGGCTGATACAGCAGCTAGTCACCTCCCTCCTCCCATCTTTACCTGCATCTACCCTTCCCCTGTAGTCTACCAGAAATGAGTATCACTGAAATCTCAGCTATGGTAATCCCTCCTGGGAGTCGTTAAGTTAGATTGTCTGTGTTTTGTAACCCTCTGTTTAAATAAAACAATTTGTAGTTATAAGCGGCTACTACTGAGTTGGTCTTATTCCATTATTGACAAACTTGATAATGAGCTAGCTTCAACGTAGAGCTGGACAACACTGACATGACATGGCAAACCTTTGACTATATATTTGAGTGTTAGTAATATGAGAATTTTATACAATATTAAATCTAACTGGGTAATTCAGTGACTGAAAAATAAAGTGGATAATTGCAGAGGAACTAAATGTATTTGTCATTTTTTTAACTCAACTGCAACAGTCACATAATGCATGTTGCATGTTAAAGCACTGAGTTGTTGTGAGGGTTTTTGAAGAGAGGTTTGGGTTATATCAGCGACAACGATGTGTTTAAATGCCATTATCTATATCACTCCCCCTGCAACCTTCAAGCTGGAGCCCATCCCCGCTGACAGGCAGGATACACCCCCGACAGGTCAACCTGAGTACCAAAGAGACAAACAACCATTTATACTCAAATTCACACAGTTTAGAGTTTCCTATTAACCCAACCCAAATCTGCATGTGATTGGACTAAGTGAGGAAACTAGAGTACCTGCAGAAAACCCACACAGACACAGGGACAACATGCAAAAACCATAAAGAAAGACAGCGGCCAGGCTGGAATTTGAACTTGCACCACTGTGCCGCCCTGTTTAAATTCAATATGTGTATAATTCAAAGAAAGGTAGAGTTGTTTGACAACTACTGTGTAACCAAGTATGACAGGTTTATTAACACAGCTCTAGGTTTCCATAAACATGGTAGAATCACAGTTATATTTACAGAAGTGTAAAAAGTGAGCACACTCATATTAAGGGCGGTTCAAACATTCAAGATAACCGCAACCTCTGGGCTTTCAGAGCAAGAAGCTGCAAACGTGACAACCACAACTAAAAATAATTGTTCTGGTGGGATCAGAAAAATGACACTTCCCCATTATTCACAGGGCTGTTATATTGATTCTAACTTAAGCTTCTGGCAAAACACCCGTGGTCTGATCATGAGTTTTATCATCTGATTGAGAATTGTAACATTTTGTGACAAAAGTCTTGATGTGTCCCATTGTGTCCTTAAGTATCTTCTGAGTTTGGTTCTGTTTCACCAGACGAAGGCAGCTCTTTCTCGGAGCATTCGCACACCGAAGCGCTGCCACTCCCTCTGGTGGATCCACATCTCCTGGGTGGTGTCCAAACACGCCAGCACTGATCCCCCCTTCCACGATATCAGACGAGGGTCCATGTCCTACAAAGCATGACATTAGAACAGTGTACGGCATTATTCTACTTCTCTCTCCAGGATGTACAGTATTGTGTGTAGCACTCGTTAATTCACATCTGCTATTATATATGGTTGTATTAATACTGAGCACCATGCTGCTCTGCCAGGATTGCGGATCTATATCTTAGACTGTACAATGAATTCCAGGTTACCTTTGGTCGAGTGATAACTTCCACATTGTCTACCAGCCTTCTGAACGAGGGCGGCATCTTGTTGATGATGCGGTGCAGCAGAAATTCCTGAGCTCCGAGAAACATGAGCCCACCTCCCACTACCAGGATGGAGCTGTACATCTTTCGCTTGGTTTCGTCTGAAGCTGTAAAAAACCGACAAGTTGACTTAGAACAGGATGTCCACGGCTCTGAGGGACACCAATCCTCACAACAAGTGAGAGATGATTATATCTTTTTATAGTATTAGTCTACCACTTCACCATTCATCCACGCTTACCACAGCAGTCAATGCTATGCAGGATGGCTTTATCCAGGCCCAGTGCTTTGCTCTCAAACTGGTTCATGATCGCAGTCTTCCTGGAGAGGTGAGCAGACAGGGGCTCATCTACGTCACCCGCCCCCATCAGGCACTCCCCCTGGGTAGGCCCAAGCTCCATCTCCCCTTGCATCCCTACTCCACTGCCGCCACTCCCGCAGCCCCTGGGCAAGTCAGAGAGCTCTCCGATCCCTCCTTGATTGCTCATCTCACCATCCAAAGCTCCACCAGGTCTGGAGATAGCCTTCCGGTCTGCAGCCGATTTGGAGGACTGTTGGAAAAAACAATGCAGGAGTAAGAAAGGAAGGCGGCGAAACCGGGAGCATGTATCTAAAGAAATCGGTTTGAATTCAAAGTGTGAAATGTGTGAGCCACCTGGTCCTGTTTGCTCTGTGTGGCCAGCAGGTAGTGTTCATCATGAGGGTCCTCCGAGTCGCCTGGGGAACGGTACTGGAGTGATGACATCTTTTGACCTACGATGCCAAATGTGGTTGGGTAGAAAAGTCCCATGGGTGCCTAACACATACACACACACACAGCCATATATAAAGCGCAATTCCAGTACACAAGATAATGTACACAGCATTGCAGCACTTTTCTCACAACAGCTTTGTTTTTTCATGAATGTCTATACCTGTAATTTCTCATCTCCTAGTCGAACCTGGTAGAGTAGAGCTGGGGCTTCTGGGAAACGTGTCTGGAATTCATGATCTTGTAGTCCTGAAATGTCCTGTTAAAAAAAGCAGAAGACAACTGCAAAATTGTCTCCGGAGACTAAACAAAGATAAATACATCCCGCTTCCCAGTCAAAATCACACACTTGGTTTAGATGGCAGAACGTCTCTTTTAGCTGTTGCAGTAGCTGAGTGTCCAGTCTGCTGCCCAGCTGACAGTCCCTGTAGGGAAACCCCGCCCTCTGCAGGAGCCAGAAGAAAGTACGGGTCACGTCCGAGCCACCGTACGCTAAACCCAACCTGTGGAGTTCAACAGAGAGATGCAAGAAGATGCAAAAAGTCACATCGAAAGCAACACCAACACAAATCATTATTCAATGAATGTATGTCACTGTTCCTGGTTACATTAATTAAAGGGATCCCCCTTCTTTCAAATGAAAACCTGGAAAAATGTGAGATTTCATGGAGAAGGAGAAGAATAATAAATAGTCTAAAAATATATAAAAAAGCAGCTCTCAGTCCGACCTGGAGTTCCGGTGAGACACTCCGTCCTCTACACAACAGACACTGGTCTTCTGGTCTCCTACATCCACGACACAAGCACTGCTTAACCCACTGCCGAATGTAGCACAGACCGACTCCTGGTGCACAATGATTGCTATCCACAAGCAAACACACACATAAAAAAAGGCATTGAATGCAATGTGTATTACATTACACGCTTTTATCCAAAGTGACTTACAATAAGTGTATGTACCATACATGTTTTGTGTGTGTGTGTGTGTAATACCTGAGAAGCCCATATTGAGCAGCAGCATGTTGACAACTTCCTTGATGTGCTGCCTGTTGTAGATGTCAGGGACCAATAGGATGCATCTGTAATACTAACAACCAATAAAAAAGCTCAGCATTGATTTTGAGATTATAAGATATAGAGTAAAAATGAGGGAACTTTAACATGATTACACTGATCTTGTTACATATTTAAATTATAATAAGCCTTCCTATATCTATATGTCTGCTGTCATAATTTATTCTACTGTTCTATTCATCTTTCAATGTGTTGCAAAGCTTTCAACTCGGCCCGTGCAGGAAAGAGAGATACAAGGAGGTGAAGACGTTTCCCCTACCTTTAAATCTTTGAGGGGGATCTCCAGACTCTTCTGAATGACATGACTCCAGATCGTCTCGAGGTCAGACAGGACGGCAGTCAGTGAGCCTCCAGGACCCGGGTGCACATTGAGCTGACCTCTGACTACAGGCCAGTGGATGTTGTAACAATCGGATGGATTCACATTGAGAGCCTGCATGAAGCCAGGATAGAAAAGGTGGGAGAGGGAAAGAGAGAAAAAGCAGGATGAAAAAACCTGAAACCAAGACTCTTGTTCCAGTTTAACGTAAAGAATAATAAACTCATTTAGAGACAAGCACCGACCTCCTCTCCCACCAGATGAGGAGGATGGTGGGCTGTGTTGGTCCACTTCACTCTGGAGCTGCTCTCGAGTACCGCCGGACGGATCTGACAATTATACGCTTTGGCCTGCACACAAACACACACACACACACAAAATTGTATTAGAAATAGATTGATCGGTAAATTTCTGCAGATTAAGATTAAGATACATTTATTTTTTATTTGTCCCAAACACATGCACAGACATGCACAGGCACACTCGTGCAGTTAGGGAAATGTAACCTTTGCTTTTAACCCATCTGGTGCAGAACACACAGAGCAGTGAGCAGCCATGTATGGCGCACAGGGAGCAGATGTTGGGGGAGTAAGGTGCCTTGTTCAGGGGCACTAGACAGGGTAGGGAGAATCCACTTGGATTTTTGGACAGATCAATCCAGGTTCGTCTTTTTGTTTTTTCCCCGTGGAGTCGAACCAGAGACCTTTTCTGTCCATAGTCCAAGTTTCTGCCACTAGTCCACCGCCTCTCTACATGAAAGCAGATAACTCTTACTCTAACCCTAACCCGAACACTACACTAATATATTTCCTTAAAACCAGCGAACCAACCCCCAACTATTCCCAGCAGCAATAGAGATTTACATTTCTGTAATTGGTCTCCTCCGTTCTCTCTCCCATAAGATGGACTGGAAACACTTTGCTGGTGTAAATATATTTGCAAGAAACCGTTCTCTTCCCGTTTGTCTCCTTCATAATGCACACACCTGTTCAGCAGACACCGGAGTCCTCCGCACTCCATTTGACATCTTCTTTGACCAGATGGCCTGTTCGACCATTTTAAGTCCGTTCTGCCTCTGCTCTTTACTTTCTGGTTTCTGGTGAAAAAATGAAAAATGACACACACATGAAGTTTATTTGAACAGTGGAGTAAGGCACAGACTGAAAGAATTCATCGTTGTTGAATCTGGTCAGGAGTGACGTACATTAAGACCATCTCGCAGCAGCCAGGCGTCTTCATATCGGGGCTGTCCACTTTGCTTGTGCCTGCGTGCAATCACATGTGGGACCATCACTGGAAGATTGTCTGTTGCTCGGCCAATACGGAGTGTCCTTGAACCAGGGTGGATGACAACTATAAAGTTGCTTTGTATTTGCTGTAAAAGAGGAACATTTAAAAAAAATTAGCCTAACCATACCATAACGTGACAATGGTTCAACTTCAGTTAACTGTGCAATACTAATTTCCTGTCCATAAAACTCGACACTGCTCTCAAACCTTGAGGGATATTATTTTATCAAAGCTTTGGACATTAAAAGAGCTGATCAAGGCAGTTTTTCTTTTTTAAATTAATCTGTTTTTGAAAACAATAAGATAGCGCTGTGTGATCTGCAAAGTGCTTTTCCATTGTTTCTTGTTAAATAGTTTCTTGTGAGAAACAGTTCTTAGATTTGGGGACATTTTTGCGATACTAATGTTTCACTTCAATTTAAACATGTAAAGCACCTTGTAACTCTGTTTTGACCGGTGCTGTACAAACAAAGTTTATCTAAATTATAATTCATAATAATAATTTTCTCATTGATCATATGAACCAATGGCTGACAAAAACCAGTGCTGAGCATGAGGTATCAAAGCATCTGAACAAATCAAAGTTGGGCCTATTGCAGCTTGAGATTGGTTTTGGTGAAATGTTTGACATTTAGCCCGGCATAAAATAAAAAACAAAGAACAATAAACAATAATATTATAAAACAGTAGGGAAAATAATCAACTGAAGTAACTGTAAAGTAAACAATGAGTCTCAGTTACGAACACTTCGCTGTAGAGGAAGTGAAGCCTGTGCATGTGAAAGCTATAAAGAGAATTATAGCCATGTAAACTGATATACTGCTCTGTATGTTACAAACATGAATATGAGACATGAGTGTAAACAGTGGAGTCACCTCCTGCGGGGGCTCCGAGATGACCGGAGGAGCGATGGGTCTTTTCACCCCGCGCTGCTGCTCCTTCTCTTTCTCCTTCTCTCGCTCCTTCTCTTTCTCCTTCCCGTTGTCCTGCTCCTTCTCCGCCTGAGTCATCTTCACCTTTTACTTCACTCGTCTCAAGGCTCCGAGTCTTTGTCTCTGGCGCCTGTAAAACTCCTCAGAGTCGACGACAGGGACGAAGCTACCGCCTGAGAGAAACGCTGCTCGCTCCGCCACTTCCGTGTTTGGTCACATGGTACAAAACAGTGATCTCTATTGGTCGAGGGGTTGTTTTCCTCTGCGTCCACAGCTCCTTTTCTCTGATTCATTATTAATGACGAACACAAGTTAAATATAGTTGTGCACACCATGAATTGTGTGTCATATTGTTGCACAATCGAAGCTGCTACTATTAAATGTCATATTTGTCTAAATGTGCGTTGACACAGGTTCAGTGCAATGTTGGACGAGGACAGCTCAATGACATTACTGAGTACATTTAAAGGACAAATCTAACCGATTCAGTATTTCAGAAACTGGATGTTTCTTTCATCATAATGTAGATGAGCTCACAGAATCATTTCAGATGTGATTATTTTATTGAATTCATCATCAAACTGGTCAAACAGAGGGAGAGAAGGCAAACAAAGTTAATACAACTGTTCCGTTAACTGGTTAACAATAGGTTTGGGTGAATGTGGACAAGGTTACTATCCTTATTTATAAAAATGTAATATTGTGTTCTATTTGTAATACTTCCATTCCGTCTCAAAGTGTGTTTGTCAAGGTATCCAAAAATCAAACAGTATAATGACTTAAAAACCAAATAAATTAAATTATAACATTTGTATTCAGTGAGTTAGCATGTAAGGTGACAGGCTGTCACAGTTCTGAACTATGCATGGACGATTATGGTATTGTTTATGATTTAAAGAATATTTGGAAAACTTTCAGTCTTGAAGCTGTTTACAGTTTTTACATGATGATAAATACGGAACATGTTTGAAGACAGTTTCTACACTAATAGAAAAACATTTGTGTTATTACAAAATAGATGAATAAACAGACTACACTATGAATTACTGCAAACCACATATCACATCCTGACAGAAACATGCATCAAAATCCAGGTGTCAAGTGGTTTGCATTTTACAAAACAATAGCAGTAATGGAGATCCCTCTTGGCTCATAACATAGTCTCTCCTCATTCTCATTAGATGTTCAAACAGACGTGATCACATTTCTCAGGAGTTCCACCCCTCGGAAAAATCTTTTGTACAGCTTCTTGTAACTTCACTGAGCCCTTTTCACTGTAGGAGACCTGTGCCTTGGAGCTCAGATAGGACATCTTCTTGTTGCCCTGCCTCTGAGTATGAAGACTCCTGCAAAGTTTGTTCAAATCCTTCATCAAACAGAAGGACCTGCACGCCCTCAGCTCCACTTCCACGTCCCGACACAAACTTTTGTCCTCTTGCTTGCCCAGCTGCACCACCCAAAACTTAGACCGGTCACTGGGGCTCTTTGCGTGCCCAGCCACCATGTTGAGGATCAGGGGGTAAAGGTCATGAGCTGCTGCTGGGATGGAGGGTTGTGTGAAACTGCCGTCAGGAGGAGAGTGGCTGGGCTGTGAAGAGTGCTGAGAGTAAAGCAGAAAATGATGGAGCATGGATTAAGTCTATAAATGTGACCAAATATTACACAATAAAGTTCTTATTTTGATCATTGCTGAAAAGATGTGAGTCAAGGTGCCATCTTATAAACCATGATGCAGTAAAAACTGATCCCAAAAGTCACTGCTAGTCAGACAACAAGAAATAATCGATATATATAAATGACCTACAACATACAAGCTATACCTGAGGGCAGATGATGAGCACTCGGTCGGCAGCTTTGGCTTGTTCCGCCAGCCAGCGCATCGGCCCCAGCCCGGCAACCTTCCCCTGCTGCCACATGTCGATAGCCACGTTACAGCCACCATGCAACTGCAGGAACTCTGCCAGGGCCACCACAGCCTGCTGGAAGGCTGCATTCTCAGCAGGGTAAACCACGAGGACAGGGACGGGAACAGTGGGACTTTGAGGCAAACTTTTGAAACCAAATGGTGTGGCCCTGCTGGTTCCACAGTATTTATCTGTGGCATAAGAAGACAGTTTCAGCACCTAGCAGCGGTCTCAAATATTTTGTATAAACTGGAAGAGATTCCAAAATTTTTTAAGGAAAGGTTGTTAGGAGCCCAAAATTTTAACAAACTGTTTTGTGTTAGTGTCTAGGAGATTTGCAAGATGATAAAGATATTTAGCCAGTTGAATATTTGAAGTGAGAGATCGCTGTAAATGGGTTGGGGAAACATTTGGCAATTTTCTAATGTTTTGGTTTAGTAGCCAGCGACTGAGGTCAAAAGACATAAATACTAAATGTAACAATGATAAATGGGAGAATTTCTGATTAATATGACATTGTTCCACACATTTATATGAATGTAGTCCTGAATTAAACCACATTTTACATACACAGAAGAAGATTTTCATTTTTTGGTGCTTAGGTCCTCCTACCACTTAATATACATTTTAAAATTGGGACATTTACAGATTATGTAGCACGAAGCCAGGATCATCAGACCGGCCAGTCCTCCGAAAATGGTGACAGCGACACGATCTATTCCCAAGGCTGCACAAAAAAACACATAAACATAAAAACATACCTTATTTTACTGTGATACTGATATTTATTGACAGGGACAGTGTGTGATGTACCTGTAGATACTTACATGGAGTAGTGATCCCAACTCGAGCGTCAGATGCTACGGTAATATTTTAGCAAATATTTTAGTAAAGTATGATACATTGCACGCACACACACAAACAAGAAACAAAATGTGATTACTCACTTGAAGAAACTTGAGAAGATGCTTGTGTAACACTTGCTAAAAAACACATGGATTTAGAGAGAAAGTGTTAAGATCTTATTTTATATAATAATGTTGCAGTTGAGGAAGTTGCTGAGCATCAGTAAAGTTGGGAATAACAATTTTACTTACGCTCTGTTGAACGAGGTATCCACATTGTTACGGACTTGTAAGAGAGGTCTTTCGCTCGAGGCAAAGGCAAATTAGCAGCTTGGATATTGTTGTAGCCGTGGCTTGCTCTTTTTAAGTAATGAAACCATTTCTAGATTTGAAAAGATGAAAAGATGAAAAGTTAAAATAAAAATATATAAATATATATATATATATATATATTCTCAATTCATAAAAATGTATATTATTAATACAAGATAAGATTCAATCCAGACACCTGCGGGGGCCCAGTCTCATTTTCGTTGGCCAAAGGTCGGTTGTATTTACAGTGGTACGGTTCATCTGCTACGATCCGCGTTGCAATCAGATACTGAACACTAGCTGCAGAGTGAGAGAACATGACAGGGTTCAATAATGTAATATCTTCTTCCTCTCACTGCTCATTCTATAAGTTCTCTTAGGAATTCCTGCTGTTGACCAGGGCCGGGTCTAGACAGGCATGTATGAGGGGGCAGCCACAAATCTTGAGGGGGCATTGTGCCTAACCCTAACCCTATTTAGTTTGAGGGGGCACAACATTTATTTGAGGGGGCCAGGCCCCCTCTTGCCCCTGCCTAGACCCGGCCCTGCTGTTGACCTACGGTTACGCGTTCTTCTACTTCACCACTTCCTCTTTCCCACAGACTTATTTCCTCATCCAGTGTCCCCAAAACCAGACTTGGGCTGTCTCTAATGTTATTGGATGAACATCATATATATCACAGCTATTACTGTTTTCTGATAAAACACTACAAAAGTGAACCACATGTTTGTCTCCTACCATCCATGTTGACTGCCCAGCTGATGTTCAGCATACCCTTTCCTCCCACTGTCACCAACTCCACTGTCAAGTTTGCCAGTTGGGATGGAGATGGGTCCCGCCTGGGAGGTAATCCTGAAACAAGAGCCATTTCAGCAGTAGAAATATCTGTGACACTTTATGTTGAAACACTGGAGAAAGATTCATGTGAAACCATTCTATTCACATTAACCAGAATCTTTTAATCTATGTAATGAGGTCTGAAGCTGTAAATGTTGAAAACCTTTAGGGCCTTATGCACTTCCATATTCTGTCTCCACATTTAAAGTCTTTTCCCGTTTGAAAGAAATCTGAAATCTCCAGTGAATTAAAACATAAAGGAACATAATATTGTGAGGTGGTAACTTAAAATATATTGGGGTCTTCATTGGCCAACACACGGCCTTGTAAACTGGAATGATTTTTAAAGCTACACATTATTGACAGTAGAGGTAACAGTACATTTCTCATCCAAAGTGAATAAATTATTATAACTTACTTTCAAATACCTGACAGTCCACTCTCTGCAAACCAAACGGATCACGTTAATCACTTCCAGTGTTGAGTAGAACATTTAAGGAGTTGGTTACTTAAATAAATTACTTACAATTTCATGAGACATCACGTGCACATGGGCACAAGAGAAAAGAATCAACGCGAGTCTCCACATCATGAAGCACACGTCAGACCTAACAATAAAAACAGAAAAAGTGAGGTTTGCTTCTGTAATCAAATAAATCTTCACCATTAACTAGTCTGTGTATTCTAATTATACTGCAAATACAGACATACAATTCAGGCTCATATCTGTCTTCCTCAAATAATTCTGTCTCAGTGCGAGCAACAAAAGCAACAAAAATGAGGGGGAAAAATAATTAAAAACAATGCAACATGAAAGCACATAAAAGAAAGAAACATAGGGCCACAAGTTATTTAAAAGATTGAACTCATACTACTACATTTCTATAATTTATGTGTAAAGACCCTCTTTTAAAGTTTTGTATTGTTTAGTGGATGTTTGTCAGGACATCTCTGTACTTGTTTAACTGCCAGGAAAAATCAAATTGCCTTCAGTATTAATTATAGTATTAGTTGTATTGTATTGTATCGTAAAATTAACAACCTTAAATTATAGCACTTTACATGGCAAACAGGCAACATGTGTATGATGAATCATATCCCTTTCACAAAATACACAGTCAGTCACATGCAAATTACACAGATATTCACACACAGAATACACAGTTATGATCTATCTTAAGAAATCGTTAGTTGGGTATATCTCATTTAAAATGTAGACGTTCACCTCTACCTTTAGAGGAAGTGGAATCTTATTTTCTCTCTCTCCTCCTCCACAGTCCTTCAGATTATATTGGCTAAAGACAATATCCGTTTCCTAACTAGTTCCCCAAAGATACGACAACATTTATAATGACAAAGATTGTATAATGCAGTGTAGCATCCTACCTGTAGTAGACTTGTTGCAGATTCTGGTTTAAGCTTCAGCTCCGCTTGTTTATACGGTGGCTGCTAGGCTCCGCCCCCCCCCCCCCCCCCCCCACCCCCACCCCACTCCCCCCGTACCGCCCCCCTCCCCCCCAGTCGTCCACCGTTCAGTCCGCGGTGGTGAGTTCCCTTCAAGGTAGGATCCTCGTCTATTCGCTGCTTTAATCAACATGTGGACACGTTGCCCCTCAGTGGGTCCACATTCAGTCTCTGTTTAAATCTGAGTATAACGGTCGTATTCAGTGGTACTGCAGTAAAGTAGCCGTGTGTGTCTGTGTGTGTCTGTGTGTGCGAGCTTCGGACGAACAAACAAACAGTCCAGAAATAAAGTCCTCAGGGCTGTCACCGAAGATTTGAGACACTTTTACCGTCTCTGTGTCGGACTGTAAAGTTTTTAAAGTGTGTTTAAATAAAGGAGACGTGTTTCCACCCATAATGCTGCAGCAGACCGAGATAGACCCAGAGACTTTGATCGGCGAGCGGCCGATCACAGTCTCATTTTCATGTGATCGTAACATTAAACTCACAAGGGACCTTAACAGATGCATTTAAACGTCATTGACGTGTGTTTTCCTCTTGTTGTGTATTTTTTAGTAAAGTGTTATTTTACTGACTTCAGGGTGTTTTACTGAGTTCAGCTTCATACTAAAACTGTTAGTCACTGATATGACTCTGACCTACATTCTCCTCACTGACACAGCCTGATAACTCACTCACTCCGCTAGAGATCGATACGTATTGCAATGTAACTTGCATCAATAGCAAGATAACGAATTGAAACTATAGCAATTTAACAAAAGTCCAATGCATATCAATGTCTTGCTTACGAATGGATAAAACAATATAAATAAGAATCGCAATATCATTTTCATTAATAGCAATATAACACAAATTCAATACATGCCGATATATCACTTATGCATTGTGCAAACACACTTACAAGATGTATAAAACGATACTAATATTATCACAAAATTTAAATTACAGCATCATTTTTATCAATAGCAACAAAACAAAAATCCAAAATGCATATTAATATAATGCCTTTGCCCTGAGCAAGCACAGTGAGGAGCTATATTAGGGCCAGGTGATAAAATTGCAATATAATTTTCATAATTAGCAATATAACAAAAGCTAAGTGTATATCGATATATTGCTGATACATTGTGTAAGCGTTTGTCCTTCTCTACTCTTTGAAGAAGAGTTTAAAACCACAACCATTGCTCCATCTAAGGTGTAAAAATCGGTCGTTTCACTAAAAATAATTAATAATCTGGAGTTTTTTTGATATTACGGAGCCCCTGAAGTTTTGGCCATATCGTCCAGCCCTACTGTCTCGCAATATGGGAAAGCCTGTGATATACGATTCACATTCATGAATATGACCTTTTAACACACACAGGCAATCGCTTGTCTGTGCACGATGAAGACAAAGTTAAAAGAGAAACTAAACTTCCCTCCTCAACAGCCCTGAGTGAACCATGATGATGATTAACCTGGGCTCTGAGGACAGGGTTTGGCCAAGGTAATAATTAACCTTGATAGGATCCAAAATGCCAATCAAATGCCTCTCTGAAAACCACAATGTGTATACAGTAGTTAGAAGGTCACAAATTATAGTCATTTCTTGAAAATGATCCTGTATTTGATTAGCTAGTTTCAGATCCAGCTTGACCCCTCCAGCGTGTCATTAAGTGTGTGTTGTTGCTGTGATTTCCAGGGAGTGAAGAAAGCCCTGCCACAACCATGATGTTGTCTTCAGCCGCACTATGCCAAACTGGAGCCTGGCGAGTTGGGACCAGTCTTATGAGGGACAGGAGATCCTGTTTGGGACGTTTGCCAGAATGTTTCTCTGTCCCAAAGACCAGAAGCAGGAGTCCTTCTCTTCCCTGCTGCTCCTCAAGCCATTACCGATGCTTTAGTGCCTCTGCTGCTAGTCGCAACTCTTCATCATCACCTCATCAGAAAACCCCGTCCTACAGCTATGTCGTCGTTGGGGCCGGGTCGGCGGGCTGTGTCCTCGCCAACCGTCTCTCAGAGGATGCCCATGAGTCTGTGCTGCTGCTGGAGGCTGGGCCCAAGGACATGCTGCTAGGCAGCATACGGCTGTCATGGAAGACGCACATGCCGGCTGCACTGACCTACAACCTCTGTGACGACAAGTACACTAGTTTAACTTACTTTACTTGTCTGCCCCCTGTTTCAAAATGTGTTGGTGCCAAATGTATGGACATATTTTGAAATCGGAAGTTGACTTGCTTTTGCAACTGTCAGTGTTCATACCGTCAAATCACTGTAGAAGAATTTCTCCTTACTTTAACTTTACTTTAACCTTTCATAAAGTGATATATGAATTCATGCTATTGATGCCATGCTGTATTTCTCCAGGTATAACTGGTCCTACAACACTTTACCCCAGGCCCACATGGACAACCGGGTGTTGTACTGGCCGAGGGGTCGTGTCTGGGGCGGGTCCTCCTCGCTCAACGCCATGGTTTACATCCGCGGACACGCCGAAGATTACAACCGCTGGCAGAGAGAGGGGGCAGAGGGCTGGGACTATGAACACTGTCTGCCGTACTTCAGGAAAGCTCAGTGTCATGAGCTCGGAGAAAATAGGTACCGAACAAAAACTATCTGGAGGATATTCTTTTTAGTACCTGGTCGATATGCAGGGACAAAGTTTGAGGCGGAAACATGACACAGGAAGGGCTAGTGCTTTGGTTCCATGGGCTCAACATGCGTCATGGGTTTGCTTTTGACACAGGTGGATCATTTCTGGGAAGAAGCTGAACACACAGGCGTCACAGGCTAATTACAGTCACATATTTGGATTACATGCAAAATAGGGGGAAAACTAGGAAGCACATGCAAATGAAAGATATAAACAGCTTCACGGATACCCAGATACTTATCAGGACTTCACAGGTCAAAGATCGGTATGTTTGTGATGTAATGGAAGATAGAGAACTGAGATACATGTATTACATTGACGCAAATGTGTTAAATGTGTCCAATGCTGGAATATTACTCCTATCAACTCATGCGGATTGGAAGCTAATCCTACAGGTTCAGATAAGTGTAATGCTCCAGCTGAGTAATAAACCAAATATGGTCCATATATCGCGTTAAGAACGAACCAAGACTCAACATGAAGTCAATGCCAAGAGCGATTGTTGCCAGTTTTCAGAAACCGATAAGTTTCAAAGAGCTTCACAATTTCAGTTTAAAGATAAAATGTCGAGCTCTAACATTTATACAATCCCTCCAGCATGAGGTTAGGTTAAGAATCTGTGAAGTCTGACTGGGTTTTTGGCATGAAAGCAAACTGAGTGAAATGCTCGTAATGCTCGTAATGAAATGATTAATATCTATTGGGAATGTTTACGTTTGTGTCTTTGCGTGTGCACTGTAGGTATCGAGGTGGTGGTGGACCTCTTCATGTGTCCAGAGGGAAGACCAGCCACCCCCTTCACAAGGCTTTTATCGAGGCGGGGCAGCAGGCGGGATACCCCTTCACTGAGGACATGAATGGACACCAACAGGAAGGCTTGGGCTGGATGGATATGACCATTCACAATGGTTTGCGGAGCTATAACTATATTTATAGGATCTTTTAGATTCAGTGTTTAAACAATATTACGAACCAGCCCCTTATTATTTTTCTGCGTGCCACTTCTTTGTCTCTGCAGGGAAGAGGTGGAGCACGGCCAGCGCTTACCTGAGGCCTGTCCTGGGTCGACCCAACCTGAAGACAGAGGTGCGCTGCCTCACCTCCAAGATCCTGTTTGATGGAAACCGTGCCGTGGGAGTTGAATACATACAGAAGGGACAGAAGAAGAGGGTAAGATGCTTCCAGACATTCACTTAGCTACGGACATTAACCGAATTTTATGGATGGGCTGTATTCGAGAACGCAAATGTCCAAATCAATTGCTTGGGACATTTTGCGGAACTTTTTCTGCCTAGACATCTTAGTAAAATGTCTGGAGAATGTCCGAGTGAGAACCCAGCAGGAAGATGCCTGGGAAATTCATTGAAGGCGAGAAGGGGTCTGTGGCTACTGTTTTCAATGGAAAAGGGAAAAGCCAAAAAGAAAACGACTATCGCAGAAAGAGAATGAGGAGAGATACATGTAGAAGACAGGGACATAACAAGATTCGAAAGCTTTTGGTGAAAAGAGCAGAAGCTGGTGTCAATGTGCTGTAAACAAAGAACATGGGGTTTCTGCACTGGTGCTTATATCACGTGTTCCGCCTCCCACATTTGCTTCCCAGGCACCGCCCCTCTCCTGATCGTTGTGTACATGTTCCTGTTGTTGTGAAGTGGTGTGAGCCAAACTATCTCCAGCTGCGTTCTTCAAAGGGGAAACCCCAGGAAAACGTCTGGGACCAATTTGCGACTTAATGACTGAAAACGTCTCTTGAGAGATTCCCTAACTTTTCCTATGGTATTTTAATTCTCATTCAGTCACTCTCATCAGTTTTGCTCTCCTCTCCTCAGGTGTTTGCAGATAAAGAGGTGATATTGAGCGGAGGAGCCATCAACTCCCCTCAGCTTCTCATGCTGTCTGGGGTGGGAAACGCTGATGACCTGAAACAACTCGACATCCCTGTGGTTCAGCACTTGCCAGGTATTTTTAAGCATTTACAAATATCTAATTCCAACGGAAGTAAAGGACTCACTAAACCTCATCTTCATTCGTTTTTACAAACAGACCAAACTGCCTTTCTTGACCCCTTGTGTATTTTCCTTGTTACTCTACTGCGTGATGTGTCTCAGGTGTTGGCAGTAACCTGCAGGATCATTTGGAGCTGTACATCCAGCAGCAGTGCACTCAGCCCATCACCCTGTACAAGGCACAGAAACCTTTCCACATGGTCAAGATAGGCCTCGAGTGGCTCACCCTGTTCACAGGTAACCGGAGGCACCTACACACGCAAATGGGAAAACACACATGTTCTGTGAAATTATGTATTTCTGTGAGGTTATATCACTGATAGACATTGATAGACAGGATTTATTTTAGTCATGAGCACAGTATGTGTCCAATTATTCCTTCCCCTCAATGTTAACCAGTCAGATGCACGGAATGATTTACTCTTTGGGCTTGGTACTGCTAATGCAAGTAATCTAAAGAAAAATAAATATACCAACTGGCTTTTTTATGAAAGAAACAAATTCTTTGTTCAAGAGCATAGTCTTTCAGCTTGAGAGCAGGACTTATTGATTTTCGCTCTGTTTTTTGTTGTTGTTATGCTTTCACTCAAAACCCTCACGCTCTTGAATAGGAAAAAAAAATCAACATTGTGTGATTATAAAGAGAAGAAACACAACATAAAAAGTAGCTTCCGGTTGTAGCTCTAACAATATTCAGCTGTCTAGTGGGGGTGTTAGAAGACATATGATTTATTATCAAAAGATAAACAGCTTAAAGCCTTTCCGTGTCCCAATAGTTTGATGCAGACAGGAAGCACCTGGGTTACACAGGGTGTGTTCACAACCCACCACTGATTCTTTTTTTATGACGTAAAACACAGACATGATAACAGCTGGATGTCCAAATCCTTACGGGAAAGCACATGTCTCAGATACAGACTGGTACAATTATGAATAGTTTGGGCTTCCCCAGAAAAAGCAGGAGTGGGAAGGGAAAGACTTTTATTACATGTCATGACATTACACCTCATTTAGCTGTTGCTTTTATCCAAAGCGAGTTACAACTAGCGCCCATTTTATACAGTAGGTTTCACGATCTGAAACAAACTATGTATCACCCACCATGACCCTCCTCCCCCAGGTTACGGAGCAACAGCCCACTTGGAAAGCGGCGGGTTCATCCGCAGTCGGCCCCATGTCACACACCCCGACATCCAGTTCCACTTCCTGCCCTCGCAGGTCATTGACCACGGAAGAGTTGCCTCTAAGTTAGAGGCGTATCAGGTAAAACACTGGGGCTCCTTTTTGTGCAGGTAAAAAATATGATGGGAGACGTATTGTGTGTGTGTGTGTGTGTGTGTGTGTGTGTGTGTGTGTGTGTGTGTGTGTGTGTGTGTGTTTGGCTGATATTAGGATGAAGCCACTCCACTACCTGTCTATGATTAGATTTATGATTAGAACACAGGTTATAAATAGGTGTTGACACAGTACCTTCACGTGCTTTTCCATGGTATCTCATTAAATGAAACAATAGTAGTTCCCTGGAAAGGTTCTGCCAGGGACTTTTACTTACCCAACTGCCAGGAGATCAAATAACCCTACCCCACCCACACAATACCTCCGACTTTGAGCTTTGGGCTTCTTTAGGAACTCAAACAAAGGAATTTGAGGTTTTTAAAAATCTGTCTTAGAACACAGCACAAATTTCTTACTTTCCCAGTGCGTGAGAATTATGTGAAAGAGCTTTGTCTTTATTTTTAAATGATGATGAAAAAAGATACAACAATCTTACGTCTGACTTCTGTGTTTTAGTTCCAGCACCTGTACAAGGTTTTTTCGATTTGTTCAAGTTATTTTATTATTGCTGGTGGATTATTGTTTTCCAATTTTTCAGAAAATACAGGGCCAACTTGAGAAATGTGTTATTTGTGACCTGTGTTTTCTCATCCAGGTTGATAACAGACAGGTCACTGGGTGCTTGTTGCTTTGTGTTGTAGGTTCATGTGGGACCAATGAGAAGCACCAGTATCGGCTGCATGACGCTGAAGAGCACCAACCCTCTGGATCACCCGAATCTCCAGCCCAACTATCTCTCCACTGGTAAGATTCACTCCCTGAACTCTTCATCAACCAAATCCATCTTGAGCTGGAGGAGCAGATCTGTCTGTCTCTGAAGATATTAAACTTGTCTTCGAGAGCAGAGCCTTTGAAGCCATTGAAATGTTGGACCGTGGAGCTGGTTTGACTGGTGTATAGGTAATATAGCAGAATTTAGATTTCCAGCTTCTCCATCTTTTCCTGTCCTCTCAGATGCTGATGTGTGGGAGTTCAGAGAGTGTGTTAAACTCTCCAGAGAGATTTTTGCTCAGAAGGCCTTCGATCCATTCCGGGGCAACGAAGCCTTGCCTGGTCCTCAGGTCCAATCCGACGCCGACATCGACGCCTTTGTCCGCCGCAAGGCCGACAGCGCCTACCACCCGTCCTGCACCTGCAAGATGGGCTCGCCCTCCGACCCGATGGCGGTCGTCGACTCCAACACGCGGGTTCTAGGTCTCGAGCGGCTGCGTGTGGTCGACGCCTCCATCATGCCCAGCATCGTCAGCGGAAACCTGAACGCGCCAACCATCATGATGGCAGAGAAGGCTGCCGACATCATCAGGGGTCGGCCTCCTCTCGTGGACGAAGGGGTTCCCGTGTACCAACCACCAACGCTCGACACTCAGAGATGAACAGCGATCCAGACTAGAGGGTAGTGTCTTGTCAGTCATTAGGCAGCAGCAGCAGTGATCAGCTGGTTAGAAGGATCTTTCATCCGTCAACTAATGTGAGTGTGTGTTTTCTTGATTTTGAATACTGGTGAATTTGAACAGTTTACATCTGAGGTTCAGTTTTACAAAGATTATATAGAACCAGTGGCCGTGTTCTCACAGCCACACAGCAGTTTTAATGTTGTGGCTGAATATACAAATATAATATACCTTCTTTGTGTATATTCACCCAACTTTACATATACTGACTTTCTGCACCGATTGATGGTGTTTGTGTCTGAACTCACTTTGACTTCATCCAGTGTTTCTTGAACCAGCTACAGTAATTTTAAAGCCTTTTAGAACTCTTGCATTAATATACCTCGGACAGTTTGATTATCCTGAGGTAAAATTAAATCCCACAGCACACGGCGTGTTTTGAATACAACTCAAGTTTAAAAAAAAGGGACATTTTTAATAATCACAGGAGAGTAAGTTGTTTTCTGAGTGACGATCAGCAGTCTGCTTTCTAACCCTCAGCAGTCTCAGCAGCAGGTTTGGTTATTTATCTGCTCTAACCAATTATCACCATGGTAACATACCTCTTCCTTCCTGCGAACTTGCAGATTCAACATTTTGTTGGCTGTCAACTTTGTCATTATAAAAAGCCATATACTTTTAGTAAAAAAGTAGAAATTTAGACTCACTTTGACAGTAATACACGGTTTAGAGTTTTATCGACACAACTGACTTGACTTGAGCCTGTTGTTGTTAACCAGATGTGTTTCACGTGTAAAGAGAAAAGCACACAGCTCATTTTCTGTTGGGTTCTGGGCCCAGACATTGATCTGTTATCAGTTAAAGCCACAAGACTCACACATGTCTGGCACAAGCAGAGAACAACTCTCCTTCTTCTACTCCACTACTTGTTCTAGATTTCATCAGTTGGTGCGTCATGAAGCAGATAAAGGATCAATCTGTTTAATTGCTTCCATGATACTGATCTTCCTTATGTGGTAAATTTGTTACTTTGGTTGATCAAGTTTTTCAGCTCCAAGCTTTTAGCTGCTTTTTGGTTCAGTCTGCTGCAGTAGCAATAAATTCAAATGATATCTCCGAATATATGAAATCCTGCTTATATAGATATTGTGTTCAAACTCTCTATATGTAACAAATACACTAAAAACTTTAACTAAAAAGTAGGGGGAAAAAATAATTGCACATTTATTTCTATGTTTACAAAGAAGCTTGATTGTGTTGAACTGACCAGATAAAATGAAACACCACAGCAGCCTATAAGATGTGACCATATCTATACAGTGGTGTTATAACTAGTTTGGATCAAGTTCTACAATCAGCTTCACTGAAAATCTTAATTCATACATGAGGTATTAAATGCATGTTTTATGATGTCTGCTCTGAAGGAAACAGCAATGTGTTCAAATAATGTCTAATAGTCTTATTAAGCTTTGCACTACACTATGAAGAATCTAACTGACGATAATTGTTTACATTATATAGTGTTGCACAAAGTTGATTTTGTATTAAGTTGTGTATTGTATTAACACAAAAATGTGTATAAATGAAGGATCACAGAGGGAAGTTAATTGTGAAAATTCACAAAGGTATTATGTTTGCATGTTTTTTTGTGTGTGGTTTGTACTGTAAGCAGACGTCCTGACTTTGTCCTCATTTCATTCAGACTTTATTTAGTCCTTAAAAAATCCTCGACAGGTTCATTGTCATTTCAGGCAAGAAGTAAAACGTACAAAACTGGGTTTGTGTTTACATTGGTACAAAAGGTACGAGTACGTTTGCTACAAAGTAGACAGAGCTATGATTGTTTTTTAATTTTCATACAACAATTGGGTAGAAAGCAGAAATCTTCAAGTTCATCACTGACTTTTTACAAACAACTGTACAGATTTTACACATCATCGTTGTCGTGTCATAATCATCTGCGAAAGATTCGAGCAGTACAAAAAAATAAAGCTGTCAGTTGCACAACAAGATTTTGTGTTTTTTGTCATGTGATAAAAGTCTTGAAGTTGGACAAATGTATGTGTATGTTTGTGTGATTGTGTGTGTGTGTGCGTGCGTTTGTGTGTAGTTGTAGTGTGAGTAAACTGCACTTTATTATTCTGGTTTCTCTGAGTTCCTGACATGTGAACTGTGATATTTGTTTATATCGGCCTGGCAATTTAGATTTTATTCAAATAGTGATGTTTACAAGAAAACAATTAGCGATAACATTGAAACACTAATATTTAATGGAACACCTGGCAGTTAACTTGTTATTACCTCCACCAAGGATTCAAGGTTGTCACTGTGTTTCTTTGTGTATTTGTCAGCAGGATACAAAATAAATAAATACGAAACAGATTTCCCCAAAACGTTTCCCCTCTATCTTTAGGCCTGTTTTGTGGCGACAATTAAAAATCTGACCACATCCTTTTTTCTTTTATGTTTCTGCTTAAAGAAGCAGACACTAATGTTGTTGGGCCCTGTCCGGAGGTCTGTGCCGTTCTGAGGACAAACATGTCCGACTGACAAGCAGGGGAGTGTTGTTCAGAGGAAACAGTGACAGGTTGTAAACTCCAGATGCTGCTCTGTGTTCCTCTTAACTTGTGTTGAGAGATTTCAGAAGTCTGAGTCTGTTTCCCACACATATCTGAGGTGGCCAATCCGAGAAGATTGCAGCTAAAATGTTTGAAATCTTTAATGAAACAATTAATGTTTCCTTCATTTTGTGTAAATGCAGCCATTACCTCACCGTTTCCCTGACACGTTGACCAACACACCTGGATTGGTGCAGAGGTAATAACATTAATATTTTTTTTAAATCTCAATTAAACATATTTTACATGCAGTTAGATAATGCATAAGTCTTATTTAGTGTTGGCCATTAAAACCTGTGATGAAAGCAGTAGAAAGGGATTTATTTACAGTACATGTGAGGAGTGTTTGAGAAACCAGCTCAGATCCTGTTCCAGGTTAGATTCATCAGTTTATATCAACATATCAACAGCAAACTTTCTGCTTTTGAATCTAGATGTGCGTGTAAATGACTCAATATTCCGCTGGTTTGCTTTTACTTTGAAGGAGCCCTTTGATTGCACAGATTGAACTTGTCGCCATGACAACAGTGTGTAGATAAAGGGGGAAAAAACAAGAGAGAAGCACGATCGCTCTGCCTCAACCCAGCGCTGGCTTTTAAAAGTTGACCTGAAGACATTGTTATCGGTGGCAATGGTTCACAAACACTGTCCTGTGGTGGAGCGACCGTGCAGAGCGGCGGGTGGAATGTGTTGCTTCTCTAAAGTGTTGATCTGTTTGTTTCTCTCCACGAGCAGCTTGTGTCGTCGCATCTCTCTTCAGAGAAGCAGCTGTTTCGGACATCTCGTGCACTCTAACTCGGCCAGAACAAAAAGGAATACTACAAATAAAATGTGGCACCATCAGTCATTTCATTAAAAAATAAATTAAAAGAAAACACTCTACACACCCATAAACAGTGTACTGCATTTATATATTGTTGGTAAATTAATAAAATGTATATGGTTTTCCTGTCTGTTGGGATGTTTCATGTGTCAGTGTTGCGTTGTGCGTCTGGCTCATCCTGAAACAAGTGCCCACTTGTCTGAGAAAACTCTCATGGCTGCTCAGAAGAGGAAACCAATTCATGGGCGATAAACTTTCCAGCTGTGGAGGTGGAAGTGACTCAGGACTGACGTCAGATGATTCTGTTCTTTTGTGACAAAGAGGGGGAATCCCTGTGTCATCTGTTCTGTATCAGCCCCGAGGCAGAAGTCAATCTGGACTGACTTCAGATGATACTGTTGTTTTGCAGCCAAGACGGGAGATTTTCCTCTGTGTCATCTTGTGTGTGTGACGCTAGGCAGTTCTAAAAATAGCATCACCAGGAGAGCACAGACTAAAATAGCATAATTTGTTTTGGGTCCCATCCATTCTTAATAACTCCTTTTAAAAAGTTGTATTAATTGATGATTTATAACATTTAACTTCGATTTAGCTTGACGTGACATCACTTGCCAGTGGCTGTCTGCCAAATAGCTGGAGGCGAGTCGAGCTCACAACAACACTGTCTGTGTTTGTGTGGTTAAAAGTAAAAGGTAAAAGGCCAATTTAGTTCTTAATAAAAAACCTGATTAACAAACACAGAAAAGTGAGTTTGAAATATCTACAGTTTGAAGGTGACGAGCTTTACACAACCACAGCGCACTGGTTTAGGTTAAAAGCTATTATTGTGGGACATTATATATAACAAGTAGCCCTCCATATTCATGTAGTTGTCAATCTCAGAAAGGTAAGAGTGAGGTCGCTCCTCATGGTTTTCAATAAAGTTAATGACATTGTAACAACATCTTCGGCTGTTTTTGTTTCATGGTGGTTAAAGGAGTAGGAATGTTAAAAATGTAAAGTGTGTAAAGATTTAGCATCAGTGTTGTTGGTATCAAAGGGGGAAAGGATTGGCAGTGTGTCTTATGAGCGTGCACGTGAAACAGAAGGATATGCCTGAGGACAGAGTCTTTGTCGTTGATATGTGATTTCCTTTTCAAGTCAGAAAAACAGAGTCGAGCAACGTTTAACCCTGAAACCCTGAAAAAAAGTGTGAAAAGCGGATTCACAGGCTGGAAAGTCTTTGGATCGGCCTGATCTGCAGCCACTCTGCTCTGAGATGAAAATAAACCGACATATAAATATGGACTTTATATGTTTTTATGACGCCATCTGAGTCGTGGAGGCCAAACTGTAAAAGACAGAGCAGCAGATCAAAAACTGTGTCTGTTACTGCGACCAGTGAAAGGTTAGAATCACACATAATATATACATGAAGTGAAACAAATGGGAATCTGGGAATCCCCGAACGGCCATTTTGGAGCAGGACCACTGCAGCTTGGCAAAGCCAGCTCAAGCCTTTTCCCTTCAGGCCACTCATTGTTACTGGTGTTTGCTTCTAACATCCCAACTGGAGAGCTAGGTGGTCTGAACTGTTCATTTGGGTAAAAAATCTGTTTCTGATTAATTCTAATTTCACACAAGTGCTCAGAGCCCTGACACTAACCCTAACCATCTGTTTTATTGCCTCATTGGGTACTGAGTAAGCTTTGTGGGAGTCACAGACTCGCAGCAGAACAATAACAGGCGCAGTATCCAGACACTGTTCACTAAACATCTTTGGCTACACCCTCCACCTGAAGCTAAAAGTTTGACATTTAGGCTCAGTTATTGTTTCAAATCTCATCCCCGTAGATTACAGCTGCTGGACTCTGTGACTGTTGTTGTGAAATCTAACTTGACACGCATGGGGCTGGCTTTGCGAGGCTGCCGAGTTGTCCTGCTGCTTTGAAAAGAAAAGAGAGGCATGAACTCTTGCTGTTTAAGAGGCGGGGCCCGGCAGGTAGTTTGATTCCCGCCGGTTTCACTATTTTCTGAATTCATGTCAGTTTTCCACTTCCTCTCCTCTCTCTGGCATTTCAATTTTCAGAAAGAGAAAACAAGGCACTTTGTTCTCTTGTTCGTCCATGTTTTACATTTTCTGTCAAGTCCGGGACGCACTTGAACAGAGACGTCCCCTCAGAGTAAAACAGCAGTAGATGTTCAATTGAAAAAACTACATTTTCCCGTGTGAGCCGCTGCTATAGCGACGTGATGCATATCATCTCGTCCTTCAGGTCCTCTTCACATTTCACAGCCACGTACGGCTCCTCGTCGCTGTAGTCGCGGAGGCTGTGGTCTCTAAGATGTGCGGTGGCTTGTGTGTCCGAGCTGACGTTACACGCCCCCCCGTTGGTGTCATCACTCACACTCCCATTCAGGAGGTTACTGGCGGCGCTCTCCATCTCGTCGATGGTCATCTCGCAGGCGTCTGCGATCTCGTGTTTGGTCGCTGAGACAAACTTGGGGTCCTTGGCGTACTTCCCCAGACCCTCAGAGATCAACACCTGGGAAGAACAGGAAAGAAATGATCAAACGGCATCAGGAACGTCTGTGCACACAATAAACCAAACTGTTTGTTTGCACTGGGCATAGCTTTGCAATGAAAAAAAACATTTTACTCTTGAAGTTTTACACAATCATTAAGGAGTGATCAGTGTTGATACTGTGACTACAAACAAATCAACTGAGAAGCATAACAATGTGTTTAAACTGTAGCAGTTCAGAGGAGGTCAGCTGAGTACGTGGGCCACATGTGTCCAAGACCACCTCCAAATTGGGTTTGAGATCGGACCTCAGGACGCATTGAGGACACATTTGGGGTTTTCAGACCGTAACTTGAAAATAACTTCTACTCACAGCCTCCACCAGACTGTTGGCACTGCCTCTCTTCTGCAGGAAGCTGGAGCAGCTCTCTCCAGGTAACTGCAGACGGGACGGGGACTGGCTGCGACTGGGAGGACCATCCAGGCCGTCAGTGTACCATGAACTCCTCTTCACCGCTCCGGGGAGGCTGCTGATGCTGCCAGGACTGCGCCAGTCCACCTGAGTACAAACCATCACACGCACACACACACACACACACACACACACATACACACATATGAGCATACTTTTTAAACTAACTTACCAACAAACTAACAAACTTTAAAGTGCTTGGGTTCAGCTTTACAGGAGCATCAACAGCAGTAAATACTTTTCCTGCCCTTCTCTCGCTTAAATTTCCTTGGTGGGAAAATGATGATGAATGAAAGCCAGTTGTATTTCTGGTATTTCCTTTTTCTTTCTTCTTTCTTCTTTAAAAAACCAGTCGTGCCCAAAAAATACACAAACAAACAAACAATCAAATAACAATTTTAGAAATCGACTAAAAACCTGTATGAGCGGCGTGTAGCAGGGCGAGAAGTTGAGGCTGATGGGTGAAGCAGGAGGCGTGGCCCAGGATCGCAGAGACCTGGTCGGAGACAGACGGTGAATTCTGGGATCAAGCCCGGCCACCGCCATTACCTGAGGTTGGAGTTCAAAAGTCATGATAAGAATAATGAAGGCGAATCATTGACAATGATGACAACACTTTATATTTATTAATGTACAGATGATGGCACCTGCTGCTGCACCAGGTGCAGTGGAAGAGCTGTGCAGGATGGAGAATGAGGGGCATCGTCCAGACTGCTTCTTCTGCGGAGACACTCAAAACTAAACGTTGGTTTGTTGGAGGCTGAGAGAAAATTGAAAAAAAAAAAAAAAAAAATGTCACGCTTTCAGTATCCATATCTGAGGACTTACTGAATTCAATCTTTTATTTTAATTCAGGAACAAAGCTGGATGAAACATTACAAAACCAAATTCTATGAACAATTACACAAGGATATAATACAGTACTAACAAAAATCAAGTGCTTGTGTCATAGTTATTTTATATTCTTCTAACTTTGTAAAGGGGCCTTTGATCTTTGACCGTGAAAGGCAATATATAAATCAAAGTTTCGATTCGTCTTCTTCTTCTTCTCCTTCTTCTTCTTCTTCTTCTTCTTCTAATTATAATTATAATTATTATTGTTGTGTAGATGACAGTCACAATACTTAATGATGAGTTTATCAATAAAATAACCCCAAAGTAGCTCCAACTAACATCCAATGTAATAAATATTTTAATCTGAATGAAAAGTAAAGTTTATAAACATCAAATCTGACTGTTGGTGAATCTCAATCCCTCCACCGTGGTAACTACAGATGTTGTCCTGCGGCATCTCACCTTGAGGCGAGGGTAAGAACCATCTCCTTGGTGACCGCCTGTTGTCTTGGTGGATCAGCTGTTGATCATCAGACTGGTTGTTGCCCCCGGCAACCTCGGGATTCAAGTCGGCCTCTGCATCGTCATGTTGCTCCTTGTTGTGGAGCCTGTGAAACAAAGAGGATACAACTTTACATCTGTACCTGAGCTTTGTGTGTTTAAGCAGCTCCACGAATTCTTGACGCAGAGGAATGTCTGACTGATTCTTGCTGTACCTGTCTCTTGTGAGCATGATGTCGTCCTCGTGAAACTCCTCTCCGCTGAAGTACTCTCCTGAGCCCCGATCCTCATCGCTGTCCACGCGGCCCGGCTCCTCTCGACAAATGGTGGGGTAAAGTCCACCACCACTTTCTGGCCTGGTATCAAAACATTGAGACAGAGAGAGAAATTGCATGCTGGAATTCCATGTCCCCATCTTTCTTATTTTCGTATGCAGATTCAGTCTCTCAGCTACTGTCTCTGTCTAAACAATAATACTGTAAATCACTGATTTCACTGAAACATCAAGATGCCAGAGAGCTGCATTTCCCCTTACAGTGCTCATTGTCTCTTATTCTGCAGCCAGATGTTTTCTTTTTATGACACAATCGCCACCATGAAGAGCAGATTGTGGAATGAAGCTATGGGAACATACCTAATGTAGGCCTCATAGTAGCGTGTCCTGCTCCGGGGAGAGGGAGTGGTCGGTCACACAGAAAGGATTATTTGGAACAAGAGAGCAAGAGACGAAGGGGATGAGAGGTTGCATGCAATGACAAAATACCAGAGTACACAAAATAAAACGCTAAAAAAGGTTTTAGGTATGATGGGAGAGGCAGTGTTACTGGTTTCATTTCAAATGTTGCCTCTGGAATTTGGCAGAAAATAGCCCCAACTTTTGGAAACAGTGTCTGGGAATGATCAGGAGTAATGGGAGCATTGTTTTTTTGGGAAGGAAATATTGTTTTATGTTTTAAAATGGTTGTTTCAAGGTGGCAAAGTAAGTAGTTACAAAAAAAAAATTAAAAACACATTTTGTTCAATTATTGATGAGTTGAAGGCAAACACATTTGTAGAGTTCTATTTGTGTGAGAAGGCTTAGTGGGAGATTTCTGTGAGCGAACGGAAGTGAAAAATGCTCACTGGGAAATAAGGTGCTCTTTCATAGTCAGCAGTGTGGAAAGACGAGACGGCAGTGGGACTTATATAGTTGATAAAAGACAGAGTACATCTGTGCGGGTTGAACAAGGTTTAAAATGGAGTTGTGGGATCTGATCATGCTGAACAGGCAGCTTGGGGTAGTTTCAGGGATTAGCTCTATCTACATTTTTCTTTTTCACAAGACATTTTTCAAGCAAAGGTGACAGAAAATCTGTTATTCCAGCTTCTATTATTTGACTTTCCGCTGGTTTTCATTGTATTCAATGAGAGTAAATTGAACAACATAGCGACTATAGGTCATGCAGAGAACTGATCCACTGACCTTGTGGTTTGTGACCTCACAGTCTTGTCATGCGCTCCTTTGCTGTGAGTGGATGCCGAGGACCCATTTTTGGTGGAGGACGGGCGCTGTCGCTTTAACAAAGACTTCTGTTGCCTCACACTGGTCATGGGGAGAAGCGAGGGCACGTTGGCATTGTTGAGGTTGGCATTGGAGGGTATTGGCGATTGATTGCGGGTGGAATTACAATGAGGGGAATTATGAGGATGAGGGGGATGATAGTGGTGATTGTACTGGATGGGTGAGGAGTTCATCCCTGTCTCTCCCTCCCTGTCATTGCTGCCGGCTGTCCTGCCAGTCCGGGTGGGCTCCGTGGAGGAGCTGCAGGAGAAGGTCAGGATCTGGAGCGGCCGCTGCGTGACGGTGGTCGGCTGAGAGGAGCCGTGCTGATCGCCACTGACATGGTTGACATGGTTTCCAAACAAACTGCCATTACGCTGCACAAACCAATGGGGAAGGACACAACACAGCAAATCAAACACAGTAGGAGGTGCAAGTTAAATAGATCCTGACACCCTGACAACTTGGACCAGTGCCACTTATTCACTGTAATCAATACATTTCACATAATTCTACATTAAGTAACACAATGATTCATTTACAGGTCTCATTTAATTTACTGAGATTGTCATTACAAAAAATGGTTGTTTAGTTCAGCTTATTTATCCTTATTTCTTAACCATGCACACACTCTGCATCCTCGTGAACATCCAGCATCAGCCATTATAATGTATGTAAAACCTGTAATAAACCTTGATACAGTACATAGGTTTAAATATTAAATCAAACATTTTGTCCATTTTCATTATAAGCAAAAGTGGTGTTTACACTTTTTATTCACCCTCTCTGTAGCTGAGCAGATCAAGACTTATTGGACACAAATAATTCCAATTAGGCGATTTAATCAAAGAAAAGAAAGTAAAGAAAGTAAACACCTATATGTCAAGAAAAACAAAGGGTTTTGTGGATTCATTTATGGTTTGATCAATAATGGAAAATCTCAAATTTGAAATTTGTATGAGATTCTTCTTCTGTGTTGCTTTGATTGACTATTTCTGATTTACTATAATATACATTACATGAATCTTGACAGGGAGTTTCACTCTTTTGAGTCTCAGAAACTGGTCTGTTATTGTCAGTTGGTTCCACTGGGTAGAAACATCAAAATTAGAGATAAATCTTAATTTTCTGACACGGGATCTTTGTGCATGTTTACCCTGTAGACTTCCTCCTCTTCCTCTCCATTAGCATCTACTAGCCCTTCCTCCTGCAGGTCACATGATATGGCTCGACGGATCTCTGGTCCCATGTCATGCAGCGTGCGCAGACCGGCCTGGAAAGAGAGCTGCTATGATACCAAGCCAATCAGCCATTACAGGCCTTTTATCCATACTTACATCTGGCGAAGAGGAAACTAAGTGATATTAATGACAATTCTTTTGCAAGTTTATGAACATGACTGTGCTGCTTTTAAAGACAAGAGTGAATTGTATTTTCAATGCTGTGAAAACAATAAAACAACTTATATCCACCTTCATTGTTCTGCAGTGGAGACAGACTGATATTCACTTAACACATCTGCTTTGTGTAGTGTGGCTGTTAAAGTCTATGTGATAAACCAATAGACTGGATCTAAAGATGGACGACACGTTTCAAATTGTCCAGGAATGAAGCCAACATATCCTGGTTCTGAACGCCGTCATCTTGTGTATTTGGAGTCAGAGTCTGCAGTAATGATTGGAAATGGAGCCGCGGTGGCAAGTTTCATCAATAAGTTAAAACAAACCAAACTTACCAGAAAGAATAAACCATAAACTGAATTACTGAAAATGACAGAAGTGTATTTAACTTTTTTGTATGGTTCCACAGCAATCGGCCACCAGGTGGCAATAGAGACACTTTGGCCTCACTTTTGGGGAGCTGTCATGTCGTCCATGTTTAGATATAGTCTAATGATTAAACCAATATTTGATATAAAGGCTGATATAAAGGTTCCAGCGAACACACACTTTCAAATTGATGAAGGGACTTCTGTTAACATTCAGTCGCTGACACTTTACTCACTTGTAGAGCCATGGTGGTGTTCAGCCTCTCCCACGAGGGCCTTCCTACAAGACCTTGCTCTTTGCGCCTCTTGAATTTCCTGAAGTAGTCCTGTATCAGGAAGGTGGCATAGAACTTCCCCACTGTTACCTCGTCATCTGAGTGAGCAGACCAGACACACCAAAGCCTCCCAGATCAACACCAAGGTACCTGAGCACCACAACACCTCAACACTGAAACGCTCTTTTAACAAAATCTCTCAATGGAGACGTCTCCCACTACAATCAAACAGTCTGAGAATCAAAACAGGGAGAAGACTATATCTTGACAGTGAAACAAAATACTTCTGTACCAATCAAAATGAAATATGTGGCAAGACACTTTAACTCTCAAAATGCAGCATCATCATAAATGTCTAGTCAAGGAAACACTAGTTGAGTAGTTGAGCAGATTCCAGCCCTCAAACCCCTTCAATGATGTCTCCTGAGCAAATTGAAGAAACTGTGGTCTATGACTTAACTGCAGGTCACGACGTGTCACCCACTGCTATGTATCACAAGTCAGTTCCTGAGTTACTGTTGTGATAACACAAATTACCTGTAATGTCAGACATTCACGTGAGAACACGTCCATTCAACTATCTCATAACAATTGTGAGAATATTTTAAACTCAGCTGCGGCTGACACACACACACACACACACAAACACACAGACAGACAGTCACATCTATACCACAATGAGTCATATTCACTAAGTTCAACTAAATCTCACCAGCTCTTAAACTCAGTTCACACACCCCTGCCACATTATAAGTCAACTGCAGAATTGAGCACAGTTGTTGTCAGAGACAGGGATGTGTGTGTTTGTATCCCAGACAAACAGCATGATCTGAAGCGAGAAGCACATGCGAGAAGGCAGCAAAGTAAAGTAGTCTGGAGAAGCAGCGATGGTCAAACACTCAGCTCCCGCCACAGAGGAGAACACAGAAACTACATTAAGCCAGAGAGCAAGCTGTGACCACCCACACACACACACACACACACACTCTCACACGCTCTGCCAGGCAGGGAGGATAATCAAGCGTGGGTCTGATTCCCTCAGATAAAGTTCTTTCTAAGCACTGGGGAGAGGCTCTTGAAAAAAAGTGGCTGAATCAAAGTGTGTATGAAATGTGTTTTTTTCTTTTTCTCTCCTCAACACCTTTACTTGAATCGTTTTTGCTGCAGTGGAATCGAGTAAAGGTGGCGGATGTAAGTGGGATAGATAATTTAAGATGGACTCAACATTTTTTCCAGTGAATCAAATAGAGCATGGAGCTTGATCTGATGTTGATCCATCTTCACACACCGAACACATTTCTCTACAACACCCAACACAGCCAGAAAGGAACTACAAAAGCCTCTGTTCAGAAAGCAAACCTGACACCAAAAGACAAATTAAATAAGATTTTAGAATTTCATAGATTTGCTCATTTTGGCATATTTTCACTTTGAGCCGGTGATATTTTAGGGTTGCGTTTAACTGACTTAGTTGATTAGATGGTGAGATGGTTTCTAAATAATGCATCTATCTGATGTGGATAGATTAACATACATAATGTTCTTTCCCCAAAGGTGAAAAAAGCAGATTCTGTTTCTGGACAGAGGCAGGTGAAGTTTTTAAGCCAGGTATCAGTCGTTTCATGCCACCAGACTAAAACAGGACTGCTCCAAAGAGCTCAGGACGGCAGAAAGAGAAAGGAAGAAAGGCCAGCCACAGTCACTGAAAGCAGAGGAAGCTTTGGAAGAGCGAGGCTTGGCAGAAAGGTTTTTAAAAAAGAAAGAGAAAGAGAGAGGGGTTAGCAAACTAATGCACACAGAGACATGCAGTCAAATTCAATTTGACAAGCTCTAACTGCAAGGCTGAAGCAGAGCATATGTCTGGGGGGCAGTGGAAAAGATTCATGAAAAAACTAAAGGAAGTTCCCTCTAAACACCTCATAATTATTCAAAGCTGGTATTGAGCTATTTTACGGCTCACATGTGTGTGTCTTCAGTCAGCTCATTGTGCACAGGATGACAAATCAACCTCAGTTCGTAGGAAAGAGGATGTTATCGTTATAATCTGATAATAATGATATGTGGAAAGCTTTGCACAACTGACGGTAAACCACATGATCACATTCAGCAGTTTTCTTTTGGGTATTTTTAACTCTAAATGTTAGGTAATCATGAAGTTAACACATAATGGCACAACATAAAGACAGAAATATTGTTAAAGAAGTTGTTTTTCATATATATATATATATGAACATATTAAACCAATGTGCAAGCTTGTACTGTAGATACATATAACATACATGAGACAGGGGACAGACATGGCACTGTTTGTGGCCACATGCAGCAGTAGTGTGTGAAAATAACAAGTTAAAATTTTTGTTTTATGCAGCCTGTTCTTACTTTCTCTTTTAATTGCTAGTACTTGACACTTACCTTCAAAAATAGGATTCGCTGCAGGGTATTGCAGACCCCGTAAGTTACAGAATTTGTAGTAATTTATCCCTGCTGCTATCAGCCTTTTAAATATCTCACTGTGATGTATTTGTGCTGTTGTGTATTTATTGTTGTCAATGTGTTCTGAAAGTATGTGGTCACTGCTGGCTGCACAATCAATTGTCTTTCTGGGATAATCAAAATACCTTAAACCTTGAACCTCGACATACTGTGCAAACAAATGTATTTTCTCCTGCAACCACTCTCAACAGTTGAAGCATTCAAATGAATATATCAAAATAAAAGCAGCCTATGTAAAACCCTCTTAGCATAAGGTGTGTGCATATCCAAATCTGATGAACTCTGAAGTTCACTCACACCTACAAATTGATCAAAGAAACTAAATCCAAGGGGTTTTTAAGATGATTGTAAGAACGAGGCCTCAGCACAGACTGAAAACTTCATGAGTTTAGGATTCATAAACGGTTAAAAACATCAGCGCTACATGTACAGTACACAGCTTTGTAGAGGAAGAGACACTGAAGAACCACAGCCAGAGATGACTGATAAACAAAACTGTGGAACAGCAGCTCAACTGTGACTGACGGACAGCGATAAGGAGCGTTTCTGTGAACTGAAGGGAAAGGAAATGGCAGCAGTCGAGTTTGTTCCCCTGTCTATCTCATCTGGTCGGTTGTGGTCAAGTTTCTCAAACCGTTGCGGATTTGAGAAAAGCAAAAACAGGATGATGAAGGCATCTGATTGATCAACCGTCAGCAACAAAATGTATCTTCTGTGTCTCAACATATACACTCTGTTCATTTGGACCCTCAACAGGATATGCAATCTAGATAATGGATGGATGGAGCTCAGAGAGCAGTGTGTAGCAACTGTATGTCGGTGAAATGTTAATGCAAAGCAGCACATATTCAAATCAAGTGAGTGATGGAGTGAGGCCCCAGTTTGAACTCTGAATAATGGTGATGATGACGTAATGACCACTGACCGCCTGCTGGGGGAACAACTTGGTCCAGCAGCTTCATGCTGGTCCTCTTCCAGATTTTTTTGATCACAGCTCTGAGCTCCTCATTAGCTTGCTCAAGATTTCCTGGAAAAATTTGAGAAATGTAACTGGGGGGTGATTTTGGCTAAATGCACCACTAACTAAAAAGCACACAATTAAATGTACAGTCGCTCTCTTTCACCAACACACACGATGACACAACATCAGACAGAGGAAGTCACACTGAGGATTAAGAGCAGAACACTCCACAAATGCTATTGCAACCTCTAGTGGATGTCTACAGCTCCCTCTTGTGGCAAGATGTGGGCTGAGCATATGCACACCCTGATCACAAAACGAGTGTAGCAGGATGTGATATGAATTCAAAAGATAGACTTTCTTGCATGCCAATCTACTACAGCCACTTTATTCATGACCTCTACATATCATTACTCCTTTTGCTCCTCTTAAATTACTTTGTCTTTTGTATCTACATGGCTGGAAGCTGCAAGAGGACACGGTTCAAAAGTAGTAATCATAGCCTTGTTGTGAACTTATTGCAATAATTAAAAAATGTTGAATTTTATATTGTTTTTACTCTTTTATCCTCTGTAACGTCTTTATACTTTTGTACTGTGCTCTTCAAATTGCTTGTAACTGTTTCCCATTGTTTGCCTTCGTTGTAACGTTGTAAATGTGTTTTGAAAAGTGCTATATGAATAGAGTCTATACTAATAATATCAATAATAATAGTGGTTTTTTACTGCATCAACTGGCAACAAACCAATACATGCAGGTTCAGACTCACCCTCAGTCTTAATCTTGAGAGCAGTGCGGACCAGAGCAAACAAAGTGGCGTTGAACATGACAGTCCCGTCACTGTTCAGGGGCATGTTCATCGCCACCAGACGCTGCAACGGGATTCAAAGTACAGATCGATAAGGAGGCATCAAATGTGAAGTGAGTTCTGTGAAACTTATTGATCTGCCTGTCTAAACCCACCCACCTTACAGGCCACCCTGTGTGGGCAGAGCTTGCCAAAGCCCAGTGGAGGCTGGATCCTCCTCAGCAGAGTCACCACGTCAAGATGCTTTATCCTGCCCCTGACAGAACATGGAGTCAAATAAAAGCTGTTACACCACAGAGAATAGTTTATACTGATGCAAAAATAAAAAGGGAGAAACGATTTTTAGTTTTTTCCAAAAATGGGTCCTTTGCACTCACTTGGCTTCAGGATCGTATTCAGACCAGATCCGTTTAAACTCATCCAGGTGATGCGGCCCCAGAATAGACCAATCACGGGTCAGATAATCAAAGTTATCCATGATGACAGCCACGAATAAATTGATGATCTGAAAAAAGAACATGCAACATATTTGAAGTTTTTTAGTCATATCTAATCCTATACAGGAATATGAGAGCTGATGTCCGAGCTGAAACATCACTGGCACAGTTGAGCACAGTGAAGCATGTGAGGATTACCAGGAAAGCACAGAGCATGTAGAAGCTGATGAAGTAGATAATGGCAAAACCGCTGCCGCACGTTCTCTCCTCTCCGGGGTTGTAGTCGGACTCCGGGTCACACAGCTTCCCAGGCAGACAGGCCAGCATGATCTCCTGCCAGGCCTCACCAGTAGCACACCTGACACAGAACAATAACGTATTCACTATAAGAATGTGTGATCACTTAAAATGGCTTGTAACAGACAATTGGAACTTCGCAAACACAAATACCTGAAGAGCATCAGGACAGCTTGAGGAAAAGTTTGAAAGTTGTTGTTGCGGTTGATTTGTGTTCCATCCACCATGGCTATTTTACCAAACACCTGATGGTAGACAGAGAAAAGTCGTCCACATAATCAGTCAGCTTGCTCTCAAATGACCCTGCAGTGTATCTGATCAAGTTTTTCTGTAATTTTGAAAAACTGATAACATTTTACCTGCATTCCTATTACAGCATATATGAAGAACAACATGGCGATCAGGAGTGCAACATAGGGAAGAGCCTGGGTGAGAAAAAAGAAGGAGTCAGACAAAGATCCACTGATAACAAATTGCCTGGTTGAATCTACATTAGACCCCAAATGACAAAATTCCAATGTTTGGGATTGAAAAAATGTGAATACCCATAACTATCTGATATATACTCATATCAAAACTCATATCTATGTTATTCAAGCTGGATTTTCAGGTTTATCATGTTTTCATCTTCTTATTTTTACAACCCACAGCAACAAAGAACTGTTTCCTTAATGTTGTGCTAATGTCTTAAAGCTTATTTATTTTGCCATTAACGTGCTGTTATCTGAAACTGTTCTTAAGGTTATATGTCCTGGCTTAAATCTAAATTAACTAGCCAATTATAACTGCAGATTCAAGAAAGATTTTTCCTGGCTTCTTATCTTCCGATCTCACCTGGAAAGACTTGATGAATGTCCACAGCAGAGTCCTGATGCCCTCCCCTCTGCTCAGCAGTTTGACCAGTCGCATCACTCTGAACAGGCGGAAGAAGGTGATGGAGATGCGAGCACTGTCCTCTGTGTTCTGAGGTGGAGGAGGTGAAAGGTGATTACAAAACTGCAGAAGGAGGAGACATTCTTGTACCGCTCACTGATTCATGCAGTCAGTCATACGTGCATTCTTCATGACAAATAGTAGCTCACAAGCATTGTATTAATATGATGAAATATTCCAGATTGTGATCTTTCTCCATCTCTGTAATGACAAAAGTCAACATGCACGCAGAGATGGCTGTGTCTTGAATAGCATGCCATTAACAGACCTGGACGTACACATACACAACAGTTAACTCTGAACAGCTGATTAAAAACAAACAATATACAGAATTAACAGAAACAAACCAAAAGACAAACTGAAACTGATTTGTTGAACACCTGATACAAACACCAAGATGGATCTTTTCCTGCTTTGTTGTTACAATGCAAACACACAAGACCCCCAAAGCAGTGCAATGTCCACACAATGCTGGTCACCTGACGGCAAACACTCAGAGAAGCTCTGCTGAAATCACCAAATCACCAAACAGTGTTGCTGTTCACCCGGTGTCATGCCATGCACCCGGACAGGACAACACGTCAGCTGAATGAAAGTGGAGCCAAAATGCAACAAACCAGGTGGAGTTGAAAAAACAAGACTTTAACAAACACCGAGAGTTCAGTCGCAAGCCCTCATGATTTATTGAACAACTGAAATCAGAGGATTTCAATGATTTCATCGGTAAGTGACAGAGAGTGACAACAGAAAGATCTTGACACTTTCATTTTTCCATTAACACAACAGGAAAGGGTGGGGGGATTTAATAGAGGAAGGGGGGGGGGTACTTCTTACCCCTGGATCCACTATCACCTTGACGACAGGAATGGCTGCCGACTTGAAATCAAAAGCCTAAAGTTAATCCAAGTTACACAAACCAGCTGTGAAGCACCAAAACTCATATCAACGATACCTTTGACTTATTTAACAGGTTACCACACGAAAAACACTTCACTTACACACAGCACCATTTTAGATTCATCCCACCGACAAGGACATCCTCATCGCAAAGCATGAAGCCCATCAAAGCTTTACCACATCATCTGAGCACTGACAGACATGAGTCGCAAGTGTACGGCTGTGAAATGATAATGAGTTTAACTGAACAACAATGAGGAGAAGACACTGATACACGTGATCATATTGTTTGTTTTGTTTTATCATGACCAATGTCTTCGTACAAGTTCCCTGAATGCATCTGACATTTTAACAAAATTATTTTGGAATCTGTGCTGTATGTAATCAAATATCTAAGATACTCAACTGTTTTCTATTTATTTCAAGCTATGCAATATTTCAATATCAAATCTGATGGTTAACAGTGACCCAATGCAACGCAACCATTCTTTTACTTTCCACCGGGGAGGTTACGTTTTCACCCCCGTTCTTTTGTTTGTTGGTTGGTTTGTTTATTTGCTAGCAAGATTAAAAAGACGGACAGGTTACCACGAGACCTGGGTGAAAGGTGTGCTATGGGTCACGGAAAATAACCAGGGGGCAGATCCAGGAATAAGCTTCACTTTCTTCAACATTGTGAGACAATGTCAAATAATTTAAAATAAACATCATGTTAACAATTCGATTCTCATTACAATTGGGTAAATCTAGAGGTTGTGTGTGAGGAAAAATAAATCTACAGGAAATGACATTAAGATTTATCATCAATTTAAAGGAATGAATAAATTGGTATTTTTTTGACTCCGCACTGCACAGTACCTACCAGTAGATGGGGTACTGACATACTGTCAGGGGATATTTTCCCTTTAGCCGGAACTCAAATGTCACATTTATTATGTACATTAGAACGTTTCCTAAAATCTCATCATTAATAGTGAGTTTCTCCTCAAACATTCATTCAAAACAAGTGAGTGGACAGGAAAAACAAACACCTTCACACAGACAAGCCTTTAACAAGCATGGAGTTAAACCAGGAGAGAGTGGGCTTTCCAGCATCACAGCAGATTCAAAGAGATAACAAGCAAAACAATCTGGCACAAAATGAGGACGACTGAGATTAGGAAATAACAACTGAGTGGCAGTCAAAAACAACAGCTCCCTAAAACATTTTAGAATTAGATTCCTTTAGGTCACTGTTTACATTTTATCTTTACTATCTCACAACAAACAGCCCCCCCCCCCCCCCCTTTTTATTTATTCAGTTAAATAATGATTTCATAATGCGATTACCTAAAAATTATAAGGACAGGCATTAGGCATCTTTTTGCATTTGGAGACTAAACTTGAAATGTTAAAAAATTATCCTGTTCTTCCGGTCCATCAAATCCAGATGTGTAAAGCCTGGTTATGTGATTAAGATTTGGCACAATCTCTTCAAATTCTTTGACAGCTTGGGTCCCTCGATCAAGACAAATAACTAAAGACCTCGAAGCAGTGTGGGATCATGGGAGTTATTGTCTTCACCACCATTGCAGATCAAAATCTACCTCACACGTCTCAGGAACATGTACATGGATGAGGTAACTAACTGGCTAACTGGCTTCTGAGGTGTACTTCCATTGTCATACATCGTTTGCACCGGAAGTTATACCAGAGATGGGTAAAACCATGGGAGAGGTGGATATGACACAATTAGATGGCGACCAGTATGAAACAACCTGTTAGCTTGAATAACATTGAGTAGTTCTCTGGGTTTAAATGTTGTTGGAAACATTCTGGATAATGTAAGTACACAAGTTAACAAAATAAATAACATAAGTCTATTTTTAAGCCTGACCCAATATCATCACAATTTCACAGCATCATGAGTGTGTGGTTTAAAGCCAAATGTAAAGACCATTACTTTAGCGATTAAAATATTTCAATTTTGAAAGCAAGGCCCCCTCAGATGGGACGGTCACAGTAAGACAGTATGTGTGATGAATGACTACTTACATTGATCTCAGTGATGGCAATGTCAACCACGCTACCCACAACAATTAAGGCATCAAACGTGTTCCATGCATCAGCAAAATAGTTCTGCGAGCACAAGCGACAAAGACACACAGAAAAAAAGAAAGAGAGAGACAACAGAGAAAGAAAGAGAAGGAAGAGGAGGTAACAAAAAATAAAGAAAATAATTATGACAGATAGAAAGACGGGAACATCAAAAAGTTGTGATTTGATATTACAGAGTGAGGTTGAAAGTCAAATCCTTCCTGCCACTGATCTGTGAGAGTATAACAGGTTTAATCTACATTGATATTCTTCACTTATTCCCTATCTTAAAGGAAATGTCTGTCCTGTTTTTCAAATAAGAAGAAATTATCACCACCGACTTAAATGAATGTGATGACTATGAATCGTAGTTGTAGTGGATGGGCATTTTTTCAGCTCGGTTGCGTGTATATAGTCTGTGGTGCTTATCAACTATCTGTCAGATTCAGCAGAATTCAAGAGTAGAAACTTGATCAAGTCGACTTAAAAAGATAAATCAAAATTAGGACAGGGAGTAAGGGAAGGAGGAAAGGTGTGAAGGAAAGACAACAGGAGAGTGGCAGCAGCAATGGGAGAGCAGGACGAGTTTTACATACGGACGTCTTTCTACCTGGCTGAGTATGATGTCGACAACACTGCCAACCACCACCAGGGCGTCGAAGACATTCCAGGCGTCCCCGACATAGCCCTGAATACGGCAGCATGCACAGCCAGCAGGAGAGGAGGGGTTGAGAGGTTGCGGGAGAAGTGAAGGGTGAGGATGAGGAGGAAATGGCAGTGGAGTCACAGCCGGTGTGGCAAAGAGCCCACGAGTGAGGAGCGCCAAGGAGAACCAGAGGGGAGGGAAGAGAGACAGGAAGAATGGATGAGGGCTGGGATAAAAGGGAAAGGGAGATCTAAAGGAGAAAAGACTGAACTGGAGGCTTTAATGAACAATACATATATATACTTATATATACATGTATGTGTAGGTTAAGGGAGAGGAGAGGAGAGGAGAGGGGAGGGGAGGAGAGGAGAGGAGAGGAGAGGAGAGGAGAGGAGAGGAGAGGAGAGGACACTTACTCTGGGTTTGAAGGCGATGAGCTTGAGGATCATCTCCACTGTGAAAACTCCAGTAAAGACCATGTTGAGGACGTCCATGGCGTAATTAAAAAGATGAGACTGACCATGGTGCTGGAGAGAGACAGGCTGATCAGAGACTGACATATATTTATTCTAACTATATGTGTATATTGGTCTCTATCATCTATTTAAACTCAGATATATCTGATAACAGAGAGTGCATTAAACTCATAACTGCAAACAAGATTATATTGATAAGTTATATGTTGATGTATGTATGTATTCAGATCATAAGGTATGAATTGCATGTATTATTGAGGGATTTATGAAATAAATCATCCTTTACATCAATAGACTTGATTTAATCATCAACTGACCACATCAGCTAGTTTATGTAAAAAAAATGTAAAGGACCAAAGAGAAAAAACACTTACCTGTATAGACAGACACAAGGTGTTGAGGATGATCAGGACAAACATGACGTATTCAAACCCAGTGGAGTTGACCACATACCAGAACTTGTACTGGTACGGGTTTTTGGGGATGTAGCGTCGCAGAGGACGAGCTTTAAGAGCGTATTCCACACACTGACGCTGCGGTGGTTATGAGAGCAGGTATGAAGAGAGAGAGACAAAGACACTCAGCAACCAAAGGATATAAAACATCATTTCTTTGTGTGTTGTGATAAAGATTGTATATGAATTGAATTGAAGCATTTCAGCAGACTATACGTTTGCAAATCATAGACTGTATATAGAGATGGACGATTCATCTTCACTTCCTCCCACTATCAAGTAATTAAGCCAAAATATCCCTGATACGAGCTTGGCCATCTTAGGTATCGAGCTCCCTCCGATACAAGCGCTGGACTGATCGAGAGTCAGTCTCAGCTGTCATGATGATTTTTTGAGTTTTAATAGCATCAAATAAGAAATTAAACCAAATATCATTTTGATAAGAATTAGCTATAACTACCATCTTTGAGAAAATGTCATTGAACATGTACTTTGACTTTTTACTTTGGTCCATGTCCCATCTCTTAACATGGAGGAGGCAGGATTTATTACCTCTACTGTAGCCAGCCACCAGATGAGTATCAAGACACTTTAAGGGAGCAGTCATCTCGAAAATCTTTACACAAAGTCTTTGATCTATTCAACACACACACACTAATACACACACACTGTACCTGGTTCTTGTCCAGCTCACAGTTCTTGTACTCCTTCTCCCCCTGTTCCTGGAAGGTGACGATAACGAAACCAACAAAGATGTTCATCATGAAGAAGGCAATGATGATGATGTAGATGATGAAGAAGATGGAGATCTCGATGCGGTAGTTGTAGATGGGACCCATGTTCTCTTTATTGGAGTCGATGGCCTTGTACAACAGTCTGCAGGGACGCACAACAAAGAAAGTCAAGTCAAGATGATGGAAAATATTTAACTATATCAACTCTGCATATGTACTTTGTGTAAAACAAATAAATATTCCAGGATACTGGAAGTAGGAGTTCTAAGGGGGCTGCTGTAAACCGTAGTGGTAAGGGGCTGTAACTGCAATAAAGTTTACAAAATAAATACGTTTAAAAATAACTTACGTGGGCCATCCTTCAAAGGTGGAGACGGTGAAGAGTGCCATCATGGCCATGAGGACATTGTCAAAGTTGAAGTCACTGTTGTGCCAGATCCTCTCCTTCACCATGGGCATCGCCGTGTTTATCGCTGTGTCCCCATTGTTGTACAGAATGTACGTACCCCTGAGATTTAAAGACGAAAATTTTAAAACACAGAGATGCTCAGGCAAATACACAGAGCTGTATATACTGACGAGTTAAAGTAACTCACTTGCACTCCTCCGGGCTGGACTTTGCATCATCTGTGCATCGATAGAATTTTCCCTTTATTAAAACAACAACAGAGAAAGTCAGGGGATTTAGAAAGCCATATTTTTTCACTTTGTCCAACTTCTATACAACTATTTGATGTTTTAAAGAAGAACCAGTTGATATGCAGATCCAGAGAGACAGCAGTTATACATAAGGTGCAACCCAATTACCCTCTATCACATTTTCCCTCAACGCATTCTGCAATGTACCTTAAAGAGCTGTACACCGATACAAGCGAACATAAACTGCAGCAGGGTGGTGACGATCATGATATTGCCGATGGTCCTGATCGCCACAAACACACACTGGACCACGTGCTGAAAGAGACACACAGTAATTCAAAGTTAATAGCAATACAAGCTGTGTGCAGCAACCATAGAGATACACACTGCACTGTGTTGTATTATTTCTATTCTGACCTTGAGTCCCTTGGCTCTGTTGATGGCCCTGAGTGGACGGAGGACTCTGAGAACACGGAGAATCTTCACTACGGAGATAGCAGAGGACCTTTGGAAGACAAACACACACCAGAGGATTTAGCAGAACTCTTCAATTTCACACTTTTGTAACTTTACTTTGAAAAGGGTAGTAAACTAAAAGTACATCCCCTGACAGCTCATCTCTTTTCACCTAGAACAGATTTTAGTTTGTTAAATAGTAACATTGTTTGTTTGAATACAATTTTGTTTCACCTCTCCTGTATTCCGTATTATTTTGTCCTGTGGGTTTCCATGTTATACTTGTTTCATACTCAACACAGCAGCAACAGTAAAATGTGATTCATACTCATCACTGCAAAAGCTGAGCTTCAGCTATTGGACTTTTTCTTGACAGAGTGACTTCCAAGAGTCCTGCTTTTCTCATCTCGCAATGACAGCGAGACATGATAAAGGCCGTGAAGAGGCCATAAAGAAATCGAGCTCATAAGTTAAACACAGACATCTTAACAGTATATTCCTGTTCTCAGTCTCTGTGGTAAGCTGAGCTAATCAGCTGCAGCTTAATTTTTAATGAAAAGACACAAGTTAAGATAAGATAAGATAAGATAAGATAGTGAAAACTTAAGTCAAGACAATAACCTGTTACTGGTGAGTTACTGAATGATACTTACTGAATGCCGAATGACACCAGAGACACACCAACGACCAGCAGGTCTAAAAGGTTGAAGTAGTTTCTACAGAAAGCTCCTTTATGAAGGAACGCTCCGAATGCTGTCATCTGGACACATGGACAGAGGATAGACTAACGTCAGGACTGGAGAAGACACATGAGCCATTCATCACATTCACACAGAGACAGTCAGGCTGAGATGGGATTTTTACGCTAATAATGATTTTAATGATCTGTTACCAATTTTTACACAATATTCTCTATGAACCAACATTTTTGTTGTTAATATTATCCTTATAAGTTCAAATAAATGTTTTCAATAAAAAACATTAGACTTAAAGACATCAGGGTACAATGTGAAATGAGCTGCAATTTTGTACTAATATCTAACTATATTGATTATGTTGCAGTTTTTCAGTAACTAAATAAATATTTATATTAATTATTATGTTGAAAGTTACATTAGCTTAAAGTAATACTTCTATTTCTAACTATTGTTTGGTCAAATACTTAAACAATTAAAAAGACTGGATTCACACTCACAAATGCTACAATTTGAAAGATTTTGTGGTCAGCCACACACACACACACACACACACACACACACACTCACACACACACATGTTTGTACTTCAATCTTAGTGAGGACACTCTTCGGCATAATGCAATGCCCAGCCCCCTACCCTAACCTTAACCATCCAAACTAAACAACTAACCCAACCCTAACTCAAACCCCATATCTATACCTAATTCTAACCCTAACCCTAAAATCAAGTCAACAGTCCATTAAAGGTTCACAAAGTGAGGATCGGCCAAAATGTCCTCACTTTCCCACAATGTCCTCACGCCATAGGTGTCCTCACAAAGATATCTGTACAAGAGCACACACACACACACAAATAAACCGATTATAAACAATTCTAAATGTTCAGACAAGGAGGGTCAAAAGCCACTAAACAAATTTCTGATGCAGATTAAGCCAGAAACAGCACTAAGACAGAGACCTTAATCTTCTTCTGATATAAATTTGTTTGAACTTTAACCATAATACATGAGGATTTCCCTGTTGGGGGCATGCAGACAGCAAAGGGGTTAAGCAAGAGGACTGAATTCTAACAGTAAAAATAATGTTGTTTGTGGATTTTTTCAGAAATACTCTTTGAAAGTGCATTACGCAAAAAGAACAGGTAGTTATAAGGACGGGGGAACATCTGTGTGTAAAGTGTACTATAGGGCAAAGGGACATAAACTTTAAGGTTATTTTCAAGTCTCTCTCCTGTTCAGAATATTTACAATTTAACGTCTTTCTTGTTGAAACAAATGTCATATTGTAAACTGGTCCAGTATGAAGGGGGGGGGGGGGGAGTGGGTTGTGATGGAAAAGGGACTGACAGACAAAAAAAAATATCTGACAAAAACATACAAGCTTCACGTTGACGGACTGGCGCCATGACAACACGACAAGCAGGCGGCCATTTAACTTAAAAAGAATATCGAGACAAAAATGAGGGGAGAGAGGATATGTTCACCAAGCTCGGAAGAAATGGGTGGTTACCGAGGCAGCACAAGAGTTATTTTTAGTTGTTTACCTTAATAAGGATCTCAAATGTAAACATACTAGTGAAGACATAGTCTGCATAGCCTAGGATCTGAGGAGGCAATAAGAGTGACATAAGCACGCAGGGTTACTGAAGCTCTACCCAGCACAGCACAGCACAGCACGCAAAGGACATTTACCTTCAACAGGATCTCAACAGTAAAGATTGCGGTGAAAGCATAGTCAAAATAACCAAGTATCTGCAAGAGGTAATGCACAAGTTCGAGTCATTGCAGGAAAAACAGCAAAGTGAATGAGCTGTCAAATACTGTAGAAGAGCTGGAGATACAGTAAGAGTCAAATACAGATAATACATAAACTCATTCCTATCAGAGCTGCACTAGGTAATTTGTTATGTAAACATGTACAACTCACACACCAACCCTGCCTCCTCTCTTTTGCCTAAATTCAATTCTTAAAGAAGACATACTACACTTTTGAAGTTTTTCTTTCCTCTTTCTTTTCCTCTAGTTTGTTTGTCAAGGGAAAGAGACAGAAGCTCAAACCAAACGTTTCAGACAAAGGCTGAAAAGAGGAGCTTCAGCAGTGGACAGTATGAGGAAAGTAAAAATGTTTACCTTTCCAATAATACAATTATGGATACTGAATATAAACATAATATGCCTCTTTTAAGTTTGTGAACAGTAGGGGCAGGTTTTCTCTGAGCAAAGTGTGTGAATAAAGATTTTACATAGACGATCCTAAAATCACAGACTTGCCAAAGGTACATTTTCAGCCCACAGTTCTAGGGTTGTTGTTTTTTTAAATCAGAGGAGGTATTAGTGCCAAGCCAAGCTCTGAACCTCTGTGAGCAGTCAAGTGTTTTTAACTTGTAAAGTTGTTAGCATTGATGATGTGTTGGAAATGTCCTAATCCCAAACCACAGTAAAAGGCTGTGACCTAATGCTGTTTTCAGTTCAATGTGTTTTTTCTTCTCTTCGCACTATCCCTCTCTGAAATATTTTAAATTCCACTAACTTAAGAGTGCACTAGCTGAATATGTCCACAAATTAAATAGTAGATATTAGAAATTGAAAAAGTTTTTCTTGAAGAAAAGCACTGCTGATAAAGCTCAACTAACTTAAGTGATGAGTAAACAGTCAAATAAAGATTATATCTGAAAGTACAAACAAGAAAAAATGAATGAAACAAAAAACAAAAAAACTAAGAGACACAGGTAGAAGCTACAAATGTACTGAGAGCTGAACACAGATACTTTACTACAAGAGCTTTCCCTCTAATCTCCAGCAGAGACATGCACGAGCTGATGGAGGAGACGTCACAGCTTGGCTGTGGTTGGCCCTCCTGCCACGCAGAACCACAGCGGTGCAGCCCACTGTGGTTATATCTCCTGCTGTGAGGCTGTAGTAGTAACACATGTCATCACGGCTTGGCTTGGCACGGCGCAGTGAACACACATTTAAGACCACGTCTGTTATGAGCACTTTTTTGTCAACACATTACATTACTTCTGAGTGAAGAAATCCTGAAATGTACCAGTTGCTAACTTTAGAAATTGCCTAGTCCAGCCTGTTTTTGTTTGTAGATATATATGAAAGTTAACATAATTAGAACAGGCTAACATGATGGTAACGTGTATTATGCAGAATGCAGTTCTGTGAAGCAATGATATTAGTAAGGAAGCAAAACATTTTCAGACCAGAAACTGTTTATAGAGATGGACGTCATATCTGCTCTCCAAAAGATCATGGTCACCCTCTGGTGGCTGACGGCAGAATGGGTCATAAAGCCTGCCTCCTTGATGTTAGTGAATGACGAATAGCACATTTTAAATATATTTCTTCCCAAAGATGGTTTCTTTCATTTAAGGATGTTGTTATCTTACTGATGTGTGTCCAAGTGTCTGTCCAGTAAATTAGGTTTTAATTAGATATTTGATGCTATAGAAATGGGGAGAAATGTCATTGTGGACAGCTGATATTGATTTGTTATTGGTCAATTACTGTAACTCACAGGTATAAATAAATAAATATGACTTCCCAGCAAGTGTTAATACTTTTTTAGTGTAAAATTCCACATTGTTTGAGTTACTTCCCAGAGGCTTTTTCACAATAGATATTTTGACCTGTCAAAGCACAAGTGTCCGTTAAAACATGCTAGTGTGACAACCATGACAGTGAAGCAAATAAAGGGGATTCAGTCGTTGTTAATATTATTATTTATACCTGTACTTTTTAAGTCAAGATATCTGCACGTCAGCCAGTCGTCAGCTACAGTGACTTCCACATATAAGTGGGACAGCCTTTCAGGGAACTTAAAGTCTGCAGTGCCAGTGGTTGTTTACGTACAATGTTGCGAGCAGAGAAGTTGCGTATGGGGTCCTCGGCAGCTAGAGAGACAGAGCTGAGCATGATGAAGACCAGGATGAGGTTGGTAAAGATCTGATGGTTGATCAGCTTATGGCAGAACACACGAAACCTAAAGGGAGAGAGATAAAAAGAGGAGGGAGAAAAAGGCACAGAGAACATAACAAAAGCATTACATTTGTTCGCCTTTTTTTATACCAACATTTTTTTGCTATTTAAAAGTTGTTGTTTTTTACACACTGAAACAGGTTGAGTGTTAAGTTCCTGGGGTTAAGCATCATGTGTTACTCACGGGTTTTTGCTGCTGAAGATGAAGAAGGCGCTGCCCTCCGGGATGGGCGGAGTCTTCTCCTTGATAGTGAGTTCAGAAAGCCTCTGGGGGCGGGGTCCAGGCAGCACTTCTGGAAGGTCTTCATTATCATGATCAACTTTACACACTTTGACAGAAACAGTAAGTAATTTATTATTCGAATGTGATAACAATCCTACTGTTTTATTTGTTGATATGTTACTGAGGCTTAGAGCAAATTAAAATGTTGATTCACTGTAGATAATCTTTACAAAATAAGAGGTTTGAAGGTTTCAATTGTACAAACAACATAACCGCCTTGGCACGGGAAATAATGACTTCCCAAGTTCTTCCCCTTTTAATAAATACAGCTGATTTGAAATCCAGTATCCAGTGCATATGTTTGTTTAGAAGTGAACAATAAAATATTCAAAGAGGACAAGACTTCAGGGAAGTTTTGCTTCTTGTATGTACTAAATGTGCTCTTAAACTCATGTAGAATTTGACATATTTATTTATCTATTTGCAGAAAATTTTCTCTCAATACCATTGGTGCTGTTTAAGTCATTAAACACTTGAGAAACAACAGTAGAAACAGTTTTACCTGGCGAGTCGATGGCAGGATACAACTCTTTGTCTTCCTCTAGCATGACGTCTGCTGGCATCTATAGATTGAGATTAGGTTATTCTTTTTGAAAACGTACAATTTCTGAGATGAAAACTAGATCAATGATCCAGATATGTGGTCACGATTTGAAAGTAAAATCATACAATTTCCATGATTCATGAAGAAAAACTCGAGCCCCTGTCTGTCTCTTACCTTGGTCTCACCATCACTGGCTTCTGTTATTTCCACTCTATTGTTCTCTGTGCTTGTATCCCTGTTTGAGACACAGAGAGAGAGTAACCGACGAGGCAGAGAGACACCTATTTCTGCCTGGGGAAAGTGCTTGTGACAAATGTCTACACAAACTATTAAACAGCAAGTGTGAACAAAAAGTATAATGTGAAATATTGAGGTGTGCTCAGCTGTACTTGGCACTGTTCTTCCTCTTCTTGGCCTCCTCTTCCTCCTTCTGTGCTGTGTTGAGGCTCTCTGCGTCTGCCAGGTTGTCGACGGCGATGGCCAAGAAGACGTTCAGTAGGATGTCTGGTCATGTGACTCAAGGACAGAACACTGACCAACACGATGAATATAAAAAAAATATGTGAATATGGGACAATGTCAACTGGCTCAATATCAGAACACAACTTAATAACACATGCATGTGAGAAAATGTGGATTTTATTTTCATGTTTAATCATGTGTGTGTGTGTGTATTAGTAGGCAGTAGGATACAGTTTCCACAGATGAAGAGGATGATGAAGTAAATGCAGACCACCATTCCAGAGGAGGACGGACCACCGTACGCCATGATACCATCATACATCACTGTGTTCCAGTCTTCTCCTGTTAAGATCTGGGGAACATGATACAAAGCCATTTCAATCACTATCATGGGATTTCCTGAATAAGTATCTGTCCATCCGTCATGTGGTAATTTTCCAGTAATCATGAAACTGAGAGAAATTCTACTTAATAATCACCACACCCTCCAATTTAAATTATTGGAGACGCTCACATTGTTCATGGATCAACTCCTTAAGCTTTGCAAAAGTCAATGCACTTGAGCGAGTACAATTGGCCCAGAGTATTTCTGTAATCAGAAGTCTGACTCAAAATCCTCCCTGCCTGCACTGTGTGAATAGGTAAACGCCTTGTTATAAATCTTCCTTTAAAAACATTTGAATTTGCATTGTAGTAAGCAAAAATAGTTTATGATTGATGATTTTATAATACAGTTTGTTATCTACCTACTAACTCGACAAGTCTTTCTGTCTATAAGGCTCCACACTTGGTCTTTGTATTGTTAAGAGTCAAATGAAGTGCAGAGGCAAAAGTGCGGCGATTTGGTCACACAATGGTGTCAATGCTATGAGATTTGAATAAACAGTTAAACAGCACGGCACTCAGTGGAAGCAGGGCTTCATAGTGCTTTATGTCATGCTTTTATTTTTGAAAAGTTGTGATTTGCCTCTGAACATTGTGACAACTGGTGCTATATTTTTCATATATTGGATGTCTATTTCAGATTAAGTTCAGTAAGTCATTCAAACTGATATATAAGCAGTAAAATCTTCAAAGGAAACAGGAACTTGACAAAAAGCTCTGCACAAGATGTTGAGCACTCAAACAAAAAAGAAATGACAGTATATTGTAGGTCTGTTTGAGGAGGGCTCACTTATGATGACGAGGCATGGATAGAACAGGCACTGCTCTAGTATTTTGAAAAAATTCCAATAATAGTCTACTTTCCTAAGCAGAGAGCATTGTGTTGAGTCTGAATCTTGAATCTGTTCAAGCTGTTCTTGTGATCGGATGTTATACATCCTGCGAGTTCTATCTGACTGTTGTGAATAAAACCAAGCACCAACCTGGAACACGGTGAGCAGAGCCTGGGGGAAATTATCAAACGTGCTCCTCTTGGTCACTGTCTCGTCAAAGTTGAACTTGCCCCCAAAGAGCTGCATGCCGAGCAGGGAGAAAATGATGATGAAGAGGAAGAGCAGCAGCAACAGGGAGGCAATGGACTTCATGGAGTTGAGCAGAGAGGCCACCAGGTTACTGAGAGATGCCCAGTGACTGGAGAGGAGAAGATACAGAAAAACTTAGCAGAGGGTCAGACACAAGGAAAGCCAAGAAAATATAGAAATGACAATACTGGCAAACTGGTTAGTTTGGTTTAAATTCGTTGTTCGATGATAAGCATCATTATTGACAGCTGAAATTGACTTGCGATTGGTCAAGGGCTTGAATCGGCAGGACCTCAATACAGCGGCTACTGCAGAGACTCTGGCTTCAGATTAAGTCATTGGCACAAAATGACATATCTGGGATATTTTGCCAGAATTTTACAGAAACCCTCTGTTGCAACCATAGACTTCATATAGAGATGAAGTCGCTTTGGAGAGACAGTGTTGTCATGACAGTCTGGCTGCAAATGTCTTATCAAAGTACCTTTCGACGTTTCAGTGAGTTTTGACACTGGTTTGTTTATGCGAAGGTCTGAATTGTGCTGAATGGCGCCGATTTGTTTTTTCAATAAGGATTTGAAATTTATTCTAAAAATGTTTTTATATTCAGTTTATTATAATCAGTGATGCCGGTAACGCGCTACTTAGTAACGCGTTACTCTAATCTGGCCGCTTTTTTCAGTAACGAGTAATCTAACGCGTTACTATTTCCAAACCAGTAATCAGATTAAAGTTACTTGTCCAAGTCACCTTGCGTTACTATTTCGGTATTTGTGGTTAGCCCGCTGGGCACGTCCTGCGGCTGGGGGAGCAGTCGCCCCGTCGCCCTCCTCACCACGCCGCCGGAGGCTCGGTGTGCGGCACTCCTCGACGTTTTTTTAGGGGGGGAGGTGCTCGTCCGCGGTGCGGGGGCTTTCCTTATAGTATGCCGCGGGGCGGTGTCCGTCGGCGCTGCGGAAGGCGGGGACCGGTTGGAGGGGACCGGGTACGACGGTCGGCGACAACGACTCTGGACGTGTGTCGGGCTCTTCTCGCGGATCACCTCAGCTACAGCGCCCGTTAGGGGAACCCTCCGTTCGCGAGGGGGGGGGGGGGGGCCTCCGGCGGTGTCTAATAAAGTTAGTGTTGGCCAAACCGGTTGTCATTTTTATGTTGAGGCGGCGGGGGTGTTGTCGGCAGCTGCTGAATGTAACTAATAAAGTAACTTGTAATCTAACTTAGTTACTTTTAAAATCAAGTAACTTGTAATCTAACTTAGTTACTTTTAAAATCAAGCAACTTGTAAAGTAACTAAGTTACTTTTTCAAAGTAACTATGGCAACACTGATTATAATACCTTACTGAATCATCTCTCTGAATCATTTCTTTATAGAATAAAAAAATATAAATCTTCTCTACCACATCCAGAAAACACACTCAGGTCTTTCTGTTGCTCACCGAGTAACTTTGAAGATCCTGAGCAGGCGTACGCAGCGGAAAACCGAGATGCCCAAAGGAGACATGATGGCCAGCTCCACCAGGATGGTCTCTACGATGCCTCCGCACACCACGAAACAGTCAAAGCGGTTAAACAGGGACACGAAGTACGCCTGCAGCCCCAGACTGTACATCTTCACCAGCATCTCCATTGTGAACATCGCCAGGAGAACCTTGTTGGCTATGTCTGGCCAGGAGAGGAGAGTCAGACAAGCTGTTGACAGTATCATCAAACATCTTATCGTTGAAAGAAATGAAAACAAAAAACTGACCTAAACACATGATTTACAATCACAACAATAGAACAAAAACCGAATAGAAATAGATACCCTGTACTTCAGTCAGCCAGTCGGGCTGGTTGTAGTGCTCAGAGGCGATGGTGAGAGTGTTGAGGAACACCAAGATGATGACCAGCCAATAAAACGTCACTGATTTCACAGCTACACGACACTTTCTGCGGCAGAACCGGTTCCACCGCCGCGACTGGCGACTGACAGACAAACAGCTGCACTTTAGGATCAATTGTCAGGACAAGTGGGAGCAGGTTCAGAGGAGTTTATTTCCCCAATGAGATATTATTGTATGAGTTAATGGAAAACTCTCGAACATGTTTTGGAATGACATCTCCTGACTTGAAAGGTTTTATTTCCCCCATATGCATTTAACATATGGTGAAATAACATGACAGCACAACATCACAATGAATCAAATGAAACAAAGACGGATTAGAACGAAGCCTGAAAGTAGAGTTTGAGGTGCAAAGAGAGAAAAACACAATGATGGAACTGTGGTGAGGTCAGGATAAAGACTGTCATGAGTGTGTCACATATAAAACATGATACATGGTGGATAAGTGTCAAAACACTGAAATGGACAAGAACACAGATGGAAACGTTTGAGATCAGAGCTTTCAGCATTGAAATATGATGTCAACAGCCATGCAAACATCAGCCATGCAAGATGAGTTGAATGAAATAAAAAATGCATCAGGCCAAGGTACTAACCTGCACTTTGACTTAGTAATTTTTTGACTGAGGAGAATAAAACATGAAGCAACTTTTAATAAATGGAAACAACATGTGCAGCTTTGTATTCTGGGTTGGAGTTATATATATAGGATTTGTATTAAAATCCATTGTGTCATTAATCTGGTGAAAATGTCCTTGAAACACTCCGCTTTTCTAGTGGCTCATTGTAAGTGACTGGACTGTCAGTCAGTTATAATATGTCAAACTCACCACAGTGGTCCACAACATGGTGATTTGTCCTCCTCTCCATTGTGATTGTCTGTGTTCACCGACTCCGTCTCACTGGTGGGCATGCTCGCTATGGTACCACACATACACACACACAAAAAAGAGTTAACAAAGAAGTACAGGGCAAAGGAAACAGGTCTCAACAACAAGTCACATGATGACCGAGTGACACACACATGCATTTTTGGTTTGGCTTGGCTATAGTGTGACAGAATTGTGTTTTTCTGTTACGTCTTATTAATTGTTGATCAAACCTTTGACTGAAAGTACAACAACAGAGCAAGTTTTCATGACCTATCAATACACGATGAAGTCTTATTTTTAAAATCTTAGCTGTTGATTGTAAGTTGATTGAAAGACTTTTTTTCACTTTTGGCCGAGACAAACCACCAGAAAATAAATTCAAAAGCTGAAAATGGAGGGCACGTTAGTGTGACCCCCCCCCCCCCCCCCCCCCCCCCACACACACACACACAAACTTTGCCATCATTTAAGAAAAAACTCAGCCAGGTTTCTCCTTAAATCCAAACTGTTTTAGTTCTCAAACACAGAGACTGACAGTATTCATTTGCAGAACAGATGTGTAATCTGTTTTGTTTTTTGACACAAAAAGATGAATTGGCCTAGATGAAGTCACAGTGAGTGCAAGCTGCCAGACCTGAGTCAAATTAGATTGTACAATTTGTTCATTTGTTTTTTATCAATGACTAGCCTATCAAAATAAAACTATTGTTACCCAGATTAAATATTTCACTAGCGACACATCTTTAGTGTAAATATAATCCCTTCAGAGTTGATGGCATCATCCAATTAAATTATTTGATCAAACTATTTTGTCCAAGTCTGTATGTTGAGCAAGTATCACTTACACAGTGACAAGGTTACAGTATACAGTATATTGGAAATCATATATACTGTACATACAGGAAATATGACAAATGAGAGAAATTCTAAATGATCATGAGTGGATGAAGGGAACCAACATATTGTGACAATTCTGTTTATCTTTATTTACCTAAGTATAAATTTTACTCAATTAATCTACGATGAACTGTAAACATTCATTTTAGCTCAATGTATTTTATACATTTCAGACTTTGTCAGGATGTAAAATTTTAACAGGAACTAAAACTAAACTTCTCTTTTCTAAATGTATCATTATTATTTATTTAAAGGGTACATATTATGAAAATTCCACTTTTGTAGTGCTTCTACACATTGATTTGGTATTTGGCATGTCTACCGTCCCAAGAACTCTGGAGAATAACAACTCCCACGATTTGTTGTGGTTCCTCTATTTCAGAAACAATACGGTAGAGTGCGTCGAATGGGATTACGACCGAAATAAGCTTCATAGTCACACCATGCCCATGTAGGGAGTCTCGCTACATGGCCTTAGACGAGCGAGCTAATGCTAGCCGGGCTCCATCGGCCCGGTTAGCTCGCGAACTAATGCTAGCCGGGGAGCCGGGCTCACAAGCTCCCTAGGGGCACTCAAAACAGGTCAATCTGAGGAGGGCTGTTTTAGACACGGTAAAAAGGTGCTGTTTTAAATGATCCTCGTTGTATTTTGACCAAAATATGTGACAGACATTTCATTAAGACCCCAAGGAACCATATCAACTATGGTAAAATGGGCATAATATGTCCCCTTTAAAATGAGAGTATTTGATAAGATGCAAACTAATTAATGTATATGAACATCAGTGTGTCGTATATAAAAATTTGAATTCAGTCTTTCTCTGGTACAAAAGTAAACTTTTCATGTTTTCATATATACTAAAACCATTAATGTAAATTTGGTTAAAAGGGTCTTTTATATTATATCTTGACACATTGAAGTTGTAACATATGCATGTGTATGATTACTATGATAAACCATGTTGAATATGAACCTCTCTCGTGTGAGTGGTATCAGTGTTATTCTCTTTCAGAGCAAAAGCAGTATTTCCCGTAAATGGGCACATCTCCAGACAAAGACGACAACGCTGCTCAGTAAAATCCTCCATGGTTACATTTGCATTTCTGTTCTTGCTTTCTACAAAGAGTTGATTCATTTCACAAGCAGTAGGGCATTTTATGTTGGTTTCTTTTTCAGCTGAGAACAATTCAGTTTCATGAGATGAATTTTGTTATGATAAAGATGATAGGGATCAGTTCAACAAAGGGCATGCGAATACAAAAGCACAAACGAAAGCATAGGGGGAGCAGATGCACGCAGAAAGACGTCCTGCAGGACGAGGATGAACTGTCTGCCAGAACACACATTTACCCTGTGTCTCTGTGGACTGGGTGAACCAGCCAAACTTCCCTTTCTTCTTCTGAGTGAGGTCAGCCAGCGTGACCCCTTGGTGATACCAACATGCAGTTCACACAGCCAGACAGCAGAGGAAGCAGTGAGTCAGTACACAGCAGAACAGAGAGAAAGAGAGGAATGTACAACAAGAGACAGCAGCAGTACAAACCACTGACACAGCTACCATGTCCACACCAAGCAGAGCAACTAAACAAGTGTCCAGGTCGGACAGTGACATCATCTATCAGTACCTGACTGAATCAATTAACCTGCTCTTCCTAAGTAAAACGTATCTGTATTATTTGCTTCTGCGACTGGCAAGTTACACGAAAGAGAAAGTTGAGACATTACAGTTTAACAGTAAAACTAGCTTTTAAGTATTTGCAATAATTTGTACATACATTTGCTTGAAGTATATGATAGCATTACGTAAAAGCAGTTTTTAATAATATACTGTGCATATAGGAAAAAGCCAAAGATTTGACTAAGGTAGTTTTAACCAGTCTCGTCCTTACACTGGCCATCAGAATGCACTGGTTGTCAAATGTCATGCTAACCGTAAATCTATCTGTTACTTTAAATATAGTAATTCTCAGTTCAAGTTCAGTGTTGCTCGACCTACATCCAGTCCTGGACAGAGTAACTATGTAATATGATGTTAGACTGGGAGGGACCAGCAAAAACAAGGCTCCAGTAAGAAAGCAGACAATAGAAGGAAGGCAGAGAAGAGAACAACTGTTGGCGACAAGGTAAGAAGAACTGGGAAACAAAAGGAAGATAAAGGAGGAATAAAACCAATGTTAGCAGATATTTTTTACAAGGCACACAGACACTGCCGGAATCAAGGAAAGAGAGTTAGTAGTTTTTTTGGGTGTGTCGTCTACAACAATGACAGCAGAACTAATGGAGGACAAAGAAAACACACAGGCGCAGAAGCACTGGTCACTGGTTTTAAGGCACTGTATTAAGACGACAGGCAAGGCTGCCATCAAACATCACTGTGGGCCAAACTGAGGAATTGGTTCGCAAACTTTTAAAAGGCGCAGTTGGTTTCAGGCGGTTTACAGCCACATTTCATTTGACTCAAACTTTAACATATGCATTCTGTCCACAAACTCTATTTCATTATTTGAATAAATTATAAATTTAAATAATTATAATAAATTAAATAGATTTAACCATGACTTTAAATAATTATAAAATAAAGAAGATTCTAGGGAACATGCACATTCTACAGACACTCTGACTATTTAGTAAAATAACAGCGCTGAGCCATAATGAGTCAAGAAAAGGGTGAGAAATATAAAAAGGAACTATATAGTAACAACAAAGCACGACCCTGTTCCCTTACCATCTAAATATTTAATCTAATACAAAAACAAGGCACAGCCTTAAAAGTTTTTCGCAGTCAAAAAACAACGACCAAGCATTTTGGTTCTTATCACAGGGTCTTCTGTTTTTTAATGAATTTCTTCTTACAGGTGCTTCTACTTTTTCATGCCAATCAAATTCCTGAATGGTCCCTGAAGGTCAGAGTGTGATGGAATCCTCACATCAATGCACACCTAACTAATTTAAACACAGCCATCCAGCCTTTCATCTGTTAAGTATGTTTTAAGAGTATATTTCCACCTTTGCTTTATTTCCAAAGCATGCCTAATTGAATAGGGGTAAATGAAGATTATTTTTATTATCCTCGGTAATCTGTCGATTGTTTACTAAAATAAAATGTGTGAAAACTGTCCAGTGTTCCCTCTGTTACTGCAGAGTTCAGTTACCTCATAAAAACGTAACAATTAAATAGCAGATGAACTTTCTTCATGGTCCAGGCCTGAGTTCAGGAAATGTGAGAAACGACTTAAATTAACGAAAGTTTATGAAGTGAGAATTATTTTCTGTGAGTGATGATTTGGAAATAAATATTCTGTCTCAGTTCAAACAAAGGCTTAAAAGATAAAGTGATGAAGACATCAATTAGACGTGGAGGAAGTGGCCAAATGGAAAGGAAGAGACAAAGAAGAAAAAGGCCTTTATGAAATTAGAATTACCGCAGTGCGATTGTATGATTCCACCAAGCAGTCGAATATCCGTGTACTGATCAAAAGCTGATCAAAAGCGGAAAAACTTCCAATCTGTGTTATATATATCACTTTCAAGAGGCCAAAAACATATTTCTGAGGCCACCGTGATCTTGACCTGTGACCACCAAAGTCTAATCACCAAAAATGATTGAACTCATCTTTAACTACAAGTGAACGTTTGTACCAAATTTTAAGACATTCCCTCAAGCTGATCTAAAGACGTCATGTTTAAGAAAAACATAAACATACTTGTGTGAGGCCACCATGACCTTAGCCTTTGACCTTTTGCAACAAAAAAATGTAATCCCAGTTCAAGTGAATGTTTGGGCCAAATCTGGAAAAATCCGTTAAGGCATTCCGGGGATATTGCATTCACAAGGAAAAATGTGCTTTGTGAAAGTTATCCCGACCTTTGACCTTGCACCACCAAATTCTATTCAGGTCAACCTTGAGTCAAGTAAATATTTGTACCAAATTTGAATAAATTCCGTCAATAGACAACCCTTTGGCCGTCTGTCTGTCTCTGCTGTGAAAGCAAAAACAGGTCAGCTTCAATGTGTCTATTTTCTAGTTTGTTTCGTTGAGCCTATAAAAAAGTTAAGTTTTGTCAACATTTTGTGACACTAAAGCCTGAAACATGCTTCTGCGACTGCGTCTGCGTCTTTTCACGCCGCTGTGGCGCAAGACTCGTTGTCATTCATGCTTCCCCAACCGTTGCGCGTCTTACAAAGCAATTCCGCGCCAGAACACTAGGCGGAGTAATGCTTTTTGTCGAAGACGACCTGAGAGACGCCTTCTTTCTTCTTCATCGATTGTTTATTTACATAGCTACTGCGGCTCCTTGTAGCCTTTTTCAAGCGGACAAATACGCCAGTCAGTGACGGGTTATACAAGTGGACATACTTTCGGATCTCTTCTGCCAAACGCTCTTCTATTTGGTCCATATTCATTCTTCTAAATCTCCCGTTGTTTCTGCCTGTATTATGGGGCATGAAACCGGAAATGCAGCTCCAGAAGGGATGTAGAGCAGACCAATCACAGCCTTGCGGGCTGAGTGAGCTTGCGGAGCTTTGCCGTAAATTTTTGAAAAGTGGGTCGACGCCCGTCAGCACGTAAGAAGGGATACATAAGCACGTAAGGGACCCGGAAGGGCTCTTGCGCTTACGGGCCCGTGAAAACGCAGAAGCATGTTTCAGGCTTAAGTTTCAGTTTTCTAGGTTGATTCTCTCGGACACACACAGTATTTACTAAATGTTTAATGTATCTCTGTAAGGTTGATACGGTCCTTAGTGAATATCAAATGAGATCATCATATAAACTCCTTGTAACCGTACAGGAGATCAGTGTAACTACGGAAAAAAGCTGTGTATACGTTTTAATGTATTTTTTAACAGCCCAAGGGGAATTTCCCCTGGTATTCACACATTTTCTTTAAGACATATTTAAGGCAAAGTATAAGGGAGATAATGTGTTAGAACAGCAGGTGGGTGAGTAAATGTTTGGCCTCATCATCTCCCTCTGTTCACTCTTGATAGAGTAAAAAGACGTGCAATACTCAAATAAGCAAAAAAAAGTTAAGGCTTGGAAACACAGAGTTCTGTCTGTATTCTTCATTTCCCTGCTTTAGACAAGAATAGTGATAACTCACGGTTACGCTTGCCCTCCTCGTCTCCTTCTTCCTCATTCTCAGGGTCGATGTCCTCGGCCTGGGTAATCCAGTCCAGGTAGCCCTTTAGGTCTTCCTCCAACTGCTGCTTCTCACGGAGCTTTTGGAAGTCTCCCCGAGCCTTGGCCTTCTCTCGCTCTTTGGAAAACTCTCTGGACATGGCAGAGCATAATAACATTCAAACCTGCATCACATAATACTGTACAGGATCAGGACAGGTGCTTTCCCCCCAGAAATCATTATATATTTATATATATTCTTATATTGGAAGAATTAAAACGCTTTCAAATAATGTTTCAAGACATATTCTTAGTCTTTGTACAAGCTTGTGAAGTCATATGTCATAAACATCAGTTCCAGAAAAGGAAAAAAGGACAACCCAAAGCAAAGTACACACACTACCTACCCGCTTAACACTCCAAGGACCAAGTTGAGGACAAAGAACGATCCAAAGATGACCAGACTGACAAAGTAAACCCAAGGCAGCTCAAAGCCCATTGCATCATTCATCTACATGGAAACACGAGTAGAGAAGAGAAAAGAGGAAAACATATAATCCGGGTTTATACATGGTTTTAAAATGTATCGATAGTGTACTTTTCACAGTGTCCACCAGTAAAACCACCTGCCATTTAAATAATCAGCCACTTTATTACTGTTATTAGTGATGAACTCTGATAATGATAATGACAATACCTTTTGTGGGAGATTTAGTAATGAGTGACAGGAAATATTAGAAAATTATATATATATTAGAAATGTGGGATGTAGCCAAAGAACACACCACATAGCTAGAGTGCCATTTAATAGTTTGGAGGAGATAATGGAGTTTCTGAATTTATAACCTCCCATCTGGGTTTTTACAAACTCTCTCACTTGGTCTGATATTCACAGAGATGACACAAATTCTCAAAACAACGCACAAAATGCTGTCACCCACCCTGCAGCGACCAATTGGTTTCTGCAGGAGAGGTCAAAGATCAGACTGAAGTAATCTATTCCTTCTCCATCTACATTCTTTTATTTTTGAGTGTCCTTCCTTTGACACTTTGAAAACAGCAATCGCATGGTATCGCCATGGCAACACATACATGCTTTAGAAAGTAAAGGGTGTGTGAGGAGGAGAGAGAGCGAGAAGGAGGGAGAGAGGTTCATTATTTCATAGAAGAGGGTCTCTGTCAATAAAAGGACGTGGGTGGATTGTGATTATAACTGAGTGTTTTGGTTGTTGAAAAGCTGTTGGTGATTTTCACAAATGAGAAGCAAAGGGTTTTGAATGGCGTTTGTGATGATTGTGTCCGGCGAATGTTATTTCCAGACAATTCAATGACCAAGAATACTCCCATCCTTTAACTGAATGTATTTTTGATTAGAAATTAATTTGTGATGCCAATATAACAGCTGACATCATCTAATGTGATTAAACATTTATATTGCCTTACGAGCAAATATGTCACCTAGTTTTTTATGTTTAATCCTGTTTTTTTTTTAAGATTTCTTAGATGGTTCTGTCAAAATCAAAAAATTCCAAAAAGTGAGACACAGAGTAGATTCATAAACAAATGTGGTGCCACATATGCACTTCATTAGAGTCATTTTAGAGATTACCCAGTAGAGAACGTCAGTCCAGCCCTCCATGGTGATGCACTGGAACACGGTGAGCATGGCAAACAAAAAATTGTCGAAGTTGGTGATGCCGTTGTTGGGGCCCTGCCAGCCCTCTCTGCAAACTGTACCGTTGAACATGCAGTGACGGCCGTGCCCAGATACCGCACATGGTGTGGGCTCTTCTTCGGAGAGGACACCTGTAGACAAATTAATCATTCAGATCTGTGAATGATCACATCAAACTGGATTAAACCAACTGAGGCTTATATCACCATGTTTTGAAACTAGAACCCGACCAATATATCAGTTGGCTGATAAATTCACAGATATATCTTCGTTTATTTTGCTAATACACGAGGATATGATGCATAAAATAATAAATGTATGGTTAAACTCTAAAATATCAAACCTCTATTACATTTACATGTCATAATGGTTTTATAAGAACATCTTGGAAATCATAAACAATGTTTATTTATATATGTAAATATTGGCATTGGAAATGTTGTCTTTCTCCCTAATATTGGTATCAGCCCCCACAAATCCATCCTCAATTCACCCATCATATAAAGGCTGAGGAAGACGTCTTGATTCTTTTGTAAGTCAACAAACACATTTGCAGAATATTAGAGTTTTCCAAATGTCTTAGCATCTTGACATTGGTTGTCCATCTATAGTTGTTTCAGAATAGTTTTTTCAGTGCAGGATTGTACTGGTGAACATCTGTCTTCTCCACCTGCCAGATGAGGTCTTTGCCTGATGCTGAATGTGCATTTGACTGTTGCAGCCATTAAAAAAAAAAAAACACTTTTCTTAAATCTCACCATAAAAGAAAACCTTTACAGCTTTACAGCTTCTCTCTACGTAAGCTATAAAGAACAGATTTCCACAGCAGCTAGTTGAGAAAACACTCAACACCAGTGTTGCTCTATCATTCCAAGACCATTTTATAATGTACTGAGAGTGCTGCTTCTGTGTTCTGACCACAACACAGTTTTTCTCATCCTAAAGTACCTCAAGAGACTAAAAGGCATTAAACAAAAGAAAGAAAGACGGGATATGAGAGCACTATGGAGAAAGAAAAAACGCCACTTTAAATGAGGGAATGAAAACCTTTGCAAGACATATATGTATGAATTTGAAAATAGGTAAAGAAAGTTCAACTTTTAGCTTAACTGCATAAGGGACTTTTTGACTTGAGGCCTTAATCATAATATGTTATCATCATGTTTATACTGGTTACCTCAATGATGTGGCTTAGCCTCCTATGGAAATTCATATTTTTTAAGACTGTGCCATTGTTAACCTTTTGTCATAATTTCTGCTCTTTTCCTTAAATCCCATTTTCCAACCCATCCTATTTTCTGCTGGTCTTGAAATGATAAAAGCGAGTTCCACCATTTAAGCTGCCTCACAACATGGAGATCAGCTTTCCATACAGTGTATTGGAATACAGTCGGCTAGGTCATACTTTGTTTCTGGATGTTCTGTCACCGTGGCGTCATTACATAAGTGATGCAAACATTTATGGAACGCGCTCAAATGAAACCACACCCACTCACAAATGTACATGCACATGGCAAATGCATAGTAGACGAGCCAACAACATGTCAGACTTTCCATCAGACTCAGTCCCTTCTCTAACAGAACAGACACAAGGAAAGGGGGATCAAAAGCCGCTTCCATCTCCCTCTAAAAGAACCTCATGAGCCATGTCTACAATGCTTCTCCTGACTTTAACAGACAAACACATCAAAAGAGATCAAAGCGAGAAAGAGCGAGACAGGACAGGGTTATGTGTACAGCACATGACAGAGAGTGACACACGCTGTATTGTCCACCTATCCCTGTTTGCCATGTTAGAACAGGACTGTCAATCAATTTATTCTTACTTTTTGAATGATTCTTTCATGTTGGAAGCAATGCTGGAGTAAAGGTCAAGCATGTTTACATAACAGCCAGATATTAGTCATTTAATCCCACCATCTGTTGTTCTGTCCCATTTTCAGCAGCTTGTTGCCATTCATACATGTACAAAGAACAAGTGTCCATTCATCCTGAGGAATTAAATACTGTAGTCTATTAATCTTAAACTGTGACGTATATATCGGTTGACACTGTGATGTAGGTTGGTTGTGGAATTGGTTTAACTAGAATTACTGCCTGTCGTTGCAAGCCTCCACCAACTAGTCCAGTTTCTGTGTCTAATGTCTATATATATTTTTGTCCAGACTTATATGAGGTCACTATGACCTTCGAGCTTTGAGTCCAAGTGACAAGTGGTCAACATTTGAGGGAAATCCCTAAAAGCAGACTTGAGATACCACATTCAAAAGGCCAAAACAGAGTCCAATTTAACGTTTGTACCAAATTTTCAGAAATTCCCTGAAGGCATTCTTGAGATATCATGTTTACAAAATGGGACGGATGTACATACATATGTAGAGACAAACCCAAAACATAATTCCTCTGGCCAATGACTGTTGCCAGAGCATACGTAGGCCTAGAAGTGACTCTCTGACAATTCACTATCAGGCATGAGTATGAAAAAAAACTAAAAACTAAAACCAAAATATAAAGGAATATCTTAGCACCACCTTACCTGTTTGTATCACATAGCATGTGGCATGCATTTTGCCGATGAAGAGTTCCAGGCCAATGATGGCGTAGATTATGATGACGAAGAGGACGAGCAGAGCGATGTGAAGCAGGGGAACCATGGCTTTAATGATGGAGTTTAAAACCACTTGTAAACCTGCAAATATACACATGAGCCAAGGTTAACACGTAAACATGTTATTATACTCAGGTCTGACAAACAAACATCCCATTATATATACAGCCTCATGATACCACTGAGCACCACTGAACAGGCTTGAATGCCAACAAACCGGCTGCTGTGGACAACAAAGACAAATGGTAAAGTAGAATAGAAATTTAAAATGTCAGTTCAACTTCATCTTTTGCAGAGGTTCCCTCCTTGCTGAAAGTGGTGAATGATCAGTCGCTATGGCAACTCAAAGAAAGCAGACACATTAAGGTAACTTCATGTGAGGCCAGATGTGAACCGAAAACAGAACCTGTGAAGGAAGCAGTGTCTCCTGGGAAACAAAGGAACTGATCATAACAGTAGGGACGACACAGATGCTTTCCATAAGTAATACATAACATTTCAGTTTATATAGTATAGTTTAATATAATCAGTTATAGATATATAACAGAGGTAACAATAGAGTGACATAATGTACAATAGCGAGTAGTGACATGTGGCTTGGCTGGAAAATTGGCTCAAAAACTGTATTTAAGGCTCAAAAACAGCTCTGCGTTAACTCACTGGGGACTCCAGAGACAAGGCGCAGGGGTCGAAGCACGCGGAAGGCTCGGAGGGCCTTGACGTCGAACCCCCCAGGTTTGCCTCCAGACTGTCCACCAGAGTCAGCGTCTTTGGTTATCATCTCAAGAACAACACTGAACAACCTGGAGAGCAAGAGAAAGAGAGGAAAAACAGAGCGGGGATGGAGATGCTGTCACCGATGCAGAAAAAGATGAAAGCGTAGGAGACAAAACGCAGAGAGAAAAGCCACAAATCCTCTTTGTAGTTACACATGCACCTGGGTGTGTAAGTGTTTGCTTATATACATGGTTTACATGTGTGTGTCATTTATGTCTGTGCATATTTACCTTTAGCTTTATACAACTCATCACAGTTTACATCCCTCAGGAGCCACGTGGTCTACTGATAAACCATCACAACATACAAGGCCTTGCTGTGTGTGTGTGTGTGTGCGTGTGTGTGTGTGTGTGTGAGTGTGAGTGTGTGTGTGTGTGTGAAATAACAAGTTGATTTTCTATGGTGTTGACACATATGATAGATGGCCAAATGTTGAATTAAGATGTTTGTGTGATGTGTGTGTGTACACAAGTAACTCTATGAGTGTGTATATAAAGTTTAAGCCTAGCTGTCAGTTTACAGCTACCTATGAAGGTACTTACCCCACAATGACAATGACAAAGTCCAGCATGTTCCAGCCGTTTCTGACATAGGAGTTTTGGTGCATGACCAGGCCGTAGGCAATAATCTTCAGAAATGTCTCTATAGTGAAAATGATGAGGAAGGCATACTCTACTGTTTCCTGCATGGAGAGAAAGGAGGAACGGAAGGAAAATTGCAGGGAGAGAGAGGAGGAGAAAATAAAAATAGAGGAAAGTTATATTAAACTTGAGCAAATACATTGACTCTTAGCCAAAGAATGTGCATGTTACAGACAGGTATAAGGCTCAATAATGAACACATATTCGATGGCTGGCACAATTGGCACAAAAATGTATTTATTTTTTGTCAAAGTCTGCATTAAAGTATCCTTGATTCGACTTCCACAGCCTAATGACTCTAACTGCTGAGTTAAAATCAGGTCCTGACAAAGAAAAACATAATACAATCATCAAAATCAATCATCAAACTATCATTTGATTTTTACTTTTTTGGACAAAGAGTCCAGAGAGTTATGTGGCTGAGTGTGGAAAACAAGCAGAGATGAAGCAGGTGATCCAAAGCAGAGAACTATGGGGCAGCGATGAAAGCTTTCCAGAAACACACACTCAGATCCGGCAGATTTGGACACAGTTCATCTATCAAATGCTTGGCTACAATCTGTTAGGTAGTAGTGTTCCAGTCAGTGTTTATGTACTGCAACAGGCCCAAACTATTGTCATAGCTGTTAAATAACCTAATCATATTTGGGGGCTCGGGCCACACGTAATTGCCTTCCTTGTCTACCCAGCTGCAACACCCCTGGTCGTGGCTGAAAACATTGGTACAACTCTCGGCATTGAGAAACATGAAACACTCGCCTTTAACAAAGGGATGTGAGTCATTCATTTCTCGTTTATAAAAATACAATGAAGATCAGAGTACATTAACAACAACAACAACTCATCAGAGAGAACACCCAGGGGAAGATGTCACACCATGGCCTGTGCTGCTTGATTGACAGATGATCTCTAGGAAATGCAATATAAAAGAAAACACTTTCAGGGCCAAACCTGTTCAGCCATACTGTACGTCCTGCTGCGTAATCAATGTGTTTCCATGGTAACAATGTGTCTGATGATGGAAGCAATTCCTTGAATTTGGACGTTTCCTCAGACACATCTATTTATTGTGATAACAAATTGTTTCACTTTCTCAGCTCCACTTTCTTTCTCTCCCACAAGAGCACCAATCACTCTCTTACATATCTCACTTCTTTCTGTCTCTCCCACACACTCTCTCTCTCTCTCTCTCTCTCTCTCTCTCTCTCTCTGACTACCTCATTGCAAAAGGTTAGTTGGCCACGGCACGTTTTGGGGCACATTAAGGTTAAGCCCGTCTCTTGATTGTTTAAAGGACTTAAACTTGGAGAGCACGCAAAAAGATTCACACAAACACATTCGTGTTCACAGGAAGTCGCTGAAGACAACAGTAACACGCACACTCAGACTTCACACCCACACACACGGGCAGAGAGATCCGCAGAAATACACACACACACACACACACTAACTGGCTTTCATTTAAGTCCCCCTGCTATTCAAAGGAGGATTTTGCTTATTGTCACTTCACTTGGATGTTTGGCCTTAGCAGATATTGACATGAGAGAGTTTGCAGGACCATTTGTCTAATGTGCAGCTCACACATCATGGTCTGTAAACCTGAAGCCTCCAATGCGAACCCAATGTTCACAGACAATTTACTTCTCAGTGACGCAGGAGGATCTTTTGTCGAGACATTTTTTTTCAAACTTAAAATTACCAAAAATATTCATATCAAAATGTTAGACTTTTAATTTTTAATGGGTGTAATATTGTAACACTTTATGTGGAAAACCTATTTCTTATAGAAATTACAAGAAATAGAAAGTTTTTATAATTAAACCAATATCTGTAAAGAAATCAATAATCACATTTTGTTGAGTTTTGTAATCCATCACAAGGAAAAACAGAGTTTGTAAAAAAACCTTGTTCTAGCTACAATTTGTCTATTGGTGTTGGTAATGTTGTTTTAGCCTGAACTGCGTAGTCTCAATCTAACATTAACAAATATCACTCAGCACAGCACATACCCAACAATTGCCTCAAGTCAATACAACCACAATAAGTTGTTCACACTCATAGCATCATTTCCCTGATTGTGACTTGTTGTTTTCATCAAGATCCATGAATAATTCCCTGAGAAATCAAAGAAAATGTTGAAAAACGCCCTATCTCACATTTAGGAGAGAAAGGGAAAGGAAACGTCTTGATCTACCCCCTGATCCGGATCTGCGCACGCAAACCTAATGGTATCTTCACTGACCAATACCACATCCTTCCATCAAGACTTAATGGAAATCCATCAAGTAGTTGTTGTGAAATGCAGCTGAGCTAATAAACAAATACACAAACGAACACAGATGAAAGCATAACTTCCTAAAAGGAGGTATATATTTATGAAGGTTTAATATTCATCGTGATGGGTTACACAACACAATAGTCTGCCAACTAATTTTCCTATCATTGCTAATGTATAGAGTTTGAAATGATTGGAGCACATTGTTTCCCTTCTGCTTCTTCACAGTTGACTATCAAATAAAGGCTAAAATGATAAACAGTAATCTGAGTAGCTTCAGCTCGACCACAATCACAAGAATCACTGCTGTGTTCATTTCATGCGGCAGAACTGCCCAGATGCTTGCACTCATCAAACGCTTGTAAATATTGATTTGGCTACAATGGTGGTGGTCTTTGTGCTCCTAATTGTTAGCTGGTGTAAACTGAGTGGTGTGCCATTACAGTAGCTGGGTGATGACTTGTTCAGGTCAAGAGGCGCCATGACTCAGAGCTGTGTGGCACCGATAAGAGCCAGTGAAGCACACACACATGAGCATGAACACACACCTGCCTCCGACCAATTTAACATTCTTGTTCCATCCTCCTGTTGTTTACATTGGTCTGAAACGTCCGCTCTTCTGCTCAGCGAACAGATCACAACGTGTGTGTGCTCAGATGTGTGTCGAGCTCTCTGTGTGTCTGTATCAACTCCATTCGGGTTGTGTTGCTGTGAGTGAGGCTGTGTCTGAAGAATAGAGATTACTGCAGGACAATGGAGGGAATGACTGGAGGGGTCACATGATCTTACACACAGAGTAAACCCACAAATACACGTGTAAAAAAACAGTATACACACAACAGACACAATGCAAATGGAAGTTTAAAATTAAGAAATTAAAGAACGTAAACTCAATGTATTAATTTAGAGGTTCAACGCTGTCTTCATTTCTTTGAGACAGTGTGTTTGCCTATACGAATTATTTAGTAGTAATACTGGTAATAAAGGTACCACAACCAAGTTTTGTGCTCGCTCCCTGTGAGTTTTGTGGAAGGATGTGAAATGGACCAAGAAAGAATCCATTCAATATCTGGGGCAGCTATGGACAAAAGAGCGGATCCTAGGTTTGAACAATGCAGGGCATTAACAATGTAGGTGTATTTAAAAATGATTTTATGATTTATGATCCTGTGAAATTTGGTGCAGCTCGATTGAATTAAAAGGGACTATTGGGCCTGTTGGGCTGTGTATGTTTTAGAGTGTATCTACGCCATATTTCAACTAGCAAATATCGTATCTTAAATATCTAAGACTAAACCAACTTAAGAGGAACAGCTGAGCAATTCTTAACTGTTATTACGTCACTGTACATTTTCGGGGGGAAAAAAACTTTATTAAAAATAGATTCTCTGGACAGTTTCAATTATACCGCAGCAAAACAACCCGACCAAAAGTAATTTTGGATGCACATCCATACTAAAAAACTAAATCAAATGAGGAGACCTGCAATGCTCACATAACCCCCAATACCCCCCCCCCCCCCCCGCTCGGAAGTGGATTTAATATTATCGGCAGAAAAAGTAACAGTCTTTGCTCTCTGCCCTATTACATACCTCATGGTAGCCATAAAAAACATGGCATGATGTTACATAAATTTAAATCCGTCTTATTTTTCACATCCCCGGGGGGGGGGGGATCCTGGACAGTAAGTGGTGTGTGAGAGTAACACGTGGCTCCATCCTGAAGCTGTTTCTGCACAAGAGAACTAGAGTGGTGTCGAGTGCGGAGCGAGAAAACAAGTGGCACCTGAACCCGCCAACCTTCATCTCTACTGAAGAGCTGCACAGTTGTGTTGCTTGGTGTATTTTTTTGGGTTTACTTTACATGTAGGCTCCTTCCCAAAAGGATAAATGACACAGTTTAATGGTTCCAGCTGTTCTGGTTCCCTGTGTCCATGTTCAGTGAAGAACTTTACACCAGCGCATTGTGGTCCTCTCCTTCTGTGCGTGTTGTGCGGCCGTGATGGGCATAACGTTGCCATGACAATCAGCCTTGTTTTGTGAGTGGGCAGAGAATGAGACTTGAAGTTGAGATACTCAAGACAACTGCCTCGGGTACAGCATGCAGGTTAGTATTATGCTCTACAGCGAAGGCTCAGTCCTTTAACTGCAACATTTTCAAAATAATATAATTTAGACAGCAAACACCATTTAAATCTGCAAGACTGCAAGTTAGTGTAAGCAGTAGTTTATACATATTAAATATATTAAATCAAATTAAAATAATAAAATTCCATAGACTATTATCTCAATATCTCTGGAGAAGAAAAGCTTAATTGGCTTCTTAACTGCTAATGACATCCACCACTAACTAAGTAACTGGATTGTCTGCCTTCAGGAAACATATGTCATGAGCTTGGTAAAGTACCTGCAGAAAACAACATATGTGTTTAGTACGTAAGCACCACTAGATGAGGGAGGGCTCTTCTTTCCCCTTTTAATTTACCCCACATGGCTTTGAAAGGTTGTTCACCCAAACCCAGAGCACAGCACAGCAGGAGACCACAGCAGAGAGAAAGCGAAGCAGCTTAATTGATTTAAGGAGGAGCCGTGCGTCCTGTAAGCTTCCAAATCCCTTATTTTGGGAGCCTGACAAGAAAATGTGGTTGCTGGAGCTGAAGCCAAGAGCGCAAACAGAGTGTGTGCAGAGGACGGACAAAATGTCCCAGATGATGTTTTTGCAATCACAGAGCATGAACTGTGGAGCAGGATTTCAAACAAGAGGAGAAACGTTTAAGGTTTTAAAAAAAACTTATTATCTGCAATGTTAATTTACTCAAATTTACTAAACCTGTTGTCCGAGTTATATTTTCACCAACTTTTGTTTGAGTGTTGGTTTGTTTTTTGGACAGGCAACATCCATACTACCACGTTGTCCATTGAATTTTCAAACTAGAATAATCTCTGTCAAATCAAGCGTTTTGTCTCTGTAGCAGTTGTAATCCCTGACCAAACACATTTCAAGTGATGACTCGCGCACATTTGTCATGTATCGGCCGGTGTGAACACAAGACATTAGTGTCCAGGAATTGTCGCAGATTGCTCGAATAAAAGCTTTTCTCCTTCACATGTAAGCAACTGCATCATTGTAAAATGGGGAATTTAACTGCACAACAGCTCTGAGCAAAGACAACAGGGTCAGTAACGCTTGGAATGGATTATCCATGGTGAGTTCTATACTGGTAGCCAGTGCCGAGGCTAGTGCCGGTTGTTTTCCTCCGTGCAGAAGGGGGTCATGTGATAGGAATGTGACAAATCATGATCGAACCGAGCCAATCGGTAAGCGGTTGTGAGTGTCTATGTCATCATAGGTTTCCAAACGACTCTGTTTCTGCCCATCCACACTAAAATGCAGCGCTGGAGTTTTAAAACTAATACAGACTAGTGTACAAGTTCTGACACCAGGTGTGTCCATAGCAAACGGAAATGTAGCTGTGTGAATTCTGCAACAGTTAGCAGGATTATTCAAAAGCTACTAAATGGATTGAAGGGATACAGGATGGTTGAGGAAAGAAACCATTGAATGTTAGACAGGGACTGGTTTCTGAATTTTACTCATGCTTAGGGAGTTAGTATCAATAAGTGTGAAAATGTCATACTGATTCAAATAATCAAAGGAGACTTTTGAGCCTCGGAATAACGTGTTTATTTTTTTCAACCCTGTATCATGAGAGCTGTCCAAAACGCTAACAAATTTCTCCTAGACTATTGAGCAAATATATTTTTCACCTCTTAAAATAAGAATAAGTATAGCTGAAATTCATAAAATAATAATAATAGTAAAGCTGATTTTCAAGAGGAGGTGAGTCATTTTAAAAGGTTTTCACCACTTGAAGTGCTACAGACCTTTTACAAGTGTTCCCCATTTTGTGTGTGCCACTGACACACAAAAGGATTAATACACAGCACAGCAGCACTGTATTTAATATGATGTCATTATATAGACTTTCTGCAGGCCTAACTAGGACTGACTTCCAGTGTCCCTGTCATGAAGAGGAGTAAACATGTTCTGATTTAATGTAGTTAGTAAAGTTGCTGACTTAATTATTTGTTGTAAATATATCAGACCCATAGAAGATATAATCTGCAGTAGATTGAATTATTTCTTTTCTTAAATCACTACGTTATTATTATATTTAGAACATTTAAAGAATCATTACAATGAAAAAATACTGTTTGATTTCAGCTGGATGATTGCTACAACATTCCCAGATCCAGTATTAAATCTGATCAGATGAGTTTTGTCGAAATGTAACATTTTAGTGGGTCATTTGTGATGGAGACAAATCAACATGATGATGCCATATTTCTAATTATTTTTGTAGGTTTTGACCTTGGCTCAGAAAACTGCAGACAACAGTAGATGACGTAAAGGATTAAGAGTCACATCACAGCAGGAGAGAGAAAAATAAAGAGTGACGAATCAGAAGGGAGGAAGGATGAGGGACAAATAATGAGAACGCCAACGAGAGAGAAGAAGAGAAGATGAGTGAAAAAGGACAGAGAAAAATTAAATGACAGAGGTGAATACGCAGGAGAGAAAAACAAGGAAAGACAATCAGCATCCATCAGCTCTCTGATAATCTATTTGTAAACCCTCGGTGAACTCAGACAGAAATATATTCATCTAGCTTTAAATATAGAGAGAGAATTGTGCTAAAAACCCTATATTCATCCACAGCCTTAATTTACATTTTGCAAAAATCAATCTAAAAATGTATCAATAATCCTTTACTACACAATAAACTACATTCCTGAAAGAGGCTTCACAAAGGCAGTATGTGTGGTAGGGTCAGTGAATGAGATGCCATTACATTGTAGCTTTCTTTGTGGTTACTGTATTGTACACGCTGTCTTCACACTGCTATGGTCAGAATTCAGTGGCGTGTTCCCCAATAAGTGAAACTGGTAGCAGCAGTGGTGAGTTGGCTGTACTCTGCAAGTGCCACATTATGTTGTGTGAATCTTTGCAGTTATATTAACAAGTTGAGTTTGTATGTGCTGTCCCCACTACACATGAAGGACTTAGACTCAGTGCTCACGACTCATGCATCAGACCGCACAAATCTTTGATCTCTGCCGTCATTTTGATTTCATTCTGGTAGAGTTTCTGTAGTGTATCTTGCACTGCTGTCATACTATCACAGTGACATCATCGTCTGTCCACAGACTGACAGACAGACAGACACCTGCTAAAGTACTTAAAACCACCTCCGTTCTATGATGACAGACCCACATACACAGACGAACAAAATGATGTTTAACTGAAGGTTTCTCAAGCCGTTTTCAGACATGACTCTCGGGTCAATTCTGGAGAATTGGCTTCGGACCCTACCCGCAGTTTGCCTTTCACACATACACAACACAGCGAGGGGTTCACTGTACTGACGCGTACGCAACAGAATCAAATTTTCCATGTTATTCAAGTGAGGGGTGGAGCAGCCGGGTGCAGAAAACAGACACAGGTAGTGATGTGTTAACTCCGATGCGGAGATCATGTGAACACTTCCATAAAATGCCTGATACATGTATTTTGACAGTGGACTCCAATTGCAGCGATGTCTTTGATTTCTGTTGAATGTGCTTTGTCGGCAGCAGCATTGACCACAAATGAATCACCCCTCAAATTCAAGGGCAACACTATGCAACTATTTGACATTAAAATAACAGCTTCATACTCATTTGATGGAACACTGACACATAAAAAGAAGAATGCTAATCCTTTAAATCCCACTTTGTACCCCTAACATCCCTGTTCCTGCACTATGGGTTTAGGTTATATGATCTCCTGTAAGTATAGTGTGAAAAGCACAATGAGTCACACACCACCAATTAGTGTTCACCGAGGCTAGAAGAAGAAGCCAGCTCGTGATACTCAGGACGGACATCATGACAAAGAGAATTAACCCCTAGCATCTACATTTTGGCTCACAAAAAAAAATAATATCAGATATTGGTCAATATGTATGGGACATTCATTTCTTACCTGTTTTGTACACCACAATATAAGTGTATAATAGCGGCGCAATAAAAGAGGGTCATTGTACAGATGACCGATGTACTTTTTATCCCCCCTCATTCTAACTTGCTGTATTTCAGTATATTTGTGTGTGTGTTTGAATTGATTAAAGGGAAGGGATAGACCATACCACCATCATGCCTGACCTGCCTAATAGATCAGTTGAGCGCAACACACACACACACACACACAACACACACACAGAGAGAAAGGGGGAGAGAGTGACAGCGAGAGAGAGCAGACGCAGGTTCACTCCATGTCACTACCCTCAGTGATGATAACACAAGCTGACATAATGCTCAATGCCATGTGGCTTGGATCGGTGTGTGTGTGCGCTGCTGTGTGTGTTCAGTGTAACTCTGGTCGTCATCCACCCCACCCAACAGGAACTCCAGCATCCCATAATGCTCTGTGTGTGACCAAGAGCTGTGATGATGCCGCCTAGGTCACATGATGTAAACAGGAAGTCTGTAAAACTGTTAAAACTTTAAAAAAAGATTGTATATTTGACTTTCTATAATGGAGGAGATAAATGGACAGAGTTTTTTTCTGTTAGAGCTTGTCACATTGAATCCTAATGTGTGTGTGTGTGAGAGAGAGAGAGAGAGAGAGAGAGAGAGAGAGAGAGAGAGAGAGAGAGAGAGAGAGAGAGAGAGAGAGAGAGAGAGAGAGAGAGAGAGAGAGAGAGAGAGAGAGAGAGAGAGAGACCATGTGCGTGTGAATGTGTGTGTGCCGATGAATCATCCGGGCGGTCAGATGCAGGCTAATCAGCTCCTATTAGCCTGTGTTCGCAATGGACTTAATACGATTAATGAGGGCCAGAGAGGCTGAGGATGTGCTGCTCATCGCCTCAGCACAAGCGGAACAAAAGAGCCAGTGATGTCACCACCATTACGGCTCCATCTTCTATCAGGCTGGCGTGTAAGCAAGTGATGCTGAGGCCCTTTGATCAACAATCTAAATTTTTATTATATATTTACAATTCTCTTAAAATGTTCAATTAAAAAACCAGGACAATCCTTACACAAACATACACAGAGTGTATCACGTTACATTATAGATGCTTCCATAGATCAGTTATTATCACCTGCAGGTTAGCGCAGCACAAGTTATAAAGATTTCAAGCCACTTCCAAACACAAACATTTTGGTAAAATATAGTATCTATGAAAGAGATAATGCATAAACTGTAGACATATCAGTATCAAAGAGGGTAATCTGAACTCTCAACCTCATGGAAGCATGAGCATAAAATAAAAAATACAGGAAAAATTAATTATACCAAATTTTCCAATGAATGATAATTCATATGTTGTCCTTTACTAAAGAGTTAAAAAGGTAATGACAACATTCCAAGGTATGTACAATTTCAGCTCCTCACGCGGAAACGCCATCTATACACCAGGCATTAAAATGTATCTTTGGTAATCGGATTGTAAACTTGTAGTATTTGACCATATGAGAGCACAGGTGTAAAAGCATCCAAGACTATTGTGCCCACATTTTTAATGCAAAAGCCTTGTCAATCCAGAAATAATCATCAATATAATAATAATCAATAATGAGGGCCGCCAACTGTTCAAAACCAGTGACACAGCAGCAGAGAAGCAGAGATCACAGAACCATCTCCTTCTCTTCTTCTACTAAGTGTTTTTTTTTGTGGACCTCTGAAAACAACAGGAGGATGCGACAAGGAGACAGAGACCTGATCACAATTCGATCTTTTCAAAATAAGTCAATGATTTTTGCTCGCTATTGTTGATGATGAACCTACATCTAATCTTTTGTAAGCTTGCCTGGTTCTGTGTTGCCTCTGGTTAAATCTAAATAGAAAAGGAAGAAACCGAGGGAGGACGGAAGAAAGACAAGACTGTCGATAATCTTACTCTGTCCTGGAGCACACGGTGGGAACAAGGGACAGGAGAGGAGAGACGCAAAGATGTGATTTATTTTGTCAGCCTCCTGCCTCTCCCCTATGGCATGTCTGCCTCCCTCGTGTATTTTCCTGTTAGCCTCCCTGTTCCTCTGTCTTTCTGTCCGTCTGTTTCTGGTTTTCTTTTCCTCTCTATCTATATCTCCACATCCCTCTCATCAGTGGATATCTGTCTCTTGATATTGTGTTTGATAAACATGAAATCAGATATGAGTGCAGAGGAGAACTCTGTAATTGCTGCTTAGTAATTATTAAACCAATTAGTCTTGCCTGACAATCATTTATTGAGCACAATTGCATGAAAGAGATTTTAACGTAAAGCATGCTCTGTGTATATGTCAAACAATGGAATTATCTACCTTGTGACGTATATTTCACATCATGCTTTGTGGAGTCAACTCTAATCTGTCCACTCGTTACCTTTGATTCAACTCAAAAGCCCAAACCAATAGGGAGCTGCAAAACCTGAGGTACACAAACACTTACAGGCAGCAAAGTTTAATCCAGTTAGCAGAAAAGCAAAAGCCAGGGAAGTGAGAGGGTCATGAAAAGTTCAACCGGTGCATTATATGGTCAGGGACAGGTAGCAGTCATAGGATCTGAATGTTCCCAGAGATAAAGACTCATATAATGTTCAAGCATAAAGGGAAGCTACTAAAACATTTTTAAAATATGTTTTTCTTAAAATACTGCAACCAATAAACAGTCAGTTATAGTGCTTGTATGATGCACATTTCCAAAGAAAACCAAGATAGGCTCTACATTTTATCATCTTTAAGTATCATCACCTCCCACCCTGTCCCCTCGTTGATACGTTGATTGGTTGTTTGCTTGTTTGTCAGCAGCATTATGCAACAACCACAGGACAGATTGCTAAAGCTTGGTGGAAGGATTAGACATGGGCCAAGAAAGAACCCAATAAACTGTGTTACAGATCTGGACAAAAGGTTGCTTGACAGAAAGCATGTATAGCGAATAATGCTGCACAGAGCTATACAATGCAGCAACAGGGCAAAACTAAGATAGTTGGATATCTCTTTTTTTACTATAAGTGTAAACATCTTCGAAGGTTCATTATGAAACTTTGATGTGACAAATTAGAATACAGCTAGAATAGATAACTAATGGGAAACACTGCTAACCCTAATGACATGGTAATCTTACCATGTCATTAGCCTTGTTGGAGGCATGTGCCCTCAGAGGGCCCTTCTATACCTTCACCAAGGAGGTTACCTTTTCATCTGCATACTTTGTTTGTTAGCAGGAATACGCAAAAGCTAATGGACAGATTACATGAAACTTATTGTAAGGATGTGATCTGGGTCAGGAAAGACGCCTCAGACAGTCTGAGATCGGTTGTTTTAGGATATTTTCATCGATTTCTCAGAGAAAAACTGAGGAACTGAAAAATAATCAGATATATTTAAGAGACTGGTTCATACAAAAATCTAGATCTAGTACATTTAAATGTGGTCTCATAAGGGGATTGTTGAGTTCTATTCCAGTTGCATGTGGAATTGAAATTATGAGAAACAAGGGTGACAGGTCTGCAATAGTATATCAAAGAAATGTCGTTTTTTGTAAAGTCTGGTTCATTTGAAGATTTTCAAACAGAAACACAACGACTCATGTTTTTTAATCCATGTTGGACATTATACCTTGCTCCGTTGCAACTTTATTGATGGTTAAGCAGCAGAGTTTGGCCTCTGCACTTTTCTGTTTGCCTCTTTGGGTTTTTCTATTTTTAGCCCTGGATATTCATAATCCCGGAGTCAAAAAAGCGAGAGAGGGCACAAATGCAGTCAAAACAGCCAACATTGGTCCTGGCTGACCACCAAAAGCTTTCTAATCCGAAGCTGGCATTAAGATCAACGACCATGACAGCTTCCGAGATCTGCCACAATATAAAACAGTCGTGTGTATGATGAACTGGCTTGGTAAGTGCAGGTAAATAATGCTAATGCACAGAATGCATACACATTGCAGCTGTTCAAACGTCAATTCAATTAGATGCTGAATCAGCATAACAGATTGACAGGAGCTCTCATTCAAAACAGAGAATTAGATAAAGAGATAAAAAAAACTTGTCCACCTCCTGTCTCCTTCATCCTTCCTCCCTCGCCCTCTTCTCTCTTTACTCTTCTCTTCATCTTCCTCCTGCTTTAATCCTTTTCTCCTCCTCTTTAATACTTCCCTCCCTTGTCCTGTCCTCATTCTCTTCTATCATCCTTGTGTCACCTACAGTCTTAACCTCCTCTCTTTCTTTTTGAACATGCTCTTACTATCTCCTCCTCTCTCTTCATGCACTCGTCTTCCACTCTCATGTCCTCTCTACTCTTTTCTCAATTTCCTGTTCTTCTCTTTCGCCTCTCAGTCTGCCTCTCCGCCTTTTTTCTCTGTTCTTTCTCTGTCCTGTCGAGAGCCTGCTCTTCAGATACTCCACAAGTCTCCATGGCCACAGTTGTCACGGCAGCAGACTTTGCTATATGTAAAACGGAGTGGAGGAGCAACACAAATGCACACAAATGAATACAAATGCACCATACTTATCAATAAACAGTATAGTTATTAGTCAGTGGAGCTGTGTCTAGCTAAAACAGTGGCCTTATTTATCTTAATGAATTAAGATCTAATCCAGTGTAACAGTGCATCTTGTGGAGGTGTTTGCACTCATTGACGCTCTACAGCATAGACAAATAAGATCAATTAGGATCAAGGTCAATAGTTATTAGTAATTTATGATTGCTTAGATTTAATTATAATATATATTTCATATTCATTATCATGACAAATATAGAAAATCTTTGACTTTATCATTCAAATTAAAACTTTACGGACTGTGAGAAACAGGAAACAAACGTCAGTGTCTCTTTTCAAAGTCAAGCAGCTCTTTTCTTGTGAACCCAGTTGCACGGTGGGGATCTGCAACCTGCTCATTAAATTTCATGTCCAGTACGACCGGATGTCCCAGTGGTACAGCTGGACACATACTATGTATGTTCAAGGCTACATTACAGCCCCTGTAAACACAACATGCTCCTTGTCCCACATGTTCAGAGAGTGCACAGTTTCAAAAGTGAATACAACAGTTTAAATTTGGTGCTATGAGAGGTTTATGTCTCTTCTAAAATAGAATCCATGTCTCTGGATCAGTCCATTATCATGTTCACTATATGTACAAGTTCACAATTTGATTTGTTCCTTAAATTAAATTTATCTGGAAAATGTAGATATTTTAAATATTTTATTTTTTATTCTGATTTGATATCCTGAACAGTAGTTAACAGTATAATATTTAAATGAGACATAAAAAGACGATTAAATCCCAGCCGACCTGGTAATCATAAACAAATTAATCAAGATTTTTTATATAACTTCTGTTTATGGGAAACTACCAAAACAAATGAGAATCGATCATACAGCAATGAGGCTGATCTGAAAATAGGGACAGCAAAGTAGAAGTAAAGTGTCAGGTAAAACAGACATGCTGCACATTTGTGCAGGTTCTTCCCTCACACAGCAAAGCATTCTGCTGTTTTGGAGAAAACTGTTGCAGCTACAAAGAGATTTAAGTTTTGATTTATCCCACGAGCCATAAACCTGCTCAGTTGTAACAGATAATCTCCTCATCACATTTCCTGGTCATTCAATTGGGTGCAACTTTCAACAACCATTATCTTTCAAGTTTAATACATTTGTCATTTGAACCATGAAGTCAAGTCAATCAAGACACGATAACAAGTGGATTAATGAATCATCGATATTAGAGTTATTAATAGATGAAGGGCATTCCAAATCTTCTTGTTGAAATAATTACATTTCTTCATATTTTATTCAATATTTGTCTATGTTATCTATTTATTTGGAACCGCATGAGGTCAAGTTCAGTTCTGTCTTGGGTCTTTTGATGAAAATCGAATTAGGTGTGCAGACAGCAATTTGTATGAAGTCCAGCAGAACAGGGCCTTTGGCCTGGTCTATAAGGTTTCTCATTCACCATAAATTCCCTGTGCACTGCTCTGTGGCTAATGTCTGAACAAAGTGTGGTTCAGGAATACAGATCTGAAAAACTAGTGTGTGAGTTTGTGAGTGTGTGAGTGTGTGCGTGGGTGGGTCCGTGTATGTCCCACATTCCCTGCAGTGTGTGGTCCCTGGGCCGTTGGGTGCTAAGCAGCGAGTCCAGCAGGACTCCTGACATCTGGGCATCAACTCACAGCCTAAAAACCTGTAAAGCCCCTGGGCTCCATTTAAATAAACACTTGCATAACCATCAGACATGCACACGTGTGTCTGTGGGGGGGTATTGTATATGGAATATTGGGGGGGAGTATATTGTTCATTGTTGTTCATTGTTCAGTAACATCAAACTAATTTTATTTTTGTAAGTATGAACATTGTAATTGTTTTATGTGCCCAAGTGGATACAAGCGTTGCTGCTGTAGTTATACAAAGTCTATATTTAATACATTATAATGATGAAGAGGAGTGACAGCACAGAGAGCCATGGAAATGACTCACAATGATGGGACTGCAATGTAATATAGCTATATGAGATGTTCTGAAGCTACTTTCACTGTGACTGTACGCACGAGGTTCTAAAATAAATATGATTCTTACGAAATCAATGTATACCTATGCATATATAATCAGACAGAAATGTTTTAGGCAAACCCACTGAATATGGCACATCATACTTCTATGCAACTATGCAAGAATCCGGCTGATGAGGGTTGATTGTCAGTATGGAGTTCAACCTGATGTATAACTGGGCCGAGTGACAGGTAGTGAATGGGCCAGTGATATGCCTGCTGACAACTGCACGCCCATCAAAGAGCACAGAGAGTTCTTCCTTCCTGTCAAGGACAGTACCAACTTTACGGATGTTTTTACAGGTCACCAAAGGGATGGTATTTCTCCGGGTGCTGCTAATGACCAGTCTGATTATGACAGATGGATAAATGTTTTTGTGCAAGAGAGATAGTGGAGGCAAAGAGCGCTGCACACAGCTCAACAATAAAGCAACTGTTCTAGGTAAATTTTTTTCAGGATATATTAAGTATTGAAAAAGGTGTAAAATGAAACTGTGGCAGGACAAAATTAAAATGGCAGGCCACCACAATCTGTATTCATGGAAAACACTGCAGAGACAAACAAACCACACTTTAAACAACACTGCAAACCCCCCCCCCCCACACACACACACACACACACACACACACACACGGTCTTGTGCTCTTTATCCAACCTACTCTCCATCGCTTTTCTGTATCTCTCCATCCATACAATCATTCTACCACCAGATCTTTAATGCTGCTAATTATTCACTTGTATGGGATGCTGGGTGAGAGGAAGCTCATAAGCCTTTTTGTGTAGGTTGTCACAGATATGCCACAGACAGATACATTTGTATCACTGTTAATAAATATAACAATAAACCTTTTAATGTGGCACTGCTATGAAAACACTTGTTAGATTAGAAGACAGAACCCAGTGAGGGATCAAAATGAGTATGTCATTAAGGTTAGAGGACGTGGTGTGGTTAAGGTCACAGAGCGATGTTGGTAATGGTTAAAAGAAACCTCACAGACCATCTTTTTAATCAAGAAGCGAGCAGCAACCTCCTTCTCCTCTCTCATTTGTACCCATCATAATTATACAGCCACCAAAGAGCCACCATAAATACCATTTTCCTATTTCCCCAGATTTTTTTTAACACTTTGATAATCAAAGTTTTGAAACTCTTTATTATGGTTAGAATTAGAAAACTACATAGAAAATCTAAAGTTGTATTGAGATGTGTTCCTCCATCTCCTGCGTGAAAGTCAAATTTCCAATACGCCCATTCACCACCTATTTAGGTCACTGCAGCACTGGCACTTAACATTTGGCATTGACTATAAATTATGAAGTGAACATGGGAAACTTTATTCAACATCCCATATGCATTAAGTATGGTGGCCACTAGAGCACACTAAGGAGACGTATGCAAATAGACACAACACATGTTTTGGTTGTGTTGTGAGTATTTGCAGCACATTTTTTAATTGCCAATATGAGTTGACAAATTGAAGAAGATGTGTTGTGTGTATTTGATAACTTTGTCTGAGGGACGTGTTGTTTTTTAATCACAAACTCAAACGCTCTAATGAGGAAACCCATCTCAGTCTCAAATATCCACCACTGCCTGTCCCTTTTACCTCTTAGCTTACCTCACACGTACACAAACAAAAACACACCGCATCCATGCTTCTCTATGCCTGATTGCTAACGAGAGAGCTTAACCTTACACACTCTACACTCACATCACACCTTCATCCTTCCTTACAAACACACAAATACGTATATCCATAAACATGCAAACAGAACAAAAAAGACAGACATACATTTAAACAAAATGGCAGCTGTGTGTGTGTGTGTGTGTGTGTGTGTGTGTGTGTGTGTGTGTGTGTGTTTGTGTGTGTGTGTGCCCTGAAGGCTGACAAGTTGCTAGGTCAACAACCAGTAGCAGGATGCCTTCAACTGATCACCAATGCGATTAATCAATCTCTCTCTTTCGCTCTCTCTATTATTTTTAAATATGGCAGACAAGTCATACCAATTCTGTTTCAAATGTCTGAAAAGATAATCACAATATTAATTAATGCAAGATGTAATACTTGCATTATTCATTTGTGGCTTAAATGTGATTTGAAATGTTGATCAAACCAAACAATTGATTCTCATAAATAGACTTTTTAAACGATTTATAGAATGATACGTTAAAAATAATCAATAATTAGTGACCTTAATAGAAAACACATTATTAGCCCAGTTGTGTAACACAATATCGATATGGACACATGATCAGACAATAACAATATAAAGTCACTCAGTCACTCAAGTCTATATTGTTTAATTCCTCAGCTCTCACTTCAAAACATCCATCAAGAAACCTCTGAGTCTACAGGCGCAGGCTGTGTGCATCTCCCTCTCCATCTTTCATTGCAACGCACACTTACAAACACAAACATGCAAAGAAGAAGTCACGCCCACACACACTCACGTGCTTGATGGAGTAGTGTGTTGCTTAGTGTGACTCTCATTTCCCTTCTGCTCTAAACCTTTAATCCCTGACAGAGAGAAATGACGCAACCTGACATTCTGTTCTCAGAATCCACACACACACACACACACACACACACACACACACACATGCACGTGCACAAACGCACAAACACGAAGAGAAACACAAACACATGCAACCCAAAAACCACACATCATGCATGAATGCAACAGCAACACATGCGCATGTACAGACTGTGTTGAGGTCATAGATACACACACAAACAGGCATAGGGAACTGTTTGAATAGATCCACACAGATACAGAAACACAAACTCACATATGTACAAACACACACAGACACACTTACACCACACAGTTTTGGCAGATGTATCATCCTCTAGGGAATGTTATAGTTGGCTTTCACCAAATCTCACTGATAAACAACATACATGTAGGAACATACTCACACACACTTACAACACACTCAGAAAACACACACAGAAAAGACTGAATAGACTCTCTCTGGTGCTGATGTTTGGATGAACCCTCCCACCTAATAGCATTCAGGTCTTATGATTGCTGTTATACAACCAACTCAAATATCTTTCTGAATCACATGGAAGAGAAACGACTTTATATTTGTGTTGATAAAAACACAGACAAACACAAACACACACAAACACACACACACATAATCTGGTGAGGTCTGAACGTATTCTGCTTTGTTCTTTGCCTTGATGTCATGACAATATCGAAACTCCCCTGCTGCAAAGTCTGCCTATGGTTTCAGTCATAAAATGATGTGGCTTGTTACCATGGTTTTAACTCCGATATCCAACCCTGCATTAGCCAAAAGATGATTTACCCTCTGATCTCTGACTCATGCTGTTCATGTGAAGACTCACCCACATGCAGTTAAAATGGAGTCCGATGATGAGGACAGAATTCAAACCCAACCAGTCGGGTAAACTGGGACAGCACACAGGATGACTTCAGTTTATGATACTCAGAGGACATTTCAGAATATAAAGAAATGAGATTAGAAAGTATTCATCTTTACATTTTCTTTGTCCACTTTTTACACTGCCAGTACTATCTATGACATTGTCTCATGCACTGTAGTACTAACAGGACACTATTAACCATCCCACCTACTCCTTTCACGTCATGCCAGATTTCTATATACGGAAGGTGTTCAGACAGAGCTGGGCAACGAATCAATATCTCTGTTCCATATGAGAAAAAGTTATATTAATCATGTGATGCAAAAATCTAAAAAAATATCTGTGACAGTGTGAAATCTAAAATAACTCTTAACTTGTCTTTTTTTAAATTACAATGTTCTGTGTTTTAATGAAAGACAGCAGGATTTATCAATACTTTGGATAGGCATTTGGTTTTGGTTATGTGATTTTATTTTCTTTGGCAGATAAAGTGTCATAATTATAATAGATGAAGCATTAGTGGTGATCAAGCCTAGAAAAGTGGTCTATAAATACACAGACACCAGACTATATACTGAATACAATGTCTTTTTATCTATTTTGTCACCACAAATCCTAAACTCTGACCTACAAATATATAGAATATGTTAAGAAAAGGTCCCTATTGGGTTAAATATATTATATCATATATTATATTATATTTTGACATATCAAATTAGATCTAAGACAGTATTATTGTTTCTATATGATGCCACCAAACTAACTCCACATGTCAGGATTCTCAGATAATCTGTAGATTTTTTGTGGATTTTTCCTATAATTTATTACTATTTAAAATAAACCTCAGTCCCATTTTTCATATCATGACACAATATTGTCTCCATCACTTGTCATAGGCTTAACTAAGCATATCCACTTTAACATACATACAGTACATGCTTTTAAGCCGTTCACTCTGACACACACAGAGACTGCACCTCTGACTCCATATGCTCATATAGCAGATTCATATAGGACTCTTATGAGATTATGAGCTGATCAGCAGTGTATGTTAGTCAGCGAGCGGCTAAAGGGGCTGTCATAAGTCTGCTAAATCACTAACCAGCTTAATGGGATATTAATCATTCTCCAGTCTGCACTGAAGAAGGGGGAAAAGAGAGAGATGGTGGGTTAAAACATATCAACATGAGCTGACAGTGATGTAAAATGTTGTTAAAATCAAATTACACCTTTTTTTTTGTTGGACACATTTCAGATAGAATCTGCCATTGAAAGTAAGATAATCAAGACTTTCTAATACCATGATTCACTTATCTATTTTTTAAGGTTCTTGAATGGAGTTGTCCTTGGATGTTAATGCTCATTCAGCTAAACTGCAGGGAAACATAATCCTGCATTACAACATTAGGGCCAATTATAATTTAGTTTTAAAAGAGTATGTTGCATATGATAAAAAAAATAATAATCAAGGGTAAATTGAAAGAAGATTAACCGGTTAAATCCAGGTTGAATTCTGATAATATAATAAATATATGCAGATCATACAGTATAAATGGTTATTTTACTGTTAACTGTGGGAATACCAAATCTAGGGTAACATATATTTAATTTAATTTGTGCATTGTTTTTATTAAAATTGATTACAAAGTATTTTTAATTGAAAGTTTTGTCGTATTGTCAGACCATTATAATACACAGACAGAGAGACAGACAGACAGACAGACAGACAGACAGACAGACAGACAGACAGATAGTTAGAGAGACAGACAGACAGACAGACAGACAGACAGACAGACAGACAGACAGACAGACAGATAGATAGATAGATAGATAGATAGATAGATAGATAGATAGATAGATAGACAGACAGACAGACAGACAGACAGACAGACAGACAGACAGACAGACAGACAGACAGTTAGAGAGACAGACAGACAGACAGACAGACAGACAGACAGACAGACAGACAGACAGACAGACAGATAGTTAGAGAGACAGACAGACAGACAGACAGACAGACAGACAGACAGACAGACAGACAGACAGACAGACAGACAGATAGATAGATAGACAGATAGATAGATAGATAGATAGATAGATAGATAGATAGATAGACAGATAGATAGATAGATAGATAGATAGATAGGTCACTGTACTAAATAGATTGCAGGTAGATAGAGTTAAAATCATGTCAGTCACATGACAGTGTTCATTAAAATCTCTCTATCAGTTGACCCTCCCACTCGTAAGCTCCCGCCCTACATCTCTCCGTTCATCCACCAATCCTCCCATCCATCCATCCAGCTCTCTTTCCCCCTCTCTCTCTGTAGCCTCCACTCATTTACTGTCGACTAATCCACTGCCCTGCTTAATCCCTCAACCTGGTCTCTCTCCCTCTCTCTCTCCCTCCCTCTCTCTTTCCAGCACAGATACACACGCACACTTACACACACTTTCTCAGGTCTACCACACACTCACACACATACTGTAATAGACATAATTTAACACACATACTCAAATATACAACACTTATCTCACAGACTCATCATGGGCAGGGACATATGTTTATTATTAAATATTTAATTAAATGAAGATGGAGAACTGGTGCTCAGTTAAAAAGGCCTGAAAGATCCAGGTTGAGAAAAACCTTTATAAACTGGTGTTAAATATATTTTGTGTTATTTCGACACCCAACATTTTTACACTGTTTTCGTGACATAAGTGTGTGTTTATGTTTATAATTACATTGATGTTCAAGAACACCTGCAAATTGAGCAGTGAGTGATGAACATAGACTTGACTATATGAATAATTCCTGTTAAAGGAACATTTCGTATTTCTGCATCCATCTCTCATTCACTCAACATACACGAACAAACACACACACAAACACACACACACACACACACACACACACACACACACACACACACAATTTAATGCTAAGAAGGTCCAATGCTAGCCTCCTAATGTTGGCACTGCATGATTAAATCAACGCTAAATGTACGCCTCTTTCGGCAATGCATGTAAGGGGAATTGTTATTCGGTCAAATCTATTGAATTCAGAAAAACAGGAGTTTCCCTTGTAAATATTTGTGATCTTTACTGAGTTAAATGTCATCACTATTATTCCAACAGTATAACACTTAAATAGTGTTATACTCTTGAATGTTTTATGTAATAAGATCCTAATTAAATGAATGAACGTGTGTGTGTACTGGTGTTTACGTGGGTCAACAAAACAATGAAACCCGACACATCCATCCAAATATTGCCAGGAAAGCCCTGTGACGCAACTCACACATCCAGCCAGTCCCACTCTTGCAAAGGTGTTTTCTGGCTTTTGTGTGTAATCTGGTTGATGACAAACCGCGGCACGAGCAGCAGCAGCAGTGCAGTTCGTGTGTGAGAAGCTCTTTCAACCTTTGCTGCACAACAAAGCAGGCAACATCAGGAGAACCACACACAGAGCAACTTAATATGCAAATGAACTGAATCGCTGACCTGTGTGTGGTAGAAAGCCGTTCTAGACAGAAGTTCTGCACACATTTAAATATGGAAATGGCTAAAACTGAGACAATGGGTTGGTTGCCAACTTGGGAAAACCAACTATTTAAGATGCATTTCCTTCAGACCGCTAACCAAACCCTTGAAATTCCTCTCACATGCTGATTCCAACCATCACACAACATATCCTGCTGTCGGGTGGAATTTACAACAAAGGGGATGTGTATACTCTGCAGTGTGGTTTAGATAATGATAACATCACCATAGCCGTGTTTCTGTATTTTCCAGTGCCACTCACCAGTTCTTGGTTGGTAGAATTGGAGTCGTCTCCAGGGAAGGGGATGTAGATGGCTAAGGCCACACAGTTGGCAAAGATAGACAGCAGTATAAAGATATCAAATGGTCTGGAAACAGACTGTTAAGGAACATGGTTACCTCAGAGAGACTGCAAAATGCTAAGTATCAGGATTTTTTTAACGGCTTTGTACACTTATTGATTTATTTGATAAGGTTGATGATATAAAGATCTTTTTTGAAATTCGTTAATTGTACAATTTTTTTCGGGTGAATTGGTTTATTATTGTGTGATAATAGATAAACATAAAATGTTTCCTATATGCTATAATTGTTTTTCCCTCTTTCACAAATCCTTGTTTAGTGATATCTACTAAAACTACTAAAAACCCCTAACCTCTTTTACCACCTTCTTAATATCCATGTCAAACAGCACTGAGAGAGTCTATAGAGGAGAGCCACTAAAATCAGTCAGATGGTAGAAATACACACCAGACTGAGACATTACAACAGATAGAATTTCCATAGAGATTTTCAAACCCTATTATCAAAAATATTGATTTTAGTCAGTTCCCAAGAAATTCACCTACGTGTCACATTGTTTCCTGTGTTGCTGTAAATAAACTGATGCTGTCATGGATCTGTCATAATCACTTCAGGGGTCACATGCGGACACAACGACAATTGGAAAGGCGATGATTATTTGCATGTTTTGCTTTTAACTGAACTTGTATTTTTTTATGACAAATATGACATTTCAAATTCATTTAAAATTGTATTTGGTTTCTGAAAATCCTTTCGTGACATTTCTTCTGGGTCCACTGTACTTATTCATCTGTTCATTCATCTGTCGGTCTCAATAAATAATTTAGTGATCAACCCAATCAAACATCGAATTTAACCTTCTATAGATCAGGTATAGCACTTGCAGTTTACACAGCACGTCCATTATGTCAAAGGAGTTATGGTTCATTATTTCACTGACTGATAAAGTTATACGTTATTTCAATAACTCTGAAAATAAACTGTCCGTATACAAACACAATGCATTCAGACACCCAAACATCTACCTTACATCCATTTAACCAGAGCCTCAGTCTTAAGGATAAAGGATACTTCCACTCCACCAGGCTGATGCAGGCCCGGCGAATCGGGTTGTTGAGGGTGAGGCAGAACAGAGCTCTGGGTGGCCTGCTGTTGGTAGATCCTCCTTGTTTTTTGCTTTTGGCGTACTGCTGCCTCTTCCTCTGCGCCAGTGAGCCTACAGGAGCTGGACCAGTGGTGCAAACTGAGGGCCGTGAGTCCGTGTCAGGCTTTGCAGAGTCGCCCTGTGCTTGGCGAGCAGCACTAATGGCGGCGTGCCAAGCGAGGACTGGGCTGACACTGGTGTCAGTGCCAACGTGACCCTGATTGCCACTGTTAACCCCAAGGAGGCCATAAGAGGTGCCGACTGGCTTGCCGGTGCTGGCCGGAGCCTGCAGTTGCTCTGGTGGATGGAGCTGGTGCAGGCGGGTGTTGCTTTCCGACCAGAGGGCCGAGGCAGTGGAGGGAGTGGTCGTTTTGTTGCTGGCATACTGTGCCCCTGGAGGGAGAGGGCGAGGAAATAGAGACAAGATTTTGAGGCTGTAAGAGAGAGTTTAAACAAAACGGGGGAGAATAGTCACATGGCAGCTATTCCGCTTTCTGTTTTTCATTTCTGAGAGTACATAAGTGCAAGAATTTCAACATAAAGAGCTTTGATAGGGGTTTGCATGTACTTATTAAATATTTAATTTTAACTAAAAAGACATTTTAAATTAAGAACTGTCAAAGAATTTCAGATGAGGCAGAGGACGAACGGTGAGAGAGAGAGAGAGAGAGAGAGAGAGAGAGAGAGAGAGAGAGAGAGAGAGAGAGAGAGAGAGAGAGAGAGAGAGAGAGCCTGTGTGGATGAGTGAGAGTTTCATTAAAATCAATGCAAAGCTCCAGTGAAAAAGACACTTTGGTTCACAGCAGCTCTACAGCAGAGTCTGATCAGGGTGTCACTGCCACAGCTAACCCACATCACATGTCAGAAGAAGCTCCCACACAGTGATGAAAACAAATCATCAGAGGTATATTTTAAGAGTACAGATCGAGTGAAAAAGTCAGCCTGATAAAAAAAAAACGGAGATATCTATAAACGACATAACCACAAATCCAAAATGTCACGTCTGATGATAATAATAATAATAACGATAATAATAATAATACAATTAAGGATGACCACCACAGTCTGTGTGCTGTCTCTGAGATGAGGTTATGTGTGTGAGGAGTGAGACCTGCTGGGTGTCGCACATCTGTCACACGACGCTTCATAACAACTGTTCACGACTTTAGTTTGACCCGGGTCCTCCTTTTAAACGGATCAGCGTTTGTTTGGACCAATTCTTCACAGTGACAACCGAGGCTATGACCCAAAAACTAACGGGATTCATTTGAAAAGTTCGATTAGCGTCACATTGTCCAGGACGCATGATGCAAAGCAGCCTCCACAGTTTGTCACATGGCCAAAAAGCAATCACTTGACCATAATAACAAAATAAATACTGTCGACCATTTTTATTTTTGGAGAAGAATAGTCGCAACTCGCTTCCCAGTGGATTTGATTTGAAGTGATGTCATTACTTCCATGGAGCAGCGCTCACAATGTCAATACTGAATCTAATCACTGGAATAAGTTGGAAAAGGGACTCAGCAGACTAAGGACAGTTGCAGATAACAGAATAGAACAGAATAGAATAGAATAGAATAGAATAGGCCGACATCAGGGAATACATCACACAGGCGCTCTCGCCCCCTCGCGCAGCGCTCCAACTCTGCTCCTGCGCTCCACGCACGGTCTTTACCTCCACACTGTTCATCTGCTTCTTGCATCCTCGCATCCACATTGAAACAATCCGCTTTAAACCCAACTCATAGCTGGAGACACCGTCCGGAGGTGCGGTCGACGCGCGAGCCCGAGCCGAGCCGTCAGCCTGAATCATGAGATGTTTCCCGAGCGCAGCGGACCCTGAGAGGAGCGCCAAACATTTTCGCCACATCCGGGTGCCTGTCCGCAGACACACGGCGGATCCGAGGAGGACAGCAGCCGTCAGTCCACTGCTGTCTGTCAATGACTCCGCTCACTGTGTCACTGTGTCCGGGGATGGACTCATACAGGTTGGAGCGACTGTGGCTGCTGGAGTCACTCGCGCACGCAGCTATCCTTATTAGGACTATGCATTGACTTCCATTCACTGTGGACAGCCGAACCAAAACCGTGTCCCGAAGCGTAACCATAGTTACTACTTGCCTAACCCGTACCTTAACTTAACTTAACCTCACCTTTAAAAATGTGTTCATGTTCAAAATGAATGATTTACTATGTTTGTTGTCCCCAGAACATGGGTGATACCAGGACCAAACAAAAACACACACACTTTAGTAAGAACAATCATTGCTGTGATGCACTCCCTAGACTCTAACTTACCTTTAATAACAATAACCCTAACCTGAGCCTAATTCTAAACCTGAAACCAATTCTTAATCCTCAAACAGTCAATTTAAAAGTGGGCCACAAACTGCCTAAACTACTGTCCTCACTTTTCCGAAATGTCCTCACTCCGTAAAGGCTCTAGGCTGAAAATTGACCTCTTCTGAAAAAGTATACACATACACATATGATTTGTAAATGCACCTGCCTTTCAGGAAACTTCCTAGATCAGCTCAATCATCAAAATGACTTTTGTCTCAAATGCTTAAAGAAAAGTGCTTAAGAATGGTGATTTGTGCTTTCAAACACATTCAAAAAATGAAAAACTTCAATGGTATATGCTATATAACTTGAGCACTGTCGAAACAAGAATACACATATGGCTACTGACAAACAGCTAGTGAAGCCAACAAGGAGTCATATGTTGGTAATCAGGTGTAATTGCTTAAATTGTATTAATGATGTTTGCATTAAGAAGGATGTGACACAAACACACAGAGAGACGCACACACAAATTAAAGTTGCAGCTCCCAAAGCTTGGCCCTGAAATGTAGCCTTAGACTAAAACTTTAAAAACAACATTTAGAGCCATCGCCTGTTCGGGCCAGCAGCATGCTGGCTATTGAATCTGTTTTCTACCATGATTTAGATCAGTGTCAGACTTAAATCATGACAAAATCCATAATGATTTCAATCAAGGCAGCTTGGACTTTCTCCTGACAGGGAGGTTTCCGGATCTTAGGAAAACAGCGAGTCTCATCCGATCCCTCCAGTTAAGCTACTAAAGAGTCTCGGTCCTCCAGCTCTTTGGACTTACCCCTCAGGGCTCTTCCCCTTATAATGAACGGCATTCTGTCACCTGGCTCTTCTCTGGGGCCTCATCTCGCCGTTTTCTGCCCTCACTCCGCAGCGGTTCGAGAGGAAATGAGTTCCCGGGAGCTGTGCTGGAAGGTTACCAGGGATAGGATTACCTGCGCCTGTATAAAGGATAACAGTTTCACGGCAGGGCGTAATCCTCGGGATTATAATCCCAATGTTCCCTCAGTGGCAGGTAAAGCAGTCAGCTGCAGCTCAACTGGACCAAATAATAAACAATCAGAGAATTGTACGCTATGTCTCTTTCCCAGAAGTTTACATATGATGGATTTAAAGATATGTAGATCAGTAGACTACAATATTAAATCATAGGATACAATATTTGGGATAATCCAGCAGGCTGAGTTGTTCTTTAGCCCTTGTCAGTATCATTGTGGTTAGGGTGTGTACTAGTAAAAAGCCTGAATTTAATATAGCTCTGCAGAAATCTTGTGCATTCACTTAATGTTTGAACAGCCCTTCACTTGGGGTCTATCATGCATGTAGGTTCTCAGATTTAAAACCACGTGTCAGATTGGACTAAAATATAAAATGCGCCACAGAGCAGTGGGATTATGTAACATGAGGATACTGTAGAGGATTCTCTGCACATACATGGTCCTTACCAAAAATGATTTTAATATTATTATATATAATATGTGTGTGTGCATTTAATCCTCATCCTTTCAGCATTGTTAAAGGGAAATGTGTCCCCTTAGTGAATATGATAAACCTTTCTATTCACTGCTACATTTAAAGTAATGGTATCGAATGTGACATTATCTTGACCTGGCAAGTTGTGTAGCTAGTTTTTCTAATTTATGTAAATCAACAAAGCAGCAAGCAATTGCGTTGGAAAAATTACTGTCCAATGTGACAACGTTTGCACCAACATGGTCTAATTTTTCTTATCTCATGAAAGTTTTTTACTCATTAGATGTATTTGTTTGTAATATATCTAGTTTGATTTTCGAAAGCACACTGGCTAATCTAAACTAAGCAAAGCTAAGCTCACGGGGACAACTGTATTTTACTACAAACATATAGTTTTAGCGGAACTCTGACCAATTGAACATCTACCTGAACTTCACCTCAGATAAATGTGCGCAGAATAAACAGAAACATCAGAGATGAGATTTCCGGTCAACAGCGGAAGTTTCAAGTGTCTGCAGAAATTCAACCGTGCAGGAGCAACAGCCACATCCAAGATGGAGACCCTAAATGCTGGACATATGATGAGCTTAGCAGCTCTACAGAGACAAGACCCGTACATTAAGACACTGCTCGATGTTACTGGCCAGGTGGCTCTCTACAACTTCAACTCCAAAACCAACGAATGGGTGAGTTTGTCACAAGACCCCAAACTGTTTGGTGTATCCACTTAGCATGCTAATGCTAGCTTGACGCTAAAACTTAAAAATAACCACAATTAAAGAATGTGGTGGCGTTTGTCTGAGTATAACCTATGCAGATAGGTTCACATACGTACTGTTTTGATTCCAGTGGGATTCTTTAAATGGTGTTACGAATCTAGCAAATAACTTAGCGTCCACTTACCTCAGCTAACAGGCTAGCTGGTAATGCTAACATCCAACGTACGTCGCTGTTATTTAGCACGTTTCGGATTAGCGCTTTTTGTTTTTGGCTCCTAACGTCACGTTTCATTTCAGGAGAAGACCGAAATCGAGGGCACCCTGTTTGTTTATACCAGGTGAGCATATACATGTTTTTAACGAAGTCGTGTGGCACTACAAACATGAAGGTTGCTGTGTTGTTCAGCTTTACTTTTCTCTGCGCTGTCACTTGACGTAGTCCGCACACGTGTGTAGGCCGCAGTCATTGTAAACAAACATGAACTGCGGTTCTTCACATTTCATTTCATGGACATTTCTACTCTCTTCATCTTTGTTGTTTTTCTATTTGCTTTATCGCTATATTGTGCACACAGTGGTTCTTTATTAGACGCAATGAGATTATGTAGGTCCATAGTTTAGTATGTCCACAATAGGTTTCCACATTAAGGCAATTTTTTTTCAAGTTGTTCATTCTATGCCACACTAACAGTTATTAGAAAGTCATTCTAACCATCTCAATTTGCTTCTAGTATGTAAATAATGTAATTGTTCCCAACAACTTATTATAATTTTTTTTATCAACACAGACTAACAATAAGTACTCAAACGTGTGTTCATCTTCTCTCCTCTCAGGTCTGCCTCCCCTCACCATGGCTTCACCATCATGAACCGACTGAGCACAGAGAACCTGGTGGAGCCGATCAACAAAGACCTGGAGTTCCAGCTGCAGGATCCCTTCCTGCTCTACAGGAACGGCAACTGTGAGTGTTATGTAAACAGTAGATGTCATTACAAACCTCTTTTTGTGCCAACGTGGGTGGAAATATTATGTACTTGAGAGACAATTATTTAGTCCTCTGTGATCCAACATTCTCAGCACTTGACCTTTTTCAAGTCCCAATATATAAGGGAATTTGCAGGTAAGCCCAAGTCTAACACCAGTCGTAGATTCATTTTAAGAATCAGTGTGATGAGAAATGTGAGATATCTTCCAGGAGAAGATGTAAATCAAAAACAATTCTCGCTTCATTATAAATGCCGTGTGCATCAAAAATCCTCTTGTCCTTATAGGAAACCTGTGTTTCTTAGCAACAAATTTTTTCTCTTAACTTTCTGCCTAGTAGCATGTAATGGCTTCGCTAGGCTTGGGCAAGTAACTGAAATGAATCGAAACTGTCTTTCGCAATAAAGCTTAGGAGACACGTATTCAAAGACCTTTGAAAAATAGTCTAACATTTTGCACACACGCAGTTCACACGCAACACAAGACGTAACGTGAAGCGCACAGCCAGGAAATCAGTGTTAAAGTGACTGGAATGATCCGGATTCATGATCAACATCATTGATTAATAATTAAATAAATGTAATAGTCAATTTGTGTGAAGAGCGACCCACACAGACCAACACACACACACACACAGTAGTGTTTCCCACACACTTCTGCAGTCAGAGAGAAGTTCTTCTTGTGATGCAGCGCACTGTTTTGAGTTGATTGTTGCCAAAGAGGCAACAACCCAGGAACAGAAACATGAATTCAGCTGTCTTTCATAAAGATCAGTTCTATGTGTGAGGGATTAGAAAAGAGCAGAGTCACTTGTTGACCAACGTGGAGTTATGCACCCCGTTGGGGGGTGTTTTAAAATAATTGCTCATTAATCGTAATCAAGGTTAAAGTTTTAAAAAATCAAGATATTGATTTGAAGTCATATAGGTCAGCCCTAGTTTCTGCCTAACTTTCAAGAAACACTGCTGTGTCATAGAAGTTTTTCCAAAAGTATTGTATACATTTGTGCATATCTCTGAAATGCCAAGTAAACAGTTACACGGGTGTTGGCGAAATTCACAGTCACACACATTAAGTGCAAAAGATATAAATAGTACCTCTGAAAATGCAGAACAAACACCTCCTCAGCGTTCTCTGGAACATCTCCTTTCCCCTCTGCTTGAAGTAACTTTGGTTTCTTGGAGTCACATTGAGCAATAAAATTTCCTCTGAGGCGACTCTTCCAGTCATGACGTCATGAAGGTCGACCAGACGGCCACAGTTTCAGCTTACTTTGACCACTGTTGATGTTGTTCTCCATTGGGGGCAAAATCAGCCTAGAGACCTAAAAGTTAAATCAATGATCAAGACTATGTTTACATCTATATTTCACTACAAGAGTTTGCCAATGCTGCAGTCAAACTCATCTGGCCTTGTTGAGACCTTTCTGCAGGAAAATGTGAAAAGTGATGAAATTCCTCAGATCTTTAGGAAGTAACTGACAGCACTGCCGCCGAGGTAATCTATCAGAAGTCTAAAAAGGACTTTCATCAAGGCAACAAACAAGGAATTGGATTGTTTTCCCATTTGTTTGCTTATCAGAAAAAATAGCATTGCCAGGCTCAGCGTCAGCGTTGACTGTTCCCCATTTGGACTTGTTTTGCCCATCAGCTTGGCTGGTATGGAAGACATGATGTCGCTTTGTTGTTAGTCTTCACACCTGAGCAGCTTCTCCAGTACTCGGCATCTTAATTCCTCAGATTGGGTTGAAGTGTTCAACAAAAACGAAGAAAAAAAATATTGAGAATATTCCTCAGGTTATGTTGGAGATGCTTCCAATCCCTGGCAGCTGACGGTCACCTCTGGAAGACTGGTCAGAATGAATTCTTCCTGTTGGTGTCCTGTCCTGGCTTTTTTTCTGGCAATTTATTGCCTAAGGATCCTTTGGTTCCTCTGAGGCATTACTTGGTCAGACATGTCCACATTTCTGATGTTGAGAGAAAGAGATATCTTCAAGATATTTTAGATTCCGCCTTCGGCTGAAAACAAGGGTAAAACTGAACAGGAGCAAGATAGAGTTGATTGAAGAGCAAAGAGACCAACGATGATGACAATGAAAAAAAAATCTTGCTCTCAGCCTTGTTGACTCCTGGTGAACTCGGCCCCTCGGCCGGAGGGTGACAAATCTACTTTAAGTCTGAGAATAGTGTTTCGAGAAAGCTGAGTAGTTTGACGCACAGAAACTCACACACACACCTACACTTGTTTACACCTTTCCATATTCCCCTTGGTTGCAGTAGATGCACGAAGACAAACACCCAAGTTGCTAGGTTACCACAGCTTCCTGAGGGACCTTCCATGCGACAGTGTTTCATCACACAAACAAAACTAACAAGCTGTAAATGCTGACGTATACTTACATTTTATTGTATAATAAGTTGTCTGTATCCTTTGGGGTAACACTAAAATTAATTCTGTTTTTTAGCTGAGCTCACAAACCTATTTTTCAAGCAATATATGTTTCTTACTTTAATGTAACTATTGAAATGTTCCACCAAATCTTAAAACATCCACCTAGTTGTTGAGACTAGGCCAGACTTTCTTTATTTACTTTCTTCTGTTGGCCTGGGATTCCAAATGACCAGGATCTGCAATATATTTGTATGTACTTGATGGTGCTTTTGTTTTTTGATTATAACACAACGTTATTAGCATTATCTTTGAATGGAATATCTCAAGAATGCTTTGAAGGAATTTCTTTATATGTTTCGATTTTGGTGGTCAAAGTCGCTGTGCATTGCGAAAACGTGAATGTGATATCTAAGGAAAACCGTTTGGGGAAAATGTTCAATTCTAGTTCAAGGTCTTGCTTGGACAACAAGGTGAACAGATGAGATTTTGGTGTTCAATGATGAAGATCACATTGAATTCATGTTCAAATTGTTACAAATTTACAGACAAATGTTTAATGAGATAAAGGATTTAGACTTGGCAGATGGTACCTACTGTTAAAAATTAATTTTACACCAGAGCCTCATTCTTGAGGATTAGTATGCCCATTTCTTTTAATGAACTTAAAATATTTTCAATGTCTTCTATTTCCATACCTCTTTCACAGCTAAAAAGTATAGAAGTTGTAATTGGTAATATGCAGAAACTTTTCCAGGCCTGGGCAATAACTGTTGTGTTACAATAGGCTGACCTACTTACTTAATTAATAAACTTGTAAAAAAGGCGAATTGTAAAACCTAACCATTATCTCACAGATTTTTGTTGGTGATGATATACGTACGTGTGAACAGATTTGTCTATGTATCAGTGTAACAGTGTAATATGTAGTATTTGTGTTTTTCTTGCAGTGGGTATCTACAGTATTTGGTTCTATGACAAGAGGGACTGTCATCGTATCGCTCAACTGATGGTCAAGTAAGTTGACAAACATCTCTATTATGTATCTGTTTTATTTTTTCACCCATTAGGGGTTAGTTGTCCAAGCAGCTCAAATTTGACCCTGCACTTGAGAAGACAACCCGTCAAGCATTTACTTTCTTTCAGGATTGTAAAACAAGAGGCGGACCATGTCAAGAGAGAATCACCAGAGAGGGCAGTGCCCGGGAGGACCAATGGCGTTGCAGAACCACGGCCCATCGACATCCTGGAACTGCTCAGCAAAGCCAAGGAAGAATACCAGAGAGTGAGGAGGCAACACACCCTTGTAGATATCGGGTTGTTTATGTAGCACCAATAAAATTATTCTGTATTACTCCTATGGGTTCTTAACAGTAACACAATTGTTGTCATATCAGATGAGTCATACAAAAAGGATAATGTGGCATTTGTAGCAAAGACAAAAGTGAGGAGACCTGAGCAGCATAGTCCAAAATGCCAAAGTTGTTGGTTGTATGAAACATGAGCCTGGTGTCGTTATCATTGCTTCTTTTGTAGTGAATCTTTCTTATTTTGACTCGGGCAAACCCTGGATGGTTATTTTTTTATTTCATCCATACATCTTGAATTTCTGTTTGTTTGTGTTTTTCGATGCAGGGTCAGACACACGAAACAGATGGGCCTACGGAGCAACGAGTGAAAGCAGCTGTCCACACTACAGAACATACCCACAGCACATCACAACCTCAGAAGGTACATGCATTACAGAGACATGCGTACAAAAATACTTTAAGCCTTGTAGTTTATTCTGTTTACTCCTACATACATACTGTCAAAGAAAACAAAGAGATTCTTATTCTAGTGGCCATGAAACCCTATTTTTGGTTCAATATTTGGAGATCAACCCATCTTATTGATTTGTTCTTTTTACCCACCAGAGCTCCCACACAATAGTGAAGCAGATCACAGTTGAGGAGCTCTTTGGCTCGTCCCTCCCCAAGGACCCCTCTCTACCCGCCATGCCTGCACAGAACACCACCAATGCTTCCAGTGACCCCTCCTACATCCAGAACCACGGCACCAACCAGCGACACCAAGTCCCCGGCCTGCTCCCAGCTCCGTATGCACTTCATTCCAGCCCTGTTTTCCAGTCAGTAGGCCCCATGTCAGACCACCAGCCTCTGTGCTCAGTTTCACCTCTCATGGTGCCTCATCCGGGCTCAGAGATGCGGACTGCCCCCCCCGGTCCTGCTGCACCACCACCATCAGCCTCAGGAGCTTTTTTGGGACAGGAAATATTAAGCTCCCTCAAATCGGCAGTTCCATCCATGAATTCAGACATCCACAAACCCATCCTCGCACCCAGCTTCCTGCCAAGCACACTGGTCCCACCCCACAGCTTCCACGAGCACATGGGGAAACCCATTATCCAGCACAACCAAGAGAGGGATGTTTTCACTCAACCTCCAAACCTGATCAAACCCATGTCTGTGAGTTGAAAGCTTTCTTTGCTGCTGGTTTTGTGTATCTGTCTCTCGCAAATACTTTAATACCAAAACAGAATAGATTATAAAACCACAAGCTCGGTTGCTCTTGTGTAATTTGCCTTGTCTCTTGTTTTTCTTTTTCTTTTTTCTCAGGCTGTCCCGATGAGTCCAGGTCTTGCTGGTCGAGGGCTTGAGATTTCGGTGCTTCTCTCCCCCAGCGCCTTTCAGCAGTCCTTCAGTAAGACCACAGCAGCATCAGTGGTCCTCCATTCCCCCTCTGAGCCCCCCTCTACCAGCCCAGCTGTAGAGGCACTGCCAGCCCCCTGCAGCAAAACAAAGCTACAGGAGACTCTGATACACCTCATTAAGGTAAAACCATGGGCATGAAACATGTCAAAGTGTACTGCTGGATTCCATTAGCCTGGAAAAAGTTTAACACTAATGTCTTAATTTTATGACCGAGGACCATTTTTTAATTTTGCTTCATCTTAAGATAGTTTTAGCTGGTTCTTATTTATAACTTTCTCTAAGTTGTAAGTTTAACTTAAAAAAGAAGAAAAAGTGTAAAGCTGAAAAGGTTTAATTCTAGTTCAAGATGTGTCATCTTAAACTCCACACGCACACTCATGTAGTTTGTTCATTCATTCTCTCTTTAACTTTCTCCCCATCTAGAATGATGCAGACTTCCTCAGCACCATTCACGATGCTTATCTGCAGACTCTGTCCAAGGACTTCAGCAACATGAAGCTATAGTCCTACTTCAGACGTCACCTCTGTTACTTTTAGTGCCACGACCCCTTTGTGACATGTGAGACGACCAGAGGTTAATGTGTGTTGAAGAAGTGCAGCGAACAGGTTTTGACACACTGTACATCGAGACTCTGCAACCTGTCTGTGTTCCGAGGGTCATTATAGCATGCGCCTAACTGTTTAATCCTGTTTGAGTCTTTTACTGAACGCTGATGCTGTCCCAGCTACTCATGTCAACATGGGTCTACTTTTTGTCAGCGTACGTCGAGCCACAACTATTGTGGGAGAGAGGGATAAGATAAAACTTCACACTGTGACCTGGAGTTTTCTTTTTATGCTTAAGAAATGTGATGAAACTTTGGGCCACGTGCCTGTAAAGTTAAGCTGTGGCTGATGTGACAAGAGGGGACCACAGAAGAGCTTCGGTGACCTTGAGCTATATGGCGTTTGACCTTAGAGCGAATGATTTTGCAGCTCATAACCACAGACGCTGCTTTTCTCATTTATCTCACGTGTTTGGAGTTCTCGCAGTGCGAGAGTATATGAACGCTTATATAACACCTAAGCTTTGACTACTTGAGAGAAAGATGTTTGGGACCTGGGACATAGTGGCTTTAAAAAGGACTCATCATCTTCTTTTCAATGACTGAAGCCTATTCTGAACCATAGAGAGACATTCAGCCATTAGTCTCTTAATAAGGAGGAGACTATTGAGGATTTACTCCCTTGTTTGAGGAAGATAAAGAACTTCCTTGTTTCGAGCAGCACTTGCAGCTAAGCAATCTAAGAATGGATTCTTCTCCGTTTTTCTTTTTTAATGTTACCCCACAGACTTTGACATGCTCATAAAGAAAGATGAACGCACAAACTCGCCTCTTTGCTACATTTTATTTCTCCACATTCCTTCTTTCCCTTCCTCTTGCTTTTAGTTTTTTTTCTGCCTGTGTCGTTCATCTCTCCTCCTCCAGCTTCGCTCCCAAGAACTTTCTGTTGAAGAAGAATGTGCAATAGACCACCGTCGCGATGCCTTTAGGGACACCACCATTTCAGGATGGGCCCTCGGGCTAAGTTTACCTGAACAAAGTTTATATCAACACAAAATGTTCCGCAAGAGATGTATAATTTAAGTATCACTAAAAAAAGCTTAATAGCTCTTAATTTTTGGATTCTTGTTTACATTCACCCCTTATGTTAAATTCCTTAAAAATAGAAGAGACGGTTTATAGCATCAGTCTGTTTCAAATCAGTTTTAGTTTATACCAGCAATCCAAATTAATAATGAAAAATATAAACTACCTCCATTCCTGCTCCTCAGTTTATTTTGCCAAGTCCCAATTACATCTTAGGTCACAATGACTTAAACTCAAAACAATTTTTTTGCAGTAAAATGCTACTGCAGAACAGGAAGTTGTCTTCTCATGATGTGCAACACTGAGTGGGAATGAAACATTTAAAATGTTTATTATTAGCTCTTGTACATATCTAAACAAATGCAACAGGTTTAATTTTTTCCCTTTGTCACAACAAGTTCAGCACAAAAAAGACCATGAAAACAGTCTGAAAATAATGTAAAAGCATGAAGATTTATGTTCTACAGCTTTCTGACAAATGTTACAGTGATATCAGCTGTTGGCTTAATAGACAAACAGTAAACCAGTCATTCCAGGTAGGAACCATGTATTTTTGCTCAGGTTTTGTTAACATTAGGTGCAGGAATTGTTCCTTTTAGGTTCATGTAAAAAAATCAATAAACATCAGAAATCATGTAATGGAAAATTATTTTCCCCCTGAGTGAGTGATTTGAGTTTCACCTTGGTTGTCCCTTTGTATCTGACTGTGCTATTTGAATGTATTTGGTGTTTACGTGCAGTTAATATGTGTCAGTCCTGTTTTCCTCTGAACTCGGATCAACATTTTGTCACTTCAAACTTGTTTTTCTTAACCCCTTTATTAAGACATTTTTTATTTAGAACGCAAAAAGGATATGTCAGCAGCTGGAGAGTTGATCGAACAATTTGTATTTGTTCATTTCAGAGGTGATTCTTGCCCACACGGGCAGGTGTGGTTAAATAAGCGGAAGCATGATTTGAAATGTAGAGATTATTTTTTTAATTATGCTCACATATTTAAGATTTTAATGTTCTTTTACATTGAAATATAATTTATCTTAATTGAGTGGGCAGAAGTACGATTTTGGGAAGGTCTTTGCAAAACTCATTTTCTAATTTCCTGAGATTGTTGTCACTGTGCATAATTTGGTTTATGATTTATTTTGTGATATTAAAGATTTGAAAATGGAATTCATGTTTTGCAGTGTTGTGTTCAACTGTGAAAATGAGCTTTAAAAATTAAACCATGCATACTTTTACATTACATGATTTTGTGACTGAATATTTCTTATGAGTATATAATTCATAGTTTTTTTTCCCCCTTTTCTCCTGAACATCTCCTTTGTTTCCAGTACAGGATAATGGTGCTGTTTCTGTGTTTGGCCACTAGATGGTACTAGCTACCTACTTTTAACCTGTTGTACCCAACAGTGAACGGTTTTATCCTGCCATCATTAAATTGGAATCAGTTGATATCCGGATCTGAATGAAGTAGCAAAAGTGAATGTTTCTCCTGATTTCCTTAATTGTTCATTATAGTTTGTATCATGTCCTCTTTGAATCACCCTCCTGCTGTCCACATGGAGAAGTTCCTCTCAGCCAGTGGGAACATACCTTTGCCTTGAGATTTCTTCAGATAACCTTAAATCCATTTATTAATAACACAAAATATCATGGTATCCTTGAGCACCTTTACTTCGGGTTGAATCATACTTTGGTCATCATATTTTCCAACTATAGCAATTTTTCGCCACCAGATTCAAATCCTTTGTGCGGATATGTGACCGTTTACATCCAGACCACATGGTGCAACTACAACGAAAGTCCACTAGTACAAAGTAAGAGTCTGGTATTTTTTCAAATTTTTATAATTGAGGATGAATTATTTTCTTTTCTTTCAATCTAGTTCTGATCATACTAACTATTTCAATCATTTCATATTGTTTGGTTTAATCTTATTTTTACTCTTCATATCCTTTTTATTGATGTTATCTTTGCTCCAGTGTTGTGTTTTTACTGTTACCTATCTGTTGCCTACAATTCTTTATTGACTTAAAGCTGGGTCCTTCTGTCTCCGTGTCTGTCGCTGCAGAAATCTCGATGCTTTGTGGAGCTGACCGTGTGTGAACGTGGATTTGCCCGCACGCGTGTGGCCATGGCCTCGGTCCAAAGCCTCCCCCCTATTGGCTGCGCTCCTGCGTGACACGGTGGACTAACTGTAGGCTCCCTTCAGCCCGAGATTAGCCATATCCATAGGCTTTACTCGCAAACACGCCCCTTCCCTCCTCCTCCTCCTCCTCCTCCTCCTCCCCTCCGCGTCTCTCTCAGGTTCAGCTGCTCTGCCTCTTTTTAACCCCTGACATCGTCCGACCCACACTCATCCTCGCCTTTTATTCTCGGGACAGCGAACCGGGGACTTTTAACTCTTAACTCTATTCAACCAGCTCCTGTGTGCGTGTGCATCGGCCAGATGGAGGACTACCACAAACCAGACCAGCAGACTGTGCAGGCGCTCAGGAACATCGCCACCCGGCTCCGGATCAACTCCATCAAGGCGACAACTGCAGCGGGCAGCGGGTAAGAGGAGAGAGGAGGAGAAGTGAAACGGCACAGCAGGTGCAGGTGAACAGAAGTGGGACAAAACAAATGGGTCCTGGGTCAGGTTCTAAACGCTTACTGCCCTTGTTAATGATGGAAGGACGCACCAGAGGAGGAGAAATGCGTAATGAGGGATAATAACACATGATGGACACAGTGTGCGCAGCAGACAACGTGCAGGAGGAGCTGCAGCATAAATCCTCCAATGATTTGTTGAAGCAGCGTCTTGCAGTCTTTGCGTCATGCATGCAGTGCGTAAACTGAAACATTTAACTAGTTAACTAGTTTGACTGTGCGTAAAATGGATATGGGTCAGCCTTGTGCGCAATTTACGCACTGCTCCATAAAGAGTTCGCTGTAAAGAGTTAATGCGCCTGTCATTTTCTCAGCTGGATTTGGGTTGACGAGTTTCAGAGAGCAGCTGAATTTAACACTTTTCCTAAAGTGTTCGCTCCCTTCAGACTCTTATTTAACAAACGGACTCGTCTGCGCAGGTTCGATCATGAACAGCTGCAGGTGCACCAGTGGTCCGCTCTCCCTCTTTACCCCTTGCACACTGTGACTGGTTATGTAACAGAGGAGAGCGGACCGGTGCACGATGCCGTGCGTGCAACCAAGTGGTGCGCGGAGGCAGCGGGAAGGAACCCGGGGGTCGCACGAACGCGCTTTTGCCGCAGCAGCGGCTGCGTGATCTTGATGTCGCAGCAGATCACAGCAGCCGGAATCAAACAGGCAAAACACGTCCGGTGTGTAATTTATAAAATAAAACACGAAGTGACAAATGGAATGCAAATTATTTTTAAATAATAGGAAATATGAAACTGTCATTACTGCATGTCCCTGAATATCTGATACTCCGTGTTCCACAAAGGCTTTCCTCTGGTACTGTGTTCTCTCCAGTGATTGATAATTGATCACTGAGATCTTGGAGTAGTTGTAGAAACGTTTTTTAATGACTGAATGTATGAGTAGACTTAGAAATCTGCGTCCAGTCTTGAGAAGCTGATTCAAAGTCAATCAAAATGTATTAACCAGTAGGAAAACTTTCTGAGGAAATTTACCAGATTTGTTTAATTTATTTCAAATTAATACTTTTTATATTTTCTTGGACACCAGAGAGTGAAAGGTGTTCTTTTCATTTAATCAGTGGATTCATATTTCAACAGAATTGTCAATCAAACAGTAATTTCTTATATCATCAAGAAGAGATCATGATTGGTCATCATCTCCTTCTGGTTTTTACCTTTTTTTATTATTTTCATTTGAGGATGGTAAAGAAAGAAGGGCCGTGATGGAGGAGGCCTGAGTGAGGTATCAGTGGCATGTGGTTGAAAGATGTAAAAACTCATAAATGACAGCACGTGTACAAGTGAGCCAAGGAGACATCCTCTAAACGTATTTACACTATTTGATAAATGTCTGTGTGTGTTTGAGAGAGGGAGATACTGTGTATGTACTTAGTGCCGTCTGACCCTGATAAAGTCAGTGCGCCATCTGCTTCACTTCGCTCTCTGACCACAGCTGGTTGGGCACGAATCAACCAGTTAAATCAGAGTTGAGTCAAACTCCGCCTCTGGTCCCTTCTGTCCACCTGCCTCCTCATGCGTCTCTGTGTACTTAAGATTTGAGCTGAAGAACCAGGAGGCCCCTAACGTGTGATCCTATTCCTCCTCCTCTCCCTTTTGTTGCAGTCATCCCACATCATGTTGCAGCACAGCAGAGATCATGTCTGTGCTCTTCTTTCATACCATGAAGTACCGACCTGAAGACCCCCGCAACCCCAACAACGACCGTTTCATCCTCTCCAAGGTGATGATGCACGCCCACACACATCCATTTGTTACTGTGAGGCATCCTCAGAGGCATCATATACAACATCTGATAGATTAGGCTATAACATATGCATGAGCTTGTACATATTTTGAATATGTGTTGCCACAGTCCAAACAATCATTTAAATAAAGTGGTTCCACATTTATTACTATGCCATGAAATTTAAAGTTGTAGTTGATGGACTTCTGGTTTATCTAATTAATGTTCTCTGGAACAAGCACCACACAAATGGACACGTCAATTCAGGAACATCTGAGTGTTGACACTGTGGGCTAATAGATAATTATGCACAGTGCACTGATGTGAGATGGTCCTTTGTGTGTGGGTTAATTCCTGCTTGTGCTCAGGGGCGGATCCAGGGGCGGGACCAGCCCCAGCTGAAATCTGATTGGCCCCCGAAGGGCCCCTGTACTTTCAGTGGTCTTAAATAGAAAAGAATAGTAATATGCTAACATTAAATATTAATAAATATGATAATTTGTTTAGAATTTTTAATTAAGTTATTTTGAATGACACAATGTGCTTGAACAATAGATACGTAATAACAATATATATCCAATAATATTTGGCTTTGCTCAAAGCTATGGAGCTACCTAGCTAAGTAAAGAAGGGATGACTTTAGGGATGATGGACATATAATTGCCCTTATTTGTTTAAATTGCCCCATGATGTGATCTGCACCACATGTCTAATAACACGGATGAGCTACTCCTGACCTTCGATCTTTCCTCTCTGCCTCCTCAGGGTCATGCAGCTCCTGTGTTGTACGCCGTGTGGGCAGAGACCGGCTACCTGAAGGAGAACGAGCTCTTCAACCTGCGCAAGGTGGACTCCATCCTGGAAGGACACCCAGTGCCGGTGAGGTCACATTCACACCTGCAGGAAGTTCTGGATCGGAAAACTCATATATACAATAAAAGAACAGAAGTGCCTCAGTACTATGAAAATAGTTCACTACATGTTGTGTGTGTTGATCTGAGATATTTTACAAGCATTTTGTGAGAAGTAGCTTAGATGAGGTTTAGAAATAGTTAGGATATTGCAGCACAAAACTCAGGGTTACATTCTTTGTGTAGTTTTTGCCTTTTCCATGTAAAATACTGCATAGTTTTACTTCTTTCTGACAAAAAATCTACACACTTCATGTCTGAAGACACAGAAAAAACACATTGTGTACATGCAGGGAAACGGTGACAAAGATGTTCTTGTGTGACAGAGATGGTCCGTCCTTGGTTCCTTTCTCCTCTGCAGCAGACAATGACATCCCACTAGACACCAACTGTAGCTTATGTCCCAACTGCTCCTGCTTTTTTCCTTGCAGATGGAATAAGAAAGTAATCCATCCACTGTGTTTCATGTTTTCTGTCTTTGCAAACTTGAGCTCTCCTACATTATGGAGACGAAGATACATTTGTGTGTGATTGTGTGTGCCAAACAGAAGCAGCAGTTTGTGGATGTGGCCACTGGATCTCTGGGTCAGGGCCTGGGAGCTGCCTGTGGGATGGCGTACACCGGGAAGTACTTTGACAAGGCCAGGTAACTAACACACGTGAAAAAACACATACCAAGAAAAACAGCCTCCAACATGCGCATGACACGTATGCAGCAGCCCAGCTCCTATCTGCACATACTAAGGTGGACGATGTGAAATTATGCATGATAATGTACACTGCAATGCAGCATGCTGATATGTGACTTTTCAGCTTGGAGCTTTAGTGAAACAGTAAGTGACAGGCCGGGTCTGGGATGACATTTAGGCGGCCAGTCGGTGGAGCTAACCTCTGATCAGTTTTACCTACACATGCATGCAATGTACAGTCTATTGTATCTGCTATATACAGGAATCTGATCTGTAATCTGAGACTCAAGAAGAGATCTAATTAGTTTTCTATCTATTCAAAGATTAAATCAGTATAATTTGTTTATTCTGCTGCTATTTAACGTCCAAACACAGTTACATCAAATGATATTAAAGAGCCTGTAAAGCAGTTTTGAGCTGAATGTGAGCTGACAGTATTTGCTCTCACAGATCAGTCCACATATATCCCCTTTGTTCTCGTGTGGTCTAGAAAGAGCCATGTGGGTTACAGTCAAACAATAGACACATGGAGTTTTGCGTCCAATACAGGCACACAACACATTCCTCTCACATTGTCACAGAAGGATGATGTGATACAGAAGCATGCGGGCCGAACCTCGACTTTTCAGGAGCACGGATTTGTCCTTCAATTTGCACAGAACACACGGAGACGGTCTGAAAGGCAGTTCTGGTTTTGCACGGAGCCGACACATTGAAACGGAGTCGGTCAGCGAACGGCAGACTTGCAGTCTGTGATGGCGGCCCTTGATATCTAGCTCTCGCTCTCTCTGCGTTCTGTGTGCACTCAATTGTTTCTGCTCCAATAATTACACATGCAAGAGCACAGTTCCTCCCCCGTCTCTCTGCCTCACCCCTTCACCTCATCTCCTCTCCCAAAGAACTAGGTTTATGCATGTGCTTTGGATTTTACTGAACACAACGTGCACGCGATTGCATACGTTGCGTGTGATTGTGCGTGCATGTGCAGGAGCATGCTAATTTGCTGCAGCCTATCGGCGCAAGACTCAACTTTATCAACACCTCCTACAGAGACATGCACATATATATAAACAATATGAACTGCCAGATCAACTACTTATTATGTCTTTTGAGTAAAGCAGCAAATAAAACCACCTGCTAACATTTATATTGTCACATTTCATGTTCAAACTATAACAGGAATCCCCATAATCAATCAGACAGACTTCTTCAGGGTCCGTGAGTGTGTGTTTTAATAAAGAAGCGATGCCTGGATGAACCCGTCACATGCACTTATCAGCAGTGCAGAGATGATGCTGAATAATTGATACTAGTCATTGTTTCATGCTTGTGTGACTCTGGTTCAATACTCTGCTGTTGTATGAGATTATTGGATTAAACACAGGCGTGGGTTTCCCCTCATGCTCCTTCACACTTTCCACCGACTCCAGGGGATAATACAACTTAACACAGATTGTATCGAGTGGAAGTGCTTTGGCTCTGTGTGGAATGGTGTGGGTGACACAATGAGACGGTGGGGGGTGGCTGTGTGACCCGAAACATTTTGGGATATCAAGATTAAATTTGTATGTCATAATCTCATAAAAGCATTCAAAAATTGTGTACGTGTGTGTGTGTGTGTGTGTGTGTGTGTGTGTCTGTGTGTCTGTGTGTCTGTGTGTGCGTGCGCTCACTTGCGTGCGTCTGTGCGTGCGCGCACGCGAGTGTGTATGCTTGTGTGTGTGTAAGGGGGGGCTGTTTCTAAGGGGAGACATCACCATCATGATCGGTAATTCTCACCTCATCATAGATTAATATGACACACACACACACACAAACACACACACACACACACACACACACAAAATATCCTGGGGGATGACTGTACTCCTGAATTGGATTCCTCTCAGTCTTTATGTTCATATAATGAATGTAATAATAAGACTAATTATAGTAATTGTTGTAGTGGTTGTTGAGCAGTATCATGGGAGCAGTGTGGGGTATTTTACAATCACTTCTCTGGACTCCAGAGGCAGAAACATCAACAACAGGAGGAGAGAAGAAGAAGCAGAGCTAGTAACATAATGAGATATGAATTTATACAGATGGAGAGGAGGCGAGAGGAGCTCAGTGCATCATGGGAAGTCCCCCCGGCAGTGTCCCCACATTCTGTCACACAAACAGCATAACTAGAGGACGGTTCAAGACAAACCTCCCAGACAGTGACTCGGCCTCCCAGTGTAGGATGATTCCACAGGAGCGGAACCTTTTAGAGACGTTTGAAGACAATAATAAACTTGTGTAATTTTATACTGTGTCTGGTTGTAAATACTAACAACTATAGTTGTATGACAGTTTTCCAAATTTAACTTGTTTATTCTCTGTTAAAGATTTTTAAAATATTCGAAAGATCTATCCATTTGAAAATTTATAAAACCTGTAAAACAGGTAGGATTGTCGTCTTTTTCTTCCCTCCAGTCTCGAGTCTCTTTCTCTTTTCCCTCCCTCGCTCCATCTCCACCTCGCTTCTCTTTCTGGTCCTCTCCCTTTCTTTTCAGTCTTCGCTGTGTGTTTTCTCGTTGCACTCGGAGTTGGAATGCGTGCTTTAATTCGGCGTGTCTCTGCCGATCTTCCAGCTCTAATGACAATGTGTCTATTTGACTGGAAAGCTGTCAGAAGTCATTATGCCACGGGAGCATATAACGAGGATGATCCGAGCATTGCGGGGGGGGGGGGGGGGGGGGGGGAGGGCGTAGGGCGTGTGAGTGTGTCTGTGTGTGAGTGTAGGTGTGAGGGTCATCTGTCACGTCGACCCCTATAGGTGGAAACTGAGAAGGAGGAAATGTGTCCCGACGGAGAAAGGAGCCGAGACGTCTTATCGCTTCTGTCTATTCACTTCTTTCTTTCTGTCTGTTTGCAGCTATCGGGTGTTCTGCCTGCTGGGTGACGGAGAGATGTCCGAGGGCTCAGTGTGGGAGGCCATGGCTTTCGCCTCCTTCTACCAGTTGGACAACCTGGTGGCCATCTTGGACATCAACCGCCTGGGTCAGAGCGAACCGACTCCGCTGCAGCACCATGTGGAGAAGTACCAGCGGCGCTGCGAGGCCTTCGGGTGAGCAGGGGGGGGTCAGAGGAGGAGGGTGTGGCCAGGAGGGCTAGTGTTGTGCTCTTTATTGCTGAAATATTAAATAATTACTAGATTGGGACAAATAAGCATGTCTTCAAATGGTTTAATCATTTGTTATTAAGGAAACTAAATGGCAAAAATCAACTTGTTTCAGCTGGTACTTTTGAGGATTTTCTGGTTTTATATCAATTATTGAAAACGTCTGAGTTTTAAATTACCGTCAAACATAAGACATCAGCCTGACCGCTAGGAAACTGTGATGGGATTGTTCACATAATAACCTTCAGATTAATTCCAGTTCCTGTGAAATGTCATTTTGTCATATTTGTGTGTTTTGTCAGCATGCAGTTTTTGTGTGTTTGAAACGGTTGGACTGCTTTGAAAGTCTGATCTCTGTGTTTTCCCAGGTGGCAGGCTGTCATCGTGGACGGCCACAGTGTGGAGGAGCTGTGTAAGGTGCTGAGTCAGCCCCGCCACCAGCCACTGGCCATCATCGCCAAGACCATCAAGGGCAAGGGCATGTCAGGTACAACTAGAATCACACTCAGCTGAGGGCAGACCTCCACCAAGGCCCAACAGTCCCCTTCATTTCAATCACAAACTCATAGATATCCAATTGTGTCATAAATTATTCATGTAATGGGTTGTTTCCAAAAGGGGAAAAATAACCCCCTTGGTGGAGGTAATAATGAGTTAGTGCAGTGCAGTGATATCCTGGGATGTGTTATGTTTATGTTAAGAACTTACATTCAGTGCATCTAGTTTAAAAAGTGCTGTGCTTGAGTAAGTCATATAAGTATAAAAGGGTGTGAGCTGGTTAGGTTTTTAAAATGTTCCATAATTCTGTTATTGTGGGTTCAGATGTCTTTCAAATTTAGATCTCAAACTCTCAGTAACATAACCTGTTTCATGAGGAGCCGTTTAAAGTACACACCATGACAATGAGTATTTCACTCGAACCTGCTCCAAAAAACGATGACTAGGTAAAATTGTGACGGCTGAATGGGAATAACGGCTCCGTCAGAAGTCTCCCTGACGGAGCCGGGGGAATGTCGTCGGTGCAGAGAGGCGCTAAACTCGCTGTAATCCTGGAAGCGCTTTAGTGATTCAGCGGCCGCAGCTTGATAATCCCTCAGAATGTGTAGGATTCACTCACAGCAACAGGCCTTTGTGCTGAAGTTGTGATAAGAGTTAAGGGGGAGTGTGCGTGACCGATGTCTGTGTGTGTGTGTGTCTGTGAAACACGCTTGTGACATCAAGGTGTATGTATAAGAGAGGAGTGAGTCTTCATTTATCTAGGATTCTATCAGAAGTGATGAAAGTAAAACATGATTTTAACCTTTGACCTCTGAAGTCACCTGTTGTGACCCACTGAGGTAGAAGATTGTTATGAGTGCGACAGACGACCATGGTTTATCTTATGAATGTGATCACGTGCATGCACATACATGTGGAAGAGATGTATACGCAGGATGACAGGAGGAACTTGGTTTATAGAGTGTATGTACTTTTTATTTTCAGGATAATACACGTGTCTAATTCTTCAGGATTATGTTAAATCAATTCAGTTGATTCATCATTTAGTCGTCTGCTGATTTTAAGAATTTATGGATAAGTGTTTTATTGTCATCTTCCGCATAAAACACAAATTAAGTAACAATACATAAAAGTAACATGAAAACAATGAATGAATAAAGGAATACAAATATATATAAAATGTACATATAAGCATGGTCGTCCATAAAAATTTTGAAAACTAAAATCTAAACAGGGATCGTGATACAAAAAAAAAAATGTAAGCTTTGATTAAAAGGAAGCTGCCGACGCAGCCTGTAGTATTCTGTCGGTCAGGATGTCCCAGAGCCTCTGAGCTCTTCTTTCCCAAAGCTCTGTCCCCCTTTGTCTTTCATCGAGAATCTGGAACAGTTAAAAGGCTCCGGCCAGAGGATCTCCCAGTGCCAGCAGGGTTGAATGGGGATAAAGGATCTGCACTACACTGAGGAGTCAGACCATTGAATCATTTGTTTTTCTTTGTGACCTGCTGGGGTTATTGTAAGAAATCCACCAGAATAATACAATGATCAGTAAAATAGGTGTTTTAGATTTGCAACAGTACTCAGGTGTGTGTCTACGTGTGTGTTTCAGTGGCTGAGGATAAGATGGGCTGGCACGGCAAACCCCTGCCCAAAGACATGGCCGAGAGCATGATCAAGGAGCTGCAGGGCCGCATCGTCAGCTGCAGCAAGCGTCTGTACCCTGCTCCGCCGATCGAGGACGCGTCGCCCGTCAGCCTCCGCAACATCCGCATGCCCAGCGCACCCAGCTACAAATCTGGAGAAAAGGTACGATCAGAGGTGGCAGACACCACAAGGCCACGGCCAAGTTGTGTAACCCTGAGTAATGAACAGCAGAGGTTCATTGATGTGTTGAATCCGTTTGTCCCCGTGTGACCAGATGGCCACGAGGAAGGCGTACGGCATGGCTCTGGCCAAGCTGGGTCGCTACAACGAGCACGTGGTGGTTCTGGACGGAGACACCAAGAACTCCACCTTCGCCGAGCTCTTCAAGAACGAACACCCCAACCGCTACGTGGAGTGTTACATCGCAGAGCAGAACATGGTGAGAAACAGAGGGGAGAGGTTTCCAACCACAGCACAAACCGAGAAAATAAGACACGCAGTTCAAAAGGCACTAAAACAGGGAATAATGTAATTATAATACATTTCAAAAAAGGTTTAGTGTAGTAACAGCTGTCCAGATGTTTCTTTTCTGTAGGTGAACCATAGTAAAAGACAAAAAGGCTATCTAAAAAAGAAAATTCATATTGCACTCTCGATTTGAAAGTTAATGTTTTCACCATGTAGAATTCCTATTGGCTGTGGTTTGCATCTTAAAGAATGAGTTTATGTTAAACTATAAGTGAGTGTGTTTAGTGTAAAACTGCTCTGTTTGTGTACGGGGGCTCATTCAAACCAGAATAGCAGGTTACAGCCACACGAGCTGCTCTGTGAGGCTGAGCTAACCGTCGGCATGAGGACACAGGCAGAGCGGCTGATAGAGGCTGAGCATGTTTGATGTTCACCGTGTTCACCTTCATCTCAGTTTGGCGTGTTAACCTTTGTTAATTACCTCTAAACACGCAGAGCAGCGGAGGCTGAGGAGAATGTGGGGAGGTCAGAGCTCCTTGTATAAAGGTCAAACTGGACACCTGTTTTGTTGTTGTTGTTTTGACCTGATGAGAAAACTATTGCACAAGAGATGAACCCCAAAGCGATTACAGGAGGGTTATTACAGTTGGAGTTGTTTTTTAAGCATGATTACACAAAAACAACGGAAGGGATTCCAATGAAACTTGGTGGAAGGATGTGAGTCAGAGAAGAAGCCGTTTGCTTTTGGTGCAGATCCAGGATTTTTTTAACACTGCTGGGCGATGGAGCATTTTTTCAATTCATGGATCTTAATAAGAAAAGAAAATTATGATCAAAGCTCCTGAAATGACACCACAAAATGTAACCCTAAGTCTGACCTTCACTTTAAAATAATGTCCACCTCATGTTGACGCTTGTGGAAATTGATGAGGTGTACAGTTAATAATGTTTGTGTCCATTACAGCGATCAAAAAAAAAATATCATCAGAACAGGGAGACTAACCGTGTAGCTGCCACTAGACACTGTTAAACTCCAGAGTCTGAACTACATGTTCATAAAAGCTGCTTTTTCTGCATAACTCTAATTCTGCTTATGACTCTGATGATCTCTTACACACACATCCTTCCCCCCCCCCCCCCGTTTGTCTCCCTTCCCTCTCCTGCAGGTGAGCGTGGCGATGGGTTGTGCCGTGCGCGACCGTAACGTGGTGTTCGCCAGCACCTTCGCCACCTTCTTCTCTCGAGCCTACGACCAGCTGCGCATGGCCGCCATCTCTGAGAGCAACATCAACCTCTGCGGCTCCCACTGCGGCGTCTCCATTGGTCAGTGCCCACCTCTCCGTCCACCAATCGTGGCAATCTGATCGAAATGACCTGATGTGGTATTATTATGGAGAGAAAAGGAAGATAAGCATGACATTACTGGTTTCAAGTTAGGGTCATGAACATTTTCTTTGCATTTAAATTGTGGAAGAATATATTGACCACAGCAAACATGGATTTATTATAATTTCCTCCACTTTCAATTTGACTCCTCTGTCCTCTCACTAAACCTTTTTCTTAAATTCTGTTTGGCGCATTTTTTCTTATTCAGTCCACTGAAGGATATAAAAAATGGATTTTCCAAAACAGTCGACTGATTGTTAATAAGTTTTAAAATTACATAACTATTTTGCCTTCATCACCAAGTACCTTAAAACCTTGACTAAGCAAAACCTGATATAATCAGTCATACATCACATTGCAGACTAGAACGGCAGTAGAGCATATACCTCCGCCTAGACCCAACTAGACACACACACTCATAGATATACAGTTCATGGTGCGGCTATCAACATTTTTTTTAAAACACATCCTATCCCGCAAATGTTAAAGAAAGTGAAAAATACATGACCTGGATCCGCCCCAAAAGCGAATGACTTCTTTCTTGGCTGATGTCTCAACTTTCCATCAAGTTTCGATGTAAATCCTTTCAGTAGATTTTGCGTAATCCCGGTTACAAAGAAATGAGCCGGGGTTAGCAACGTCCACCTGCACTCGTCTTTAAAACAAACTGTCCGTGGAAAATCCTTCATTCTTTGCTGTTTCGCCGGTTTCACTGTAGTGGGTTGAACTTCTCCACTTCTTCACTTGTCTTGGTCTTAATTTCCCTGAATCCTAAACTCTTTTTGTCCTCTCACATCTGGTATCAGCACTCCCCCCCTCCTCCCTCCATCCCATTCTCCATCTCTGCGTGTCATGAAGGTGACGACAGAGCGGCCTGATTCTCTTTTACCTCCTCCTCCTCCTCCTCCTTCTCCTCCCCTCTCTCCTTCTCCTCCACCTCGTCAGGTATATTGCATGCCCACGTTTGCAGATTGAATGCATGCCAGTCCACTTGACTTTATTTCCCAGCCTTCAGTGAACATTTTGGTCGTTCTGTGCCTGACTTCTGTCGGTTGGCTGCTGTGTGTGTTCAGGGGAGGACGGACCCTCTCAGATGGGTCTGGAGGATCTGGCCATGTTCAGAGCCCTTCCCACTGCGACCGTCTTCTACCCGAGCGACGGTGTCTCCACTGAGAAGGCCGTGGAGCTCGCCGCCAACACAAAGGTTTTCATTCATACCTGTTCTTAAAAATGTCAAATCCACTGTTTGTGCCCAAAACTAAAGAGTAGATTCTCTCTGATTCTTTCTAGGGTTTGTGTTACATCCGAACAAGTCGCCCAGAGAACAACATCATCTATAACTGCAATGAGGACTTCCATGTTGGTCAGGCAAAGGTTTGTGTCGCCGCTTTCCATCCGATCGAATCATCCAATAACCGGAATTAAACCAATGTATTTTGTAACTTTTTTCTGTTTTCATCCGTCATCATGGTTACCACATTCTGACTTTCTTTATTTCTAAACACAAATAAATCTTCTCCTCCTACTCAGGTTGTGTACAAAACCAATGATGATCATGTGACTGTGGTCGGTGCAGGAGTGACCCTTCATGAGGCTCTGGCTGCTGCTGAGATGCTGAAGAAAGGTAAAGAGAAATGAATTATAATTAATCCAATTCATCACAGCATTCAAATCCAGCATATTGTGTGTCAAGACTTCCATTAACCCTAATGATATCTGAGGACTAAGTCGACTATAACACTAAGTGTAAAATAGGCTAAAGGTGCATCCTCCCCTCTCCTCCCTCAGAGAGAATCAACATCCGTGTGATCGACCCTTTCACCATCAAACCCCTGGACTCCAAGACCATCATTGACAACGCCAGGGCAACCAGAGGACGCATCATCACAGTGGAGGACCACTACTATGAAGGTGAGGAGGGAGACAACACTGTCAAATTCACAAAATAACCTTCAAACGAAACCAATCAGGGAAACTACAATAGAGTTTTAGGGCCATGTTGAAGGAAAAACAAGATATTCGAGAATAAAGCTGTAATTGAGAAGATACTCTTAATATTATGAGAATTAGGTCATAATATTGTGAGAAAAAAAGTCTGCATGATACTGGTTTCTTTACCAAATACTAATGATGATGTGGTGCTGATGGGACAAAAGATTAAATATTATCATACAGTTTTAAAATTTTTACTAAACTATGCTTCACATTCCCCCTTTTTATAAGCAGCCAATATGATTATTTAATCATTTATCAAATATTTACTTTATTATCTAGAGATGGAATAGAATGTTGTTGCGGGAGACAAATTATATGTCACATACTTTAAACTTCTGTAAGTTCATTTGTCAACAGCTCCACGATATAAAGAGCCAGCTTAAGTGTCTCAATGCTGTAAATCCACTGAATTTTATGATCATACACAATTATACTCAGGACAATCTCCTCTGAGGGAGTAGGAGACATTTTGTGTATCATATGTATTCATGTTTATCACCTTATGAATAAAAAAAACACAAAGCAACAAAGGACGAGGGTCCACCTGCCGACAGTCTGAGGTGTCGTAAAATCAGGATGGAAGAAAAACTACTGCGGTACATGGCAGAGCATTGTGTTGAGTGTTGTGTGGGTGAAGAGAGGGATGGAAGATGCAGAAAATGTGAAAAACAAACAGTATATGAAGGGGGAGGGAGGGAGGGAGGGTGGAGGAGGAGGAGGAGGAGCTGGGAGAGCCTGTCAGGGCTTCTTAATTTCAGCTCTGGCCTTTGGGCTCACGCTGACCTACATTCAGCACCAGCATGACAAAAAAACGAGTGCCTCTGTCTCTTTCTCTCCTTCATTGGGTTTGTATGCGTTTTTGTTCTTTAACATGTAGTTACTTTCTCCATCCTTTGAGATGACCTCCATCTGATTGACAAAATAGTCAAAAGAGAACCGAGCTGTTTAAACATTTTTATTCTAGGATCCGCCCCCTTGAACAAAACCGCTCCAAAGAGTGTTGGTTCTTTTTTGGCCCAAATCCTTCCTCGAAGTTTCAGTAAAACCTGTTCTGTTATTTTTGCATTATCCTGCCTACATACAAATAAACAGACAATCAACAATAAGACATAACTTTTTCTTGCTGGAAGTTATGTATTAAAGCAATATATTCTAACGTTGGCTGTTTGAAGCTTTTAATCGCTGCAGCCAGTTTCTGTTTTTAACCCTTCCCACGCGGTTACATGTTTTCATAAGAAAATCCTCCTCTTCACACTTTTTATACTTTTCATATTTTTATCAGCAGTGAGCAGCTGTTTCAGCTTTGTGTTGGATTCTAGTTCTAACATCACACAGCAACACATGTTGCATCTTGGGTATATTCATAGTGCAAACTTGACATAACACATCTCTTTCACTTTTGTGCTCATGTTCAACTAATGAAGGACAAAGAACAAATAATCACTCCCTTTTCTTCATTCTTCGGCTTTTCTGCATCACTCTGTCACTGAGAAATGTTTGGAGGGGAAAGTTAAAAACAAAGCGTGAGAGAAAGGAGGGAAGGGAGAGGAGGGTTCTGGGAGGGAAGGTGAGACAGAAGAGCATCGAGGTAGAGGAGTGAGAAAGTGGAGAGGGCGTTGTCAGTCCTGTCAGTCCTCATCACATCGCTCCACTGCTCAGTCTTCTGTGGAGGTGTGAGAAAGTTGATTTGACAAAAGGGTGGAGGAAAGGAAGACATTTGTTCCCATTCTTTGTGTGGAGGCTTGAACATCTCAAGCCACAGTTGTGACGTGTTTTATTTCCGGATTCCTCAGGTGGTCTGGGTGAGGCTGTGTGCTCGGCTGTCGTCAACGAAACCGGCTTCACCGTCCAGCGCCTGGCAGTGTCCCAGGTGCCACGCAGCGGGAAGCCCCAGGAGCTGCTCCGGATCTTTGGCATTGACCGTGACGCCATCGTTCAGGCGATCCGTAAAATGCTCAGCACCTCCGCCAACGCCAAGTGAGAACACTGCGGCCGGGGCTGCAGCTGCAACAACATGGTCGAGGACTCCGTGGTAAACTGGTGGTTATCATGGAGGCAACAAACCAACAAGCCAACACAGGAGGAGAAGCTCTTGTGGCCCACGTACGCTCTCCTCCCCCTAAAGCTATCGGAAGCATTTGTCTGAAAAATAAAAATAAAGATTCCATTGTTTTTTCTCTCTCTGTCTGTCACCGATGTGATTCGACAACCCCACCTCAGAGTTTTGCCCCATGTGTTTGTGATTTCGGTAAACACACCTCCGCCCCTTCAAACACGTACACACACACACACACACAAGCACACAAGCACACAAACACACAACACACACTGTATGTCCACACCTGCTCCCTCTAACCCTTCCTACCTCCCAGAGAGAGAGAGATATGGTGCTACTCTAGTGTCTCAGTAAAAGCAGTGAACGTGGTTTGGAGTCTTTTTTTATCATTTCTGTGGAACCCCTCTCACTTCTTAGGTGCAGCATTTCAAACGTCTGCACCCAGTACGACTCCCCCCCCCCCCCCCCCCCCCCCCCCCCCCCCCCCCCCACTATAGCCAGCAGGGTGTGGAGAAAGTCTGGTCTGGTCTGTTTGAGCACTGACTGTTTCTAACCCTTCTGACCCTGACTTGGATGGGACTGCTTCACACCAATAAAGGGATGGTTTCTTCACTAGTCAACTGTGTCTGACGTCTTTCTTTGGGGTTTCGTTGTGTATGAGACAAGGATCAGTGTTACTCTGAAACACTGAAAATTAAAAAGAAATGTTCTGTTAACTTTAACTTCAAAATTCAATGAGTTCACCTCCTGTAGAACAGTGTCTATTAAGAGGTTGCATAGTGAGGTTGAAGACATATGTCAGCAGGAGAAAACTTATGCTGCTTGATGCACACGATGTCAACTCAAAATTCTCTGAATTTATTTGTTAAGAGTTTATTTTCAAAGTTTGAATATTGTGGTTTGCAATGACTAGATGATGCTGCTGGCATGGTATTAGAATAACTCAATATATAAATGTGAGTGTATTCCGTATATAATTGCTATTAATGGAATTATGTAAATTCGTAAACATAACATTGAGAAATAAAAGTTAATCTGAATAAATCTGCATAAAAATAAACCATCCTACACTCTTATTTGTAAAGTGACTCAACCTGAGTAATCATTTCACTCTTCAGTTGTGTGACTGCAGGGCTGCAAGTGTGGTGAAAGAAACATCAGGTTAAAACTAATCAAATAATAATAATATTAGCCCTAAACTTCCCCTGATGGTCCATAATGTTTTTATAGGTTGAAATAAACTTTTCATCTCTTAGAGGAATAAGGTGTTGATTTAAACTCTCAATCCTGTCCAACCCTAACCCAGTTTGACCAAGAGATAATCCAAATTAGGATCCAATTAGATTAATGAATTCCATTAGAACTGTTTAACTAATTATATAAAAATAGCTGATGAAATGAAGAAGGTTGTTTGAAAGGATGAAGGTTTATAAGCGATTGACCAACACAATGATTACACAAAACGTCATATATGATATATTTTTTCTCCAGATTCTCAACCACCTAGGACCTGATCACTTCCACAATACATCCATTATCTATATTGTTTATCCTGTCAGCATCACAGGGTCAACATAGAGGCAAGCAACCATTCACGTTCACAACTGTGGTCAATTAAGATTCTCCAATACAATCTGTATGTCTTTGGACTGTCGGCTTACCTGGGAAAAAATATCAAAGAAAGACCCTGACCGACGCAGGATTCGAACCGAGAACCTTTCGGTCAGACAACAGTGCCAATCACTGCATCACCGACCATTTCCTCAATGCAATGGTGTCCAAGAGGGAGATCAGTAAACCCATTCAGGTTAAATTCAGGTTTAAGTTCCCCAGTGAGTCTTGAGGTTCATCTGAGCCTGCAGCTGCCATGTGCTGTGCATATTTAATGTGTGTCAATAATTGAAAAGCCCATTGAAAAATTCACACAGACTGCAGCAAGTGTACGTGAGCATGCGCATATGAGAAGTGTGTGGTGCACGACATTACAGCTGTTAATATCTGTGTCCTTTCATTCAGATTCACACAGACTGGGCTCTGCTTTTCAGCAAAGTCCCAAAGGAGAAGTTCCCAATGAGAGATGGATCTGTGTATCTGTCCTGTTACATTCATTAAAAATTGTATCCGATACAATTCTATGTTGCCTGAATGAATACAAAGTCTAGAAACTCTTCACTGGACTGATCTTCATGAAAAGTATTCTTTGAATTGCCGATATGCAGCGGTTGTTGCTTGGTTACAACACTTATCTCTAACATTTCGTATAAAGTAAAAAGCCGACAAGCTCAACTTGACCTTAAACAATGTGATTTCAGACATATTCTGAACGTTTTTTTATTGTTTCTTTTGAAAACTATTTGAATCTGTAGAAGTCAGACTGAATGCATCAGTATACATCATATGCAACTCTCGTTTTTATTACATAGTAGCTGATCAGTTGTAAATATCAAAACTGTGCATATATAACTTTGTGCAGTTTATTCTCGGGCAAACAGACCCTTTAGTTCTGCCGTCACTCTATTGATAGGAGTAATCTGGGGTTTAGATTTACACTTGCTTATACGCGACAATTGTGTAACCAAAGAGAAACGTGATTTTGTGTAAATCTTTCCTGAATGCAGATAATAAATCCACAAACACAAGCTTCAGTCAAAGGTCGGGTCGGTTGTATTAAAGCTGTTTTGTGTAGGTTTAGGGTGGAACAGCCGAATTCAGCAGGACAGTAATCTTCTCTTTGTCTTTGGACCCGACAGCGTTGTCTCTTTGTGCACCACACTGACTGACTGAACTCCAGCTGGTGATATGGACCCCAGAAGATTGGATGTGATATCTGGGCCGACCTTTGACCCCCGCCCCTATAGCGCAGCAGGAGCCCGTCTGCTCTGTGAAGAGGACAGAGTGTGTCAGCTGTGGCTGTGTGTGTGAGGGAGAAAAGTAAAACGGAGTGACACAATGTGTGCGTGTATGTACAGCATGTGTGTATATGTTCATACTGTTCTCATACTGTATTGTGGGTGCTGGGAGCGGAGACAGGCGTCTATCTCTGAAGGCCGTCTAAGCATCTGTCTGCGTATCTGTCAATCTGTCGTATGGATTCTTCTCCACCAATGAACACACAACACCCACTCTCTCTCACTCACTCACCCACACACTCACACACTCCCACACACACACACGGTACATATGAGCAAATGCGGAGCAGCTCACACACCTGTCATATTAAATTGCTGCCGCTGTAGCACCTTTAAAACACGCATACCGTACATGTCCCCAGCTCACACATAAATGAGTTAATTACATACAGCCTGAACATAGCAAACACACACTAAGCAGTAATTATACACTCTCCACTACAAAACCACAAACATGCACACAATCCAGACTGTCAGAGTCGATCACACACAGCGACACGTTTCAACCACTGAAGAGTTTTTCATAAATACTTTAATATAAAGACGGGATCGTTCCTGTTTCGTCTCTTTGTTTATATACATTATGTGACAGTGCTACAGGGTCCCCCACTCCCTTCCACTTCACTGAGCCCCTGCCCCCCCCCCCCCCCCCCTCCCACCACACACACTAATGCGCACACATGCGTTAACAGTCAACCTCATGGCCAGCGTTTCAGACACAAAGGAATATCAATGTATAGTATAGAGTACAGTTTAGAGGGTCAATGCATCTAAATATACATTTGTTGGACCCTACTGTATGGGCATTTTGGAAATGTTGAGAGAATTGAAAGGTGATTGAATTTCTGATGCTCAACATATTGGTAAAATGACGATTAAAACAGGAAATTAGTAAGAGCTAGAAGCTTGATTAGAGTTGTGATTGCCCTAATTCACTGATCATATCTCATTATGTTTCCTAAACTGTACATAAATGAATGACACACAGAACTTCCTCTTAATCCTCTGACTTAAAGAGATTTTTACCATTGTAAAAGCACTTGAGTAGTGGAAGCATGAGCTGTAGTGTTCAATCTGTGGAACTGCATCAAATATTCAAAACGATGACACCTTAATGAGAAAAGACATAAACGTCGCGAAAGTAAACTAGAATGAAACTCAGTAGAAGGCAAACCTCCGCAAAAACAGCTTCCTTAAATTCAATCAAGCTGCACCACATTTCATTTACAATAGATATCAGTTCCCTAAACATGCCTGTTTTTCTAATCAAGAACCATGAAATAATCTGAGAGATATTGGAAAATGTTGCAAAATGTCCTCTCTCACAGAGAGTGAAAAAAATGTATCAAGCATCTGCTGCCTGATCTGCACCAGAATGTAATGGGTTCCTCCCTGATCTACACCACAGCCTTCCAGCAAGTTAAATGGAAATCAGTTCAGTACTTTTTGCGTCATCGTGTGAATAAACAGACAAATAAACATCAGTGATTAACAAGAGGGACAAAAAGAGAATAAACAGGGTAACGTTTTATTTGTTTGTACTATATGAGTCTCTTCTACATTATTCCTCCTCCTCCTCCTCCTCCTCCTCCTCCTCACCCCATCTGTCACATCCACTCAGCCTCCCTCCCTCCTCCCCCTCTAGCTCCTGTACTCCTCCCCACAGTGCTCGAGGAGCGCCATGGGCTCCCTGGAGCACCGTGTCACTGCATCAGTGGCGGCGAGCTCTCCCTCCATCAGCGTCAGGTCAGGGCCGCAGCTATTCAGATGGTCACTGATGTGTTGCCCCCCCCCCTGTGCGACGCCTAACCAACACCCTACATTCACCCCGCCCACCCCATGATGGTCCAGCACATAACGTGATGCCAGGCTAGCCAGGGAACAGTCGGGTCTCTTGGCAACGGTAACCAAGGTGACAACGATGCCCTGGAAAAAGGGTCCAACCACCCGAAGTGAGAGAGAGGCGATGAAGAGCTCCGACTCCCAGTTGGGCTCCGAGAGTAGACCTCCAGTGAGAAGAGAGAGAAGAGACGTGGAAGAAAAAGAGAGGGCAAAAAAGAAGGAGAGATGCAGGCCGAAGAGTTTGAGGAGTCGGGGCTTCCCATCGCTTTTTCCCTTCCTCTATCGCTTCGCTCACCCTCTTCCTCCGTTCCCATCATTCGTGCCACCTCTCCCTCTCACTTCTCCTCACTCCGTCCTTTATTCCTCTCCCTGTGGTCTCTCCATCCCCCTGACTCCTAGCGGTCTCTCCGTCCTTCCTGAAGATAGAGAAGAAGGGACGAAGCGATGGGAGGAAGCGGGCAGAGATGGAGACCATGGATAACAGAGGGGGGAGGAGAGAGGACGTGTCGTAGTGTCGACTGACTCCATCTTAGAAACCCACCATTTTACATCTTTCTGCCACGAGGCGGACTGGGCTGCTCACGTCATTAAACATGCCACAGCTTTGTAACGGCTCCACAGGAGAGACACTCACTTTATATAAGTGATGGGAAATGTGAAGCTGTGGTTTAATGTATCTCAGCCTGTAGTCCTACCAGTGCAGGTGACCTCAGTCCAGAATGTGGAACCTGCAGCACCCCAACACACACACACACACACACACTAACTGTGGACATTTAGAACAGCATAGGTGGTTTCACTCAATCTCTCATCAACACAAACACATCACCTGACAAAACATTATACATGCACGTGTTTGTGAATCTGACAAACTAAATCGTTCAACATGAAAAACTGTGTTGTTGTTTACTGTTGTTTTACTAATATACTGTACATATAAATGCATCCTGTAAATTGTGTGCACTGGCAAGATATTGTGCAGATGTTTTTTTTTCCCTGCAATAATATCCTAGTGCACATGAAAGCAAAACGTTGAATCACTTGTGATGTGAAATTGAAGCAAGAACTAAGGTAGAGTCAGACACTAACAAAGAGAATGAATGTTCCATGTGGTTTTTCTTTTGTTCAGTCGATCAGTGAGGTGATGTCCTGGTTCCTTGGGAAGACAAACACTGCTCTCTGCTGGATACAACTCGTCCGGCTGTTAAAAACATGGCAGACGTAGACTGTTTCTCCTTCGTCTTTCCTCACTGGTCAGAGGCTCAACTTACGGTGGTTTGGTCCTCGTCCAGAAACATTACTGATCGGCCTGCTTATTTTCTCAAAATAAATCAGCAGCTATTCAGGTTAGTTCTACTCCATGTTTTCTGCTGTTCGTACACACCATCTCCACCATCCCCCTGCTCGATGCCCCCCCCCCCCCCCCCCCCCCCCCCCGCCCAGGAGGGCCCACTTCCCAGTTTGAGGACCATTGCATTAGTCTGTCACATCACATCAACAACAAAAGCTCAGATCTCAGCCGCATGAGACCTGTGTGTGTGTGTGTGTGTGGGTGTGGGTGTGGGTGTGTGTGGGTGTGTGTGTGTGTGTGTGTGTGTGTAGTGTGAGAGTAGATCTTAATGTGTGTGTGTGTGTGTTGCGTGTCTGTAGCTCTGTGACAAACACACACACTAACAGCTGGAGGAAAAATCAATACCCGGACCGGACTGAGCTAACAGGAATATACAATGTGTATTATACTGGTTTTATCTTTATACAACTCAGATGATACAGTATGTTCTTAATAGGGCTGCAATTAACAATTATTTTCATTACTGAATAATCAATTTATTGATGGATTTTTTGTTCCAGAAAATGTCAGAAAATGTTTTTAAGTAAAGTCAATCTGTGTTTCTGGAGCCTCAACATGGCTTAAATGTCTTGTCCACAAACCATAGCTAATCACTTACTTCTACATAAGAGGAGCAAAGAGAACTATTATTAATATTCACATTTAAAAAGCTGAAATCAGAGACTTTGGACTCTTTCATTAAAAACAATCAACTGATTAATCATCCATCAAAATAGTTAATTTCAGTAGTTGATTACTGATTGATTAATTGTTACAGCCCTAGTTCCTGATTCACAGGGCTCACGGTGGTATTTATGAATCAAATGCATTTTTAGGGAAACCTACCACATGACAGATAGATTTTTTGTTGTGTTCATCATAAAATATGAAGAGTCTCTTTGCTGTTTCTTGTTATCAATTCTCCTCCTTGTAAATGTCACACACGACCACTGTGGAACGCTAAGTACAGTCTAATATTTTGCAGCAGCGCCCTCTTGTGTTTAAGGTAGAGAAGTCAGGCACAGAAAACCAGTGACCACATCTTTACTGGGTATGACTGACCGATCACTCTACAGACAGACAACCTACACGTCAATATATAGTGTTATGATTAAGAAACTTGGGAATTAGGTTTTTTAAATTGGAAAAAAACGTCTAAACTGTGCATTTATTTATTTATAGCTTCTCATATTCTTAAGAAAGTGTTGATATCAAACTTGAAATGAAAACTAAGCAAACAGCAGGTAAAATGTGCACATGTGTGATAAAACTACTGTTCTGTCTAATAAATGTTTCTATGTTCAAATGTAGATTGTAGAGTAGCAGCCGGAGTCTTCAGCTTCTCTCCTGAATCATGTTCTAGTTTCAATTCAGGAAGCAGACATCCTCTCCATGTTTCAGAGTCAGCTTAAAGTCTTCCTTTTGATCAAGCTTAGAGTTAGAGCTGGTTCAGGCCTGTTTTTGACTTTCTCTTAGTTATGCTGCTTTAGACCTTGATTTTCGGGGGCATACGACAGATTCATTCTCTTTCCTCCTCTTCATCACATTAGGGAGAGGCGGTGGACTAGTGGCAGAAACTTGGACTATGGGCAGAAAAGGTCTCTGGTTCGACTCCACGGAGAAACAACAAAAAGACGAACCAGGATTGATCTGTCCAAAAATCCAAGAGGATTCTCCCTACCCTGTCTAGTGCCCCTGAGCAAGGCACCTCACTCCCCCAACATCTGCTCCCTGTGCGCCGTACACGGCTGCTCACTGCTCTGTGTGTCCTGCACCAGATGGGTTAAAAGCAGAGGTTAAATTTCCCTACAATTGCATGACTGTGCCTGTGTTTGGGACAAATAAATGTATCTTAATCTTAATGTCTCATCATTAGTATCTTCCTCTGGAAGATCATAATCGAGGATTAGGATTACAAGATATGCTTATATATCAGATCAGCCTATTACTACTACCATTACTAGCAATACTGATATCATTACAACTGACATTAGTCCTCCTTCATCTCATTTCTTTTTATTTCGTATAAATAATTTAAACATTGATACACCTCTCCATTTTCCACACGTCTTTTCTAATGGAATGTGTAAACAATGTTATTTTGTTGACCTGCCCTGTTTACATGCGGCATCTATTACTCTTCTATCTTTCCTGGGAGATGAAACCCTCACCTGGTTTTCTTGTAGTTTGTTAAGGCCTCTGAGACAAATTTTGGTTTGTGAATATTGGCAACCAAAATAAAAAAATATTGAAATGTGTCTGTGTTTAGGCACCTGACTGTTGAACTGTCCAAATAATTCCTCTTCTGGGCCAGAATCTTCTGCCATTTCAAATGTGGAGAGGGCAGCATCCATGAAGGCCTGCACATCGTCAGCTGGAGAGAAGAGAGGAAACAGTGAGTGCCACCTGTTGTGAAGGAGAGGAGCATTTCACAGCAGGTAGTATTGGTAACTGTCACTGAGGGTATAGAGCAGCATTGTATTGACTAGCTCTGGCTTTATATGACACTCTGTGCACCACATGCTTCATGACCCTGCAGATCTCCACACTCGGGACAGACTTTGAACACAAGGATATTCTTCCAAGGTTAGTATAGAGAAAGAGTGTTCATGTTTTCCCTTTATAGAATATCAACATTAAAATCAGCTGCATCAGAAAAGTTGCTTTTTCTGACAAGTTGCGCTAAAACCAACACACTATTTACCAGTTACCACTGAACGATGTTTCTACAAAAGTCAGACTGGTCAACACATGAGTCTGTTTAACCAGACGCAACATCGCCGTAACATTGCAGATTTTCCCCTTTGTGAGACAAACAAAGGATTATCTTAATCATCTTAAATAAGCTCTTCCCTGCTGGTTATATGGCCCCTCCCACATAACACCCATCACTTCTCTGCAATTCAAAAACCACTGAACCTCATTCAGGAAAAATATAAGGAAAGAAACCAAAGAATGAAACAAGAATGAGGCAAAGACACGTGATACATTAAAAATATTCTTTACTTCTCATTCCACACATGTATCTATTGGAAATTAGCATAGGCCTTCGCAAACAATCGCTCCTGTGAACATAATGTGCAAGTTCTTTTCTTCTTATCATTCTGCCGGCGGCACCGCTGCTTCCACTGCCGGCGCTGCTACCGGCGCTGCCGTCACCACTGCTGCCGCAGCTACTTCTGCCATCACTGCCGGCACCACCGGTGCAGCTGCAGCTGCGGTCGTATTCTTCTTCTTCCTCTTCCTCTTCTTGCCTGGTGTACTGTCAGTTTGTCCGCAGGGCATCACGTCTGCTGCAGGTGTCTGTTCGTCCTCTGACTGGGGATCTTCAGGTTTCTCCTCGCAGGCATCTGGACTGTGTGTAGTTGTCGCCTCAGGTCCGCTGTGACAGAGCAGCAAAACATAAACTTAATAACAAACTGTACAGCCTCTGACTGACGTGGCCATCAAGAAAGAAATTTCTATATCAGAAGATATAAAATATATATATTATAATTATCACGATAAATGTCACGTTATTATTTCTTTTAAGTTTGAAGATTGATTTTTGCTCTGAGTGAAGGTTGTGGTTTTAAAGAATTACAAACAGTTGATAAACAACAAAACATTTTATGAATCTGAGGTCTATCAATTATGGGATATACCTCCTCACTGTGCTTACACAATGCAAAAGTATTACATATAGGACTTTTCTAGAAATCATACACCATAACTAGGTTGCCAAGTAAATATCCATGTAAATTAAATAGTGGTTACCCTCGGAAATACAAACCCCAGAGCATTTAAAACATTATATAGGAGGGAGTTTACATGCTACCTCAGTATTTACCTGATCTTAACAGCTTCCTGCTTCGTATTCGCAGCCTCACTGTGTTTCTCCAGCAGCGCCACGAAGAAGCCGTGTGTGCGGGTCGTGGCGATGCTGGCGCGCAGACACTGGGTAAACGGCTCCAGGCCTCGTTCAGGCCACTCAGCCAGAAGAGGAACCAACCTGGAGGAAAACCACACACACAAAAGCATTCAAGCTATAGCGATGTTCCATGTTCCAAACTCTTACTGGCATAAAGCAGGAGTGTTTCTCTAACGCAGGGTGGACAGGGCCCGGACATGTCATACTGAAATACTCTCTAGAAAATAAAGTCTATACAAATGTGGGGAATGATGCCAAGTAACATGACCTCGACAGCCAATATTGATTCGTAAATGGTCAAAACTGAACAGCGGTATGACTATTTTCAATTGGATTGGGTTTTGCTACCTGAAGCCGGGGTTCTGCTGCAGACAGGCTCCTATGACGTCTTCATTCTCCTGTCTGTGGATGGAGCAGGTGGAGTAGACCAGGCGCTTCAGGCGGGGGAACCTGAGAGCGTGGTTCAGGCACCGCAGCTGGAAAGAGGCCAAGGAGGCCAGGCGAGCCTGATCCTTCTCCTGGTTGGATGAGGTGCTCTCCCGGAGGCACACCATACCTGCAGATTATATCATTAATATTTCTATATTAGCACAATATGTCTTTGTTGTAGCTGTTAATATGAAAATACAAAAATATGACTACACATTGTTTTTTTAGTCGTCATGAAGCCATTAATGGATGGAACCAATGGACTAACCTCTAACAATTGTACTTCCTCAGTTTATTATGTGAAATCATCTGTAGAGTAACTTGTCAATATATCTGTCAAGTATAGTTGAGCAAAGATCACAATATTTCCCTGTGAAATGTATTTGAAAAAATTCATGTACTTCCAACTTTTACTTAAATCCACTTAGTTACTTTCAACCCCTGGCAGTAACATGTGAGCAGGTTTGGTGGTGGTGCTCTGCTCCTGTGATGCTCCAGAACAAACAGTTTAAAGCTCCACAGAGACCTGACTCTGACCCCGTCTGGAACGATTCAGGATTTTATATATTAAATTGATCTAAAGTGCTCATGTGCTCAAGATAGTTTGTGATCATGACTCGCATGCAACTGTAGTCACAGGTTTTTTCGAAAACCCTTTTAAGACCAAAGGATCAAACCAAGAGCGATGTCCAGAACCAAATGTCCAGAGCATTCAGGCGAGAGGTTGCGTCTGGGTGGAGCGAGCAGGAGGCGGGACATGACGTATGAATGCTGCTGCAGAAGGACCAGTGTTTTTGTTTAGAGCACATCAACACCTGCATTTTGATTTATCACTAAAAGCCCCTGAATCTTATTTTCTGTGTGGCCCCTTTTCTATCCTGACATGTTCAAATTCCTCCAGTTGCGCGTCTGTTATGCGTTGGATGTCAAAGACCTGTGAAGACAGGTGATCAGAAACCTGGGTCATGTACACACACAGGGATTACACATTACTGTACCTGATCCACTGCAGGAGGGATCCAGCAGGATGTACTCCACATCTTTATACTGCGCCCCGTCGGAGTCCACCTTCAGGAAGTCCTGGTGTGCCAGCTGATGACAGGTGACCCCGGCTCGGAGCAGGAGAGTGGACATGGTGGCCAGTCGCTTGGCGTCCAAATCAAAAGCAAACAGCTTGCCCTTGTTCTTCATGATGGCGGCCAGGTGGCTGGTCTTGTTGCCGGGTGCAGCACAGGCATCTATGACATGGCAGCCAGGTGGAGGGTTGAGGAGATAGGCGGGGAGGCAGCTGGCTTTGTCCTGCAGGATGATGTGCCCGCCCTTGTACAGGAAGTGGTCATGGAAGTCAGTTTTAGGAGCGAGGGCCAGCAGCTCTGGAAGGTGCATGTCCCTCACAAAGTGGTTCTCCTTCAGGGTGAGGTCCTCCAGCCTGGAGGCGTTTCCCTGGAAGGTGAAGCCATCCCTCTTCAGGTAGACACCAACATCCTCCACGGTGGTCTTCAGGGTGTTCACACGCACATACCTGGGCAGGTGCTCCCCGGCGGGGTTCTGGACATCGGCCGGGAGCAGGTCTTCATTCCGGCTGACCTTCTTCTTCACCTTCATGCGGGCCAGCGCCGCCTGCAGCCTGGAGCGGTGCTTCATCATCATCACCTTCCAGGAGCCGCCGCACTTCAGGCCCTGTCCGATCAGCAGGTCGTACACCAGCACCATGGCCAGGTGCGGGCTCAGCCGGGTCTGCTTCAGCAGCTTGGTGTACTCGATGATCTCCAGCAGGACGGCGGAGAACTTCTGGGTCTCACACACCAGAGCGAACAGCTGCTTGATGTTGGAGAACTTACTGTCGTACACCAGGGTTTTCAAGGCGCCCTGCTTCCTCTCCGCCTTCTCCAGGATATCTGCGGCTTTCACGTACAGAGCCATGGCCACAACCAAGCCCCAGTTCGCTGGCTAACCGGGTTAGCTGGTTACTTGCAGTCGGGCAGTTCCTGGTGTCTCAGTCCTCAGCGTGGTTTATTTGTCTCCTTCAGGTTTCATAAACGCAGCTCTTCGGTTGTTTTTCCTACGCACATGGTAAAGGAGCGTCGCTGCGGAAGTTGTCGCTGGCGCATCGTTTTAGACGTAGTTGGTCTGTTCAGCCAATCACTGAAGACTACAGAATGACGTCAACAAGTCATCACAGCTCTATAAAGACACTACCAGTAACATCTACTACACTGGTTGATTTAAAACTTACCAACTTAACAGGAATCTTATTGAATGATCCCAAAAGAGAGAGAGCTCAAAAAATCTGCTGCAGCTGTTACTGTAGGTTACACAACGTGACCTTTGACCCCCCCCCCTCCCTCTCACAGGCTGACTCGGAAGAAATGCCAAACTCCATAGTTCAGCTGATTAACACGGAGAAGAGACAGGAAGTTGTTCAAATGACACAATGAATATAAGGCTGAATTATTATTAAACCTTAAACCCTGATGTTATTTCAATGAGAAAAATCATTTCCTCACATGGTGACGCTCTGCTCTTATTTTCTACTTTAACTCCAACCATCCAAAGTCTGTTTGAAACGATGACGTTACTGTAACTGATTGATAATCTCAAATTAGTCCTTAGATGTGATCAATATTTTATGTACATATAGAAAAGTCTGAGAACTTACCCATTCATCTCAATGGCAAACATCTCAGACCCTGTTTGAAATACATAAAAAAAATAATACATAGCTTTGTCCTTAATTATTCTTTTTAATATATACAATTTTAACTGTCACGTGATGACAGATAGATGAAGCAACAGAAAATAATTCACACCTTAATGAAATCAAATCAATTATTGTATATAAATGTATCCCTTCAACATAAATGCAATATTGCAATACTTTTTGTATTGTATAAATACTCTATACAAGTTCACTTATTCATTTTTAACTCATCTTATTTCCGAGAGTTTGACCAATATCGATATTTAATATTGGCTGATCTGTAGGGGAGAGCGGGGTAATGTGGGACATCGGGTAATGTGAGAAACCCCCTGTATCTAGGCAACGGAACACATTTGTGGTCATAACACACCTCTTATAAACTGCAATTTGACTCAAGTTCAACTCTCTTAAAGGTTCAGAGTCTACGATCTAGTGACAGCTAGTGGTGAAGTTGCAAGTTGCAGCTGAAAACCCTCATAAAAGCTCAAAAGTTTTAGTTTGTCGAGTTTTGGCTACCTAACCCTAACCCTACAAATAATTTGAATAAACATCCCTAAAGTCCCACTAAGTGTTATTTGCTTAAATCTGTCTAATGGATTTTTATCAATTTGACTTATATTTATTTATATTATTTAGTTGAATGCTAATGTTAGCTGTAAATGGTCGTTCTACCCGGTGTCCCCCCAGATTTGACCCATAATCGTGTTTTTAGATTCTGATCAGAGCAGAATCAGTGAAATAAAAACAGTTTCCCAGTGTTTATATGACGTTTGAACCTGGGTCATTAAACTCGTGACCAAGAGGAACATGGCCGCCGGGTGAACTTGGTCTATTCCGGCTCATATGGACTCTTCATCGTTCCCACTCAGTCACATCGATGTGAGGAATTTACAGTCTCCAGTTCACCTGCATGTGTTTGGGAATGGGGGAGGAAACCGGAGAGGCAAACTAAGAGTAAACACACACTGGGACACACTGAAACCACCACAAACCAAACCTACACCTTCCAACTGTTAACTTGTTCCATCGCCTCGTCTTCTAGACCTCCTCATCTTCCTCAGCATCTTCTCCCAGGCTCTTCAGTCTTCACCTTCCAAGGCCCCGGAGCATCGTCTGTACCTGGCGCCTGTGCAGAAACACATTTCTCTGTATAGCACAGACTGCACAAGTTTAATATACACAGGGAAATTTTGACAGAGAATGAAACAATCACAGCAAAGTAATTTACCGATTTAGGTTTTACTTTAATAATCTCAGTATTTACAGACAGGACTTTGTCGTATTGGTTATTTTCGCCACCAAATATGGTTCAACCTGGAGTCCTGTGCTATTTCATGCTTTGTCATATTTGAAAACATTCAATTTTGCTTTTATACACCACATTTTACAGATTTGTTTGTGTATAATTGCCTGTATGACTAAATTAAAATTTTTACACCTCGATGTCAAAGTCAACTTTATTGTCAATTTTAGCATTTGCAAAGGACGTAGACGTGATGGAAATAAGGTTTCTCTGTGATCCCTGGTGTAAACAGATATAGACAGAACATACAAGCAAGAAACATATTAAAGGTTCTGTGTGTAGAAGTAGTGACATCTAGTGGTGAAGTTGCATGTTGCAGCTGAAACCGTTTATCATGATTTAATCTAAATATCAGAGGATTCAAATTAAACCGAGTTCTTATACCAACATCAGATTAGTGATGTAACCTTTTTTTTTCTGTACGACCTACATAAAGAAAATAAAGCTGCAAACCAAAAGCTCAAATTAAAACTAAAAGCTTTATGACTGAAAAACATTTTGAGGTTTGTGTGTTTGTCTAATGTGTGTCTGTCTCATGTGTGTCTGTCTCATGTGTGTCTGTCGCATGTTTGTCTGTCTTATGTGTGTGTGCGTGTGTCTCATGTGTCAGTTGAGGTTTGTTGTTCCCTAACAGCTGTGACTTTCTCTGTCAACACGTGACTGTTCAGCCTGATGTGATCACACCCAGAGTCAGGACCAAAGATAAAGATAATATCTACAATTTATAGTTTAATCTTTATTTAATTACACTAAAATAAAATATGACCACGACTACGACTGGATCCTGTTCAACCTTTCGTGTTACTACTTGTTAAACTGCAGCATGTCCTACTCCTTCAGTCTGTCAAATTATCTACAAACTAAGTCAAGCCTTTCAGAATAAACACCTCCGTTTCCTGTTACGTCTTCCAAAATAAAACACCAAGATGTTCTCAAGCTTCAAGAATCATTGAAGGAGACTTGAAGGAATATTCAGCGTTTTGAGGCAGTTTTGCTGATTTTCTTTATATCACCTTAATTTATATGAAATATACAGTGAGGTGAGGGTTAATTATATTAAACATACAAACTGTTTTTGTCTAAAGGGGAAAATATCCACAGACCAAAAAAAGTGTCAAAGTTAGAGACAGTTTAAAGATGGACAAAGCATCGCCACCTCCTTACACTATAAGGAAATGAAGCCAAAATATCCCAGATACGAACTCCGCCATCTCGCAGCAGAGACGACATTTGAAGCAAGAATCTTGGAGGAAAAATTAGAACTACCTCATTGAAAGAAAAACTATGTAGACGTGTACGTGACAATTTAGTGGGGCCCACATCCAATCTGCAAAATATGGGGGAGGTTTATTACCTATATTTCAGCCAGCCACCATGGGGGAGTCAAGATCCTTTGGCTCGATTACATTTCAGTTGTTTATTTTTTTTTTTTTTTTAAATCACGATTTTTGACATTTTTTGCTCCATCATCAAACAATGGAGGTGAATGGGATTCAATTTGTGGTGTTGAATATTTAATGGCTACACCTCTGTGCATAAATCATCATAACAGTTAAAACATTTTTTTTATTCCTGTTTTTAGCTGTGAATCTTTTAATTGAACTTGAAATGCAACTAAATGAACTCCGCTGCTTTTATAGTGAAGGCCGACCCTCCTTGTTTTCTGTAGCACGGCGTGCAACTTGACGCTCTGGCCCAGGAGGCAGCGTGTCGCACAAGTGTCTCTGGCGGTGCTGCTCCTCAGCGAGTGGACCCGGCGGACTGCGGCTCTCCTCCCGGGAGTTTCCCGGGTTTACCTGCTGGAGGCGGCGTCCACCTTCCGGCTTTTTAAAATATGCATTTTTTAATAACTTGTCAGTCTTTACAGTCACTATTCCAAGCTTATTGCAGCAATAGTTTTATTCTTAGGCACATGGTGTTACAAATAAGAAAACTTCTCTGACATGAATGAAAACACTGGGCCGTAAAGAAACTGTAGAGAAAAAAATGTCCTGAAATCAAAATCAGTCAACTGTTATTCAATGTGAACTTCAGTTTGTTTCTAACCTTCTAACCCTGCCAATCTACAACAGCCAAACCATAGATTGTAGAGAATGAATGAAACTGGGCTGTAGAGGATCTTTACCAACAGGAAAACATTCTTAGAAACCGGATGAAAACTGATCAGAAAGCTGTTTGCATCTTGAGAAACACTCCTTGCTGCACATTGACAAGACGGCCATAAAAAATGAAAGATATAAACAAAGAAGACCTTGCATTCTCATTCAGTTCACTGTCATGAGCCAACAAAGTACAACTAATAAAAACCTTTACAAACATTCAGTCATCAGCTATCCACTGACCTGCTGCACTGAGGAGAGCACATTTCTCCATCACGAGAAAACGGTTGATGTGTAGCACTGTTCTTGCATATCTGATTTAAGCATCGTAAAAAATATATTAGGTATTATGGCAGGTTTGTGTTTTTCATTTTAGTTTGAACTGAAAAAGCTGCAACATGCAAATCACTGTTCAATCCTCTGGCCTGAACCTTCTTTAGGTATGAATCCAACTTGGGAATACAGCTTCACAAGTACATCCAAGTCTGAGATATTGAGAGATTGTGGATGTGCAAACACCATTTACAGTTTAGTGAAGGCTGAGTTTTTGTTTAATGTGATGTGACTAGCATAAAACAGTGAGTATGAAGAAAAGATCAACCAGTGCCATTCATAACTGGATCCATCAGTGTTTACTGGCCCCATTGTGCTTTTTTACAGTCTTTGTGGAGTCCTTATATATAAGCAGTCTCTCTGTGGTGTGATGCGGAAGGTGGTTACTCTTGGCTCTTACAATACATGCAGCCATTGGAAAGAGTTTGTCGAAGCCGCCCGAGGTGGCCGGTACTGCCAGCAGGTTTTTGGCGATTGCCTGGAGCATGGGAAACCGATCAGCAGATTTCCAAAACAGTAGACTGGAGTTGCTCTCCCACAGCGGTTCAGCCAGGTACATATCAAGCTCAGACTCAGACTTCATGGTCTTTGCAGGCAGTTGGAGGAAGCTGAAGATGGACTTGCGCTTGAGTTCATTTCCACTGACTCCATCGCGGTTGTTTTCATCTTCGCAGGCACCAGATGCCTCCATTGTTGTGTTGGTCTGGTTCTCCTCTTGGTCCTCGGGCTCTTGTTTAAACTCCTTTTTGATCTGGTATTTATCAGCTTGCACAGAGGGAGGTGGTAAGGCCCCCATTTTTTCTAATGTGGCTTCCATGATGGTGTGAGCAAGGTGCTTTGTTGGCGGAGACAGGAAACCTGTCTTGTAATCCAGTTTGACATCAGCAAACGGCTGAAAAATAAAATATATGCAAGACAGGGCGAGATATTTTAATTGATACACTCCACATATACAACATAGAGCTAAATATATAAACAAATATACTGAGTTTTAAATCAAAATTAAGATGCCCCTGCAAAATTGCATTTTGAAGCATTCAGTTCATCAGCTCTCTGGATAGTAAATAGTTGACAGAACAGTCAGAGCTCTCTGCTAAATCAGTACCTGCATTTTGATCCTAGGGTTAAGCACAGCAGCGAGTATCATGTCCCTCTGGTGAATTAGGGATTGGAATTGTGTGTAGAGGCCTTTGCGCAGAGCCTTGTTGAAGTGGATGTAGTTGGTGGCACTGCTTTCCAAGATTTTATCCAGTCCAATGAGAGAGGGTATGATGAAAGATATGGTCACACCATTTCCTTGCAGGACCTTAGTTGTAAGAGGCAAAAGGGAAATGTTCACACGTGCTCTTCTACAAACAATATCTCTATAACAAATACTTTTTGGAATGTATTTGTATTTAGGGGTTCACAAGGAAAAAGAAAGGTCTTATCCTTGAACTAAAGCTCAATGTACAACTAATTAAGACATGCAGTGTTTCATCTTGGATATTGTTAGCAGCTAATGGCTAAAGTGCTTCATTATAAGATTAGAATAGATAGATCTTTATTGATCCACACCTCTGGGAAATTCACTTGTTACAGCAGCAGGCAGGTCAAAATAGACATAACTAGGCTCAACAGTTAAGCATCCCTAGAAGCACACAGTCGGCCAAAACCACTGTCAATGAAAACACGCAAAAAGTACAGACACACACAAAAACACAGAAAGAGGTCGGAGCTACTGTAACTAGCTGCCACTCGTACGCCGTCATCTTAAATCACTCAATGTCAGTCACTCAGGGACATTCACATTTCTTCTTAAAAAGGTCCAGTGTGTAGGACTGAGGGGATTAATCAACAGAGTTTGTAAAATAATGATCAAAATTATATTTCAATTAGTTTATTATCACCTGAAACAAATTTGGGGTGTTTTTGTTCTTTGTTCCCTACATTGAGAGGGGGGTCCTCTTCCACAGAGGCCGCCATGTTGAACAGAGAAACCAAACATAGGATATAGAGAGGGGTCTTTTGAGTTTTGGTTATCTTAAGGCCACTCCTACATGCTCGGAAGGGGGAGCGAGAAGCAAATGTTAATCTGTCTGTTGTAAAATGGTTGGTTGTAAAATGCGACTTCACCACCAGATGCCACTAAATCCTACACACTGAATCTTTGCTTGATTAAGGCCCACAAATAGGTCCTAAAGGAGTGAGGATTGACGTCCTCTTTTACCTGTAAGGCCTCCTCAAAGGGCTCAAGGAGACTCAGGATGTCCAAAACTTGCTCCCTCTTGACCATGATCAGTGGAGGGGCGCTGGCTGTGTCGCTGGCCTCTATGCGGGCCAGGGCAAGGACCTTTAAAACGGCGCTCCAAGCAGACTCCTGCACCATGCGGCGTAAAGACAGCATCATGGAGTTCCAGCGACAGCTACTGGAAGATGGGCACAGAGACACGTTGCACTCCCTCAGCAAAACCTAAATGAACGAAATGACACAAAATGGTGAGGTTGAACCAAATCAAGAAGTAAGCATCTTACCTTTTTGAATCAGTGTTACCATAAAGATTAATGATAACATGTGCCCAACATAAGGAAAAAATTAGCACAGAAAGACAGTAATGACACTGAATGAGACATAACAAGATATTTGTAAATAGACCAGTCCATCGTATAACCCTCCTCTGACCCAGTGTCAGGTTTGGACTGGCTGCAGCCCCGCCGCAACCCCTCAGTTTTAAGGCATATAGATAAAGGATAGAGTATAACCATTTATTTGACAGTTAACAAAAGGAAATGTATTTTACATTAGATACTACCAGTAAGTCTGATGTCTGGGATTTAGTGTGTCCCCACACAGTCGAAATTATTTAATGTGAGATATTCTGCGATTGATATGCACACGTAATGCAGTGATTTATAAAAACTTAATGAAAAGCACAACACAGCCTAGTGCCAACTCTCTCGATGTGAAATCTAATAATCTGTAATATAAAAAATACTTTGACAGGGAGCGTGAAATACGTATGCTCGTATATTTCTCCTACCTCACTCCAGTAGGCGCTGCTCCTAAAGAAAGCCACTACGTTGTTGACCTGTAAGAGCATGTTCTCCACCACTCTGGAGTTCCTCAGTGCCTCCTTGATTACTAGCTGCAGTGTACTGGCCACACAGGTGATCCTTTTCCCGATGTGCGTCTCTGAAAAAGGGGACTCGGTTTCCGGCAACTGGTTGGACAAAAATGCCAGTGTCTCCTTCCCATTTGGTTCTCCCTTGTTGGCGGAGCAGATGATTTTGTAGTCGCAGAACAACTTGTTCTCTGACAAGGTTTCTTTGGCCTGGTTGGTGAGGATGAAGCCGATGCTGCGAGGAAATATGCCGTAGCTGAGCAGCACGTCTTCCAGCTCGCTGGCCACAGCGGCACTGAGGTTTTTGTGGCGTAGATGTCGGACCGCCACGATGGGACGCCGGATCTGCCAGGAATCACTGACAAAGTGGAGCTGCACGACGACGACGGGCTCCTCCACTGGTTGGGACTCATTCCCAGCCCAAAGGTCAAACGTGACATGAATGGGTTTCTCACCCTCTTTGGTGCTTGCAAGGCAGGCTTTAAAGTCACGGATCAGCTGAGGCTTGATTGTTCTTTCCACATCATTGTAGAGCTGCAGGCTCATGGCCCGCTGGGATAGCCTGTTGTATTCAGGGCTAATGGAACTGACAAAGTTCCTAAAGCCTGCGCCTTCCAAAAAACTGTGTGGAACAAAGAATCATTAATGTGGCGAGTGTGTGAGGAGGTGATAGAGACTGGTGATCAGATTTCCACATCACCACTTGGTAGAAATTCGGATAACTAGCCTTTCTGCTTTAGTGCAGTAATTCAATAAACACAAATATAGTTGCTTGATCGACCAAGGAACACAGACTCATCAAGTAAGTTCTTTAACTTGCAGATGAACAAACTTGGGTATTTTGACAACTACCCCACAGGGACAAATAGACAGCAACGAGCACTGAAGATCACCTGAATGGCAGCATGTCGTCAGCGATCATCCTCAGTGCTGCATCAACAAACTTTTTCTGGTCCACCGCCGTGGCTGCTGTTGGAGCACCTGAGTTGGGACTGGGACTGGAACTGGAACTTGAGCTGGGGGTCAAGGGGGGACTCGGAGAGGAGACCTCTCCCAATGAGGCCAAAGCTTCTGGAGGTGGATCAGCCACCTCCTGTCTGGAGTTCTGCCTGACCTGCAGAAAAGCAATAAGTAGGAGAATAAAACCAAGTCGGCCAGCTGGGAATATCTTAAACATTTAGACTTTTATAGTTAGGCATCCAAAACCAGCTCTTAAAGTTTTGCCAGGAAAGAAATCACGACAGGACTTGGCTCAGCGTCTAACAAAACGTCACACTTAAAGTCCACCTGTAACGCAACATCTTATGATAATCCAGAATACTCTCAGGGCAGAAATATCTTATTATTTTCGTTCATAGTCTGATCAGCAACCCACAAATGACCAAAACACTCATTATAACTTTGTAATAACTTAATAAAAATACCAGTTTTATGAGTTAAAGCAAGCAGTGTAATACAATCACCTGGCATGTATTACCATACCAATACTGGGTAGGGGCTTCCTTCACTCTAAAGTGTAGTTCACACTACACAATTTTCAGCCAGATTGTCAGTTGCAATTGTGTTTTTCCAAGTCATCGACAAAAGCCCCCGATCAGCGGTTGATCAGCATTTTTACCATCAACATCCCAGTGATGATTGATAAACTGCAGCAGAGCGTGGAAATGAGAAGCAATGAGCTTTACAAAGTACCAGCAAAATGTCTCTCAAAATACCTGTCCTTCCGCAGACGGTTGAGTATCAAGGGAAATGCTTTCAGCAGCACTTTTGAACAAGCCCAGATACACCCTCTGTTTCATGTGGAAGTTCCAGTGATTGTTCACGGACGTGTTTGTCCTTCAAGAGAAATAAAAAGTGTGCATTCAAATCACCGTCGTCCCTGATAAAAATAGACTGCAGCAGCCACGCGACTGCTTTACATCAACCTCGTCAAGTTTCACCACAAACTAGCCCACCTTCCAGGGAGCAGCTTGGCAATCTCAACCCACTTGTTCCCTAGGACGGCTTGGGCTTTGTAGAGGATAAGTTCTTCTTCATTAGTCCAGGGTTTCTTTTTGATCAGTGGGTCAAGCTGGTTGTACCAGCGCAAACGACAATCTTTCCCCAACCGCCCTTTTAAGGACTTGGCAATTAAAGACCACTGGCTGGTGCCGTACAAGCCCACCATCTCTGCTATCTGTCCAAAGCAGATACACGTGCAAATGCAGAAGTACAACGTGAGATGGGACAATATTCGGTAAAAAACTCTTTAAGTAAAGTCTGTATCTGATTTTCTGTGTCATTTTTTAAACCTTTTCATCTTCCTCTTTGGTCCAGTTGTCTTTCACTACAACAGGATTCAGACGTTGATTCCAGCGGCGCCTGCACTGGATTATTGTCCGCCCCTGTCATGGCAAGAAGAAATAAACCTTCTTTTAATTAGTAAAGCAGGTTTTTGCATTAGTCAAGGTTTAAATATTCACCGTAGGACATTGGTTAGCCTTCAGAGATTTACATTTCCTTTTAAATTATAGACACACATCTCCAACCTATCTGGGTTTTCACCCGTTCCATTAAGCTTTAGTTCACATCGCTGATTCATTCATTCTCTTTCTCAACCGATTTGATTTCTGAATACTCACGACTAAAACAGAGGCGATGGTTCTCCAATCGTCCGGAAATTTGTTGACCAGAATTTTGAGATTTTCATCCTGAACAGAGGAAGAAATCATTTTCCAGATGCACAATAATTTAATGTCAGCTTTAATGTCGACTAACGGGTACCGGTTATCAGGAACTCATAACAACAAAATGGGTAAATCAGGGAGACTAGGATAGTTGTGAGAGCCATGTAGTTTTTATAGAATTTATAGTTATATTTAACATTAGCTAACAAATAAATGTGGCATTTGCTTAAGCATCGTCCGTCCTCCTGTTAGCATGCAGCATCAAATTTAAGTGGCCAATGTAATTAAGTATTGAAAATATAGTGAGTAGCTCCAGATAACATTAACTGGTAAGTGGCCAAAATATGAATATCAGAGTGTTGAAAGGACGAAATAGGTTTTAATGTCTTCCTTTCACTCACCTCTTCCTGAGTCCATTTGACTCTCAACTTGGGAGGATCAGTCTTCTTGGCTGTGTCCGAGTCAGTGTTGATGTATAGATTACTATCCCTGCTTTCTTCCATGCTGCAAACCCAGTTAGAAATCATATAAATAGCTTTCACATTGGAAAACACATTGGAAATAAACATCAGACGTCTCAGCTAAATGTAGACAATGTGCACTAAGAGATCAACACGTTATATGGTTGATATGAATACTGTATATTTGATCACATCAAATAAACCTAACCCGTTAAAACATCAGCGAATACTTCCCTCTGTTTGGAGGGAGTGTGTTAAATGCTACAAATAAAAGTCTGAGTGATGTGCTCAAAGAGAGATGTGAAATTAGATCAACACTCTCCAGGCCTATGAAGAACAAGATGCTACAACTGATTAATAAACAGTATTTAAAAAGGTCCAGTGTGTAAGATTAAGGTGAAAGGGATCTATTGGCAGAAATTGAATATAAAATAATCCCACTGATGTTTTCACGAGTGTGTTTCATCTAAATTGTACAAATTGTGGTTTTCTTTGCCGTAGAATTGGCCCTTTATATTTAAATACTTAATAGTTACATCAGGAGCGGGTTATTTTTACAGTAGCCCAGAAACCTTTTGAGTTTTTATGACAACTAAAGGCCACCATAGGTTCCCGCTCATGTTTGGAAGGTGGAGGACAACTCAATTCTACATGCTGAACCTTTAACCTGGCTATTCATTTAGAAGTATTCATCCAGTTTCCATGAGTATGTACTATTTCACTATCATTTCCAACACCCTCAGAAATATGTTGTTGTGTATTTAGTAAACTGAGTCTGTGATGTTTTACTTTAAATACTAAGCAGATACCGTGGGAATACACCAAGCATGCACATTGTGCTCAATGACTTTGTGTAAACTTTACGGTTACTGGTTGTGCCTCGCAGCAGGGAGCCAAAATAGGGAAGTTGAAATAGCTTAGCATGGCTAACTCTTGTACACGATGAAGATAACGTTAATTGACAAACACCGCAAACCTACGCGACATTTTTGAAGGCGAAATTTAGCGATCATCCTAATGAGTGTGACTTGAAGATGAGATAATAAAGAAATTCCTGCATTGACGTCAAATCGAGCAACTGCTTACGGGAAACTATGGGGCTCAACTTTTCGTTCTCACACGATCTCTACAGCAAAGAGACCTCTTCTTTCAAAACTACAACAACTTTAGACTGTCAACTTTACAGCTGGGAGACATGTCCATGTCCATCCCGATCTCACACACACACATTGTAGTTCCTCAAACAGCAGGAAGTTGAGTAGCACGTTCCCTAACTCACCCGCGCGACATGTCCGCTGTGTTGTCTCGGGTCTCTGCCTCCTCCACACTGCTGCCGCTGCACACTCAACTTCTTTCTACACAAACACGTACGGTGCCGCCGCCAAACACACTCGATGAAAACGTGTGCTACTACAACACAGAAACCGGAAGTTGTGGCACCGTGGGGACAATCGAGGGGCGTGTTCAACAACACTATGGCAGCTCAACCATGAGCTCAACTGGTTCCGGAGATGAACAGGAGGCGGAGGTGGTTGGCGACTACTGGGCTGTGAATGGTCAGGAGGTGGGAAGAGACGGATCAGAAGGTGAGATGGGAATTGAAGTCAATGGCGGGAGAGGAGATTTTTGGTCCACAAGTAGACGAAATCGTCAGTGAAAGGGGAATAGCCAGGTGGAGGGGTTGCAATCGTTGTGAGGAGTGGGATGAGGTACACTGTTAATAACATTGGTAAAGAACAAGAATCAATAGAAATCCAAGTATGGACAGAAACAGACAGCATAGAGATAGTGAATTATTATAATCCATGTAAAAGACTGATACCAGAGATATTAAATGCAGCAAGTGGACCGGTCCATGGCAGAGTAGTGTGGTGCGAAGATTTTAATTCACAGTACATTATGGGGATGCAATAATACAGACGATTCTAAGTGTCAATCATATTTTTCTGATTAATAAGTTCCTGAATAATTTCGCAGCCTGCAGTTGTTTATGGCCTTTTGTGTGCATGTAAAATGCAGCAATGTATTTCAATGTGTGAATTTGTAAAAACAAAACAAATATATATAGTCATAAATCCATATAGGTCATAAATCACGCCTCTTCCATGTTCATGGATGGGAAAGTTAAAGCACACATCAAATACATTTTTCTCCAAGAGGTTTTCAATCATTTAGGTAGTTCTATAAATCTGATGTATGGGGTGTTACTTTTTCCAGTTAGTTTGATTTAATTAGTAATTTAATGCTATAAAAATGAGGTGAAACGTCATTAGAGACATCTGAGACTTATTCCCAATTGGTCGAGCAGGTATATCGACTGGACCATCACCCAATCACAACTGTGCTGACTTGGCTCCAAAGCTGCAAAATAGCAGCGTTCGTATCCAGGGTAATTTAGCTTAATTTCTGCATAGTGGGAGGAAGAGGAGACGTGTCATCCATCTTATTTCACAATCTATGGATGATATACTTTTATTAGGCGTAATTTGTTTGGTTACCAGCACTGTACATTTTTTAAGACTTTTAGTTGGCCATAGCCTTTGTTATCAAGGCATGTGACTGAAAGATATTTTATAGAAAATATTAAGATATACTGGTGTGTGTGGGTGTGTGTGTGTGTGTGTGTGTGTGTGTGTGTGTGTGTGTGTGTGTGTGTGTGTGTGTGTGTGTGTGTGTGCGCGTGTGTGTGTGTGGGTGGGTGTGTCAGTTGCACAGCCTTGTTCACTTTGCACGTTTCAGTCTCAGTCCTTCGCTCTGCTCTCAGTGTTGCCAAGCAACTGTCGGCTCCTCACAGTTACTACGGTAACTTGAACCAGTGGGTCTCTAACAAAATGTACACGTTTATCTTCAGACCATATTTTGAATGTGTATCACGAACACAGCCTAGGAACCTGAAAGCTGTCGCCTTCGTGTCACTCACACAATGGTAGTGGTGAAAATGTGGGAAATCATATCTGTTAATGCAGTTTTGCATGTGTGTGTATCACACAACCTTGGCTTCTGTTGTATTTCACTTGTTTACCACTAAGTGGGGCCATTCTACAGTATTGTAGATTGTGAGCTGCTTTTAAAGCTGCATCTTTTCACCTGATTATTGACCTGTTACTTTCCATATTTACTATTTCTATAAATTGTTCCATTTATTAGGATCATTTAATTTGATATGAGTGATCTTGAGTTTGTATTTTTTTTTAAACCACATTATATGCACTCAGGGATGTTTCACTGATGACAAGTTACTAAGACAGTTGCACATGTTCACGCTGGGATGCGCCCAGTACAACCACAGCAGGGGTTTGGGCATTGAACTAGCAACACAACTCCACTTCCTCCTTAAGGCCCCCACTGCCTCCGAGACGTGACGTGTCATTGGGTTGTGTGAGACGTTTTCTGTAATGACCCTCAGAAATGAGGTTACTTTTAAGTTAAGGAGAAAAATATCTGAAAAGACGTACTGATTTCACATTGAATAAAAACACATACAAATGGTGTACAAGCTGTACATGACTGTGAAATAAAATTAGCAATGCCATTACCTACAGAGTGTTTCATTTTTGTATTGTGGTTTCAGTTATTCCACTGGGATCTGTTTGTAGTGTTCACAGATGAAAACAGTTTACTGACACCCTTGGAAACACACACACACACACACACACACACACACACACACACACACACACACACACACACACACACACACACACACACACACACACACACACACACACACACACACACACACACACTGTATACCCAACCATCAGTAGGTCATGGTTAAGAAACCACTGTGCTACAGGTTGTTAGAGGAGCTCCTGTGAGTGTTGCCAACAGAGCTGCTGTAATGTTATCACGTACTCAAGTGGTCTGACAGGTTTGAGTCCAGAAACACTTAGCATCTGAAGTCCAAGATTTTAAATTATGTGTAAATTCAAGTATTATCAGCAGAATGTTCTTTAAGTAACACAAGTCAAATTACTCTACTCAAGTACACTTTACTATATATGATTAGGATTGTAAATGCAGTAATGCACTGCTACATACTGTTGGACCGCCGGATATTTCTAGTTACAACTGAGTGGATTTGCAATCCACTCAGTTTTTCCTGAAAGAGGCATTCTGTTTAAGAAGCTCTACGTTATGCACCTATATCTAAATATGAAATGGAGAAACTCAAGATTAATCAAAGTATTGCAACTTAGAACAATTACATGCTGGTTAGTCATCAAGAACATTGTTTCTTTTATGCACACGTCATCATGTGTAATGGTTCAATCAAAAGAACATGTCAACGTTTGGACATCTGTTTGATTTATTAACATGTTTACTATGTACACACCCACACACATATGGATTTTTGTTCTGCAGTCATCAGCCCATAATGCTGCTGCTGCTGGCAGCGTGACAGCTCTGTGTTTACAGGATCAGTCGGGAGTGACAGCTTCTCACGCAGGGTTACATTTTTTAGAAAGGCAAACAGTGAACAAGCAGAGTCAGAGAAGCATTTGTCTCCTGTCCCAACCTTTCATTCATTCATTCATTCATTTAAAGCCGTTAATACATTGTGATTTCCCTGTTAGTGTATTTAGTTTCATAGAAAAGCATCTAATCAAGTGTTCTGAGAAATTAAAACTTTCGAGGAGGTAAATAGTAATGTGCTTTCTTCTGGAATTGCTGCTTCTTTAATATCAGACGCATTAACAAGACTGCATGTGTATATGAAAGACAATATAAATCAAACTCAAGGACATCACATGTTCATTTTCTAACTGTCAGCCGCCACTGCCAACATCTAACTCCATCCATCTCTAATAAGGCGGAGAGGCACTTCATGGTTTACACTGATAAAATCCCATGGCTGCAGAACATGATCCTATTGCTACTGTATATTTATAGATGCTAGATACAGTATTTTCACAATGACACAAACAATTTAGCCCATAGACTGTACTTAAAGATGGATGACATGACAGCGCCCCAAAAGTGAAGCCAAAAGGTAATAAATCCTGCCTCCCATGTTAGCGGAGCAAAGGTAAAAAATTCAAAATACATGTAAAATAAAAGTATCTCAGATATGGTTTCTGTCTGTGTTCATTTTTCCAGCAGCATGCAATGCAAAATATGGCAGCATTTGTATCTGGGATATTGGGAGGAAGTTGGGATACGTCGTCCATCTTTATATATAATCTAAGTTATAGCCTGTTACATATTATGAAATAAAACTAATTAATATCACTGTCTATAATAATGTCCAGACAAACAAATATGAAAAATGTCCTAGTTTCCAGCATTGAAATAAAAGCATAATTCACATAAACCAAATAAACAACATCATTTACATCATGTACTGTTTTTTTCCCCAACCTCCTTTGTTCCTTTGATCAAATATTTTCTTCAGGTTTTTAAGGAGGAAGAAAACCCCAGCTGAATCCATTTTTTCATCACTTGCTTTCTTAACATCGTACTTTTATCTTTTCTTTTTTATGTGCTGTTTTATGTAGTAAGAAAAACGAATGAACAGGAAGCATGGGAAGTTTGTGAGGCACAACAAGCTGTCCTTGTGTCACAGAGTGAAGCAGCAGTTTCCCTGAGAAATCTTATCCTGCACAACAGTGTCAAATCAGGTCAAAGCCAATAGAGTCCTGAACAATCTGGCAAAAACATCACACTGATATCTGGTGTTAAAAAACGATTTAAAAGCTACATTTTTACAAACTGTCTCCATATCATTGAAAAAAACTAAAGTAATTTCTTTAGGTTTTCTGGATCTGAATCTCAGTTTTAAAGCACACTGGAAGATAAGGGTTGTGTATTTTACACCCCCTCTACAGAGATGTGTACAAACAACTTTTAACAGGTTCATCATTTCTTTGCAAAACGAATATAAAGTTTCTCCCACATCTTAAGAGCCTTGTGTATTTGGTAAGATCCCCCCAAACCCTTAAAAAAACTAGTAGAGAAAGAGAACAACAAGTTTCCATGGAGCACGGGCATGAACATGATCGGAATCAGTGTCACCTGGTCTCATCCTGACTGGTCTCATTTAAACAGCTCTCTCCAGCATCAACATCCGAACCAAATGAGGGAATGTATTTTAGAAAAATAGTGACCAATCCATCCAGAGACTTGTAGAATCAACGTGCACCACACTTGTTCTGGCGCCTCATGGTGGCCCAACAAATTAGCAAGACAATGTATATTGATTCTTCCATTAATCTGTCGACCGCCATCTTTGAACCTTTAAAAATACCTCATCGCAGGCAGTGGGTTTTATACGAGGCCCCCTTTTTACTACACCCTCAAGAGGAACTATTTGGAAATTTCCACAGAGGTCAAACATGATAAATACACAGTGGGTACCACGGTGTGGGAGGAGCTCTTGTTTCCACGAGACCTCAACGTCTCACAGAAAGCTGTCGTCGTTGCCCACGAAGGAGAAGCCATTGAAGGCGTTGTTGCAGCTGGTGCCGGCGTTGAGCTCCGGCGTCCGACCCACCGAGCTGGGAACCATCTCTCTGGTGAACTCTGGATCAATGTGTTGAGTGTCAGCTGGACCTCTCTGAAACATGAGGTCATCGGGTAATGAGGTGAAGTTTCTGCTGACAGGTTTTCATTTGTTTTTTTTTTAGCAGGACGAACGAGTAGCTGTCCTTACATCATCATTGTTGTTACTATGGTTACATGCGGGTTCCCACACTGATTTTGTCTTATTTTTGGCTTTTAAATCAATCTCTTAAAGACTTTTTTTAAAGATGTGCTTTCTCAGGACTTTATTTTTATTCATAAATTGTCTTTAAATCTAGCTCTGATGTTACCGGCTGTTTCATCATTTTATAACGATTAACTGTACTTTATTTTTGACTGTTTTCTCATTTGTAACATTTTCATTCTTATATTTGTGCGCAAATGTTTGATGCTCCATTTTCTTTTCACTCAATCCTTCAGTTTTAATGTGTTAAGTGCCTTGTTACTAACTAAAGTGATAGTTTTAAGCTGAAATTATATATATAATAATTTCAGTAATTGATATTAATAAGTATAATAATCTATAAATTGTTTGTATATGAAGATGAGATGATTAACTAATTGTCAGTTACAATTAAAAAATTTAACTAACTAAAATTCTTTAGAGAAAAATAATGTTGACATCTATCGGGCAAATTTGACAAATATGATCAGGGGATGAAGCATAAATAAAAATAAAACACACAAAATGTGACCACGAGTGACGAGAGTCAAACTCTAACCGAGGCTGAACTGGACTGACATCGGGAACAGGGGATTAAGGAATTTGAGAAAATGTGCAGTGGATCAGCTTTCGAGAAGACAACAAGAGGGGGTATTGTCACTGAAAAATGGAGGTTGAGTAAAAGATAGTGCAGCAGATATGTGAGAAGGCACCAGAGTGTCTACAGGGACACACACACAGCTGACTGACGACAGGGAGCAGGAGCAGACTCACCACATTGGGGTTGTAGGGAGGAGTGATTCTCTTGTGGTCGAGGTCGTCCCAGTTGATTGGAGCGAAGAAGGGGTGGTTTTTTATTTCTAACTATAAATAAAAGAAAGAAACGTACAGAATATGAATATACCATCATTTTCAGAACTTCCTATCAAGATTTCAGATTCAAAATGTCATATATCCTTAAAAAAAGTCCAAACCCTTAAAATATTGTCTTATATTTTCATGAAGGGCTGAGACTAGTCCATGGTTCAAGCTAAATTTAATGTAGTTGCCCTTTGAAATTATCCTTTGTCTCAGACTTAGCTTGTGACCCCTCTGGGAAAGCATCTGTCTTGTTGTGCAGCTACAGTTGAGAATTCTTTTGATCACACTCACAAAGTCAGCGATGGCCCCGAGGCGTCGGTGCTGGTCCTTCTGCAGGAGACCCACCAGCAGAGAGCCCAAGGCCTCAGACTTCCCCTGAGGCAGAGATAGCGTCTTGTGGAGGATCCCATCATACATTTCACTGACGTCACGGCTGTAGAACGGAGGCTGAAGCAAAGGGACGAGCGCGGAAAACATTAGCGTCACGCGATACAATTTAGCTAATTTGCCGAGATACAGTACAGTCACTCCGAAGGAAACCGAAATTCCATGAGGGATATATAAGTTTAGTCTTATACCAGCTGTGTGTAAGGGAGATGAAGATGAAGGCAATTTATAAGAATTAAAAACATACTGAAGCATCAAGTTTGACCTTTGACACCTTAACCTGTACATATGGACTGAATGTGAAGTAGTTACTAGTTGCCTAAACCTAACCCTTAACTCTAACTTTGACTTAACTTGACTGAAACCTAACTCATAATGTTTTAACCTTAAACTCTATTGATTTAAGTTATGGTGACTTGCTTTTTTTTTTACCAAAAAGGAAGACAAGTCCTCATAGTGGGACTATATAAATGGATTTAGGTCCCAACAACATATTAGGTTATACCTGTACACACACATACAAACACACACACCAGACTGTAGTTCATCTCATAGAGAACTGCTCCCAGACACCACCAGTCCACTGTCCGGTCATACGGTTCCTTACGAAGAACCTCTGGAGCCAAGTACTGCAGATGGAGGGATGGATAGAAAGGAGGGAAAGAGAGAGAACATGATTAAGGGAAGGGAAGACAAGATTTACTGCACATGACCTTTATAATCTCTGTCAATTTGAATCGACTGGTGTCAGTTTGGCGAAAACTGGCATCACTACAGAGTCGCTCATTACTTTGGAAGAAAAAAACAAGGGATGATGCATGTATGGAATATGACAGATTTGTGTTTTGATCGTCTCATGTCCGTATATTTCTCACTCACTTCTGGAGTCCCACAGAAAGTCGAGGTCGTTCCCTCGGGCTCCACACCTTCTTTACACAGCCCAAAATCTGTCAGTACCACATGGCCCTGCACACACAGACATGAGCAGGTATTCTTCACTCAGAGCAATTATGTATATATATATAATTACACATACAGTATTTACAATAGTGACAAAAACAGATGCAGGGGTTTCTGACTTGCCTGAGAGTCAAGGAGAATATTCTCTGGTTTCAGATCTCTACAGTGAACATGAACAAGCAGATCATCATTAGAAATGATCATCATATGTGAATTTAGCTCATATTTCTAAGAAATATGTGACCGTGAATGTGCGAGTCTGTCGGACCTGTAAACGATGTTGAGAGAATGAAGGTAGCCGATGGCGCTCGCTACTTCGGCGGCGTAGAACCTCGCTCTGGGCTCAGAGAAACATCTCTCTCTCTGCAGGTGGAAGAACAACTGCAGGGCCAGGAAGAGAGAGAGAGGAGGAAAAAGAGGGGATATTACAGTAAGTGAGCCAGTATGGAGAACACAAACACATATATCATGCAAAGCCAATATTAATTTGAACAGATAATAGTTCACTTTCACTCATGGTGTGGGGTAAAACATCAGCTCATCAGCATAGAAGGTGATTTCATTTGAGAAAATTAAATAGAGGTTCATTTATCACGACATAGTTACTGTGCAGCCTGTTATGCAAATGTCAGCTGAACAAAGAGGTAAACAAAAAGTACGGTCCAGCAGGCGACATGACGTCAGACCAGGTCAAACTCCAGTTTATTCACAGTCTAGCTGTTTTAATTTCTTTCTCCGGTTTAGGATTAAAAAACAACAGATTTTTAAGAAATAATCGTTGTTGTTATATGTTTGAATGATTTCGCTCCTCCAGACATTGAGGACACATTCACTGAGTTCACCCTCGACAGGCCTTACATTAAATCTATTCAGTCTAAAAAACGTACCTCTCCCCCGTTTACATAGTCCAGGACAAAGTAAAGTTTCTCGGCTGTCTGGAAGGAGTAGTGGAGCCGAACCAGAAACGGATGTTGGAGACTCTTCAGCAGCACGTTTCTCTCGGCCATGATGTTCTTTTGCTGAAGAGAGAGAAGACAAAGAGGTGAGACAGAAGGTAGAGAAGGAGAAGAGGCGGTCCAGAGCCAGTTGTTTACATCTGTAGCGCTGTGTGGCATCGATTGTTTTCCTTTGGCCTGACCTACTTTAAATATGTCCTGTGATTTCATTAATCGCCCTCCTTTGAGAAGCTCACTGTCAGTTGTGTCATTTTATGTTAAACTGTAAATCATTTCCTGATCTATCTGTTTTCATCTTCTCTTTTTAGTTACCGTTTTTTAAATTTGGATCTTTTTATTATTCCCCTTCACCCCTAGAATGTCTGGGGACATAACACCGACATTGCTTTGTTAAGTTATCTCTTAATACATTTAGATCATGGGCCACACAAGAGGAAATAAACGACACCATCTGTAAATCACTGAGCTGGTTTAGTGCCTCTGTATTTATCACATGATTCATGATAAATACATGATACGTGTTGTTCCTGCTTCTTTTCTGCTGAACACGGTTTACAACATGCTCCAAGAGGACTTAAAGTCCTGTTATTGTAAATGACAGCACACTGGTGAAAGCACCTTTGTGTTCTTTGATGATACAAATAGAAAAAAGTGTTTTGTCTTTTGTTTCTTTAGCCTGAAGTTACAGTGCACACACTTTGGACAAAAACAAGATGTGAGTTATTTTTATGCTAAAGTTTTAGCTTCCTATGATACACAGGGTAAACATCTCCCCACCTTCTTTTGCGAATGTTATTTATACATACATTTTCTACTCTATCTGTAATGATTTCACTGTGTCACTACGTGCAGGGGTGGGGGGGTGGGAATGTGGATTTAAGGGCATGGCCGATTGTATCTAATGAAGCTGCATTTTTGTTCTCAGACTGCCCAAAATAATAAAGAGATTATAAAGTGAAGAAAATGGAGGATGGTAGGCGAGAAGTCTGAGAGTAAAAAGTGCATCGGAGAGGGAGAGGAGTACGAGGGGAAGAAGAGGAGTACAAACGCAGTGTTTAACCCAGAAGGAAGTGTTTCTCCTCACATTGGCTGCACATCCGGCCGAGCAAGAGGAACCACAACACTGATGTTGCCAGTTAGAAGAAGGCAGAGTGAGAATTACATGTTTCTAAACAAACAGGCTGCATACTGAAGTGTTTTTAACCTGCTAGTTTGTGGGACATGGTTGGAGCAACTCAGCAATAAATAAACAAGAAATCATGTGTCTTGATTTTCTTAATGGCAGTGAACCATTTAGTGTTCCAGCTGTGAAATGCAGCAAATATTCTCAGTTATTAAATGTGGAATTCTGTATTAAATCTGAAACTAAAGTGTTTTAATTTAGGTTTTAGACATGTACATAAAGACTTAAACAGAGGAATGATGCGGACAACTCGTCTTTGTTCTAAAAACCACACAACGCGACAAAGTGTGTGAAGCAGGTCATTTCAGAGAGTTGTTGGACAAACACTGAAGTCGCACTGTTATTTTCTAGGAGTCATAAAAATTGTCCTTTGTACAGAACAAGCCGTAGATTAGATAAGATTCAGATTGGGTTGCTGGGTCAAAACTCTGTTTACTAATAACACTCAAAGATACTTGTACACACACACACACACACACACACACACGTATGCACACACACAAGCACACACACAAAGATTTGTCCTCTTGGCTCATGTTGACATATTTTCCACCTTCACCTTCTTCAGCCAGAAGTTCAAGCTTCAGATTGAGGTTTTATATCAGTTCCTATCTTTATTGTTGTGTGTATGTGTATTTTTTGTTTGAGTGTTTATGTGCTTTTGTCTATATATTATTTTACTGATCATTGTACTTTTGTGCCTTCTATGTACCTTTCTCCATACTTTCATATAAGCTATCATACGATTCTGTCAGTGATGAGTGATCTATTAACTATTTGTGCCTAAGTTTGTGTGAATGTACTTCTGCATTTGTATATGTCATTTGTACGTTGTTTAATATCATCAAGCAGATAGAAAACTAACCTGCATGGCTAAATCTGGCACAATTACATGTTGGACTTTAGCATAATTACATGTTGAACTTTAGCATGCCTGTTAATGAATGTGCCATGTCACTTTTAAATATATCAGCAGTATGTTAGCATTTCTTATTTTAAATAATGTGTTCTGATGGAATATAAATAAAGAGTTGATTTATTTGAGGCCTGACCACAAAGTCAAAATGTTTGTTTCAATAAAATCTAAACTCTCCTTTATCGAGCTGAGGACCTGAGCTTGAGAACTAAAGTGCTTTTACGTGGCCTTTGGGTTCAGAATCGACTTTATCGCTGAACATGACGACTTCAGAAAGAAGCAGCCGTGATCTGAAATGTGCAGGACAGCAGCGCCCACCTCTTTCTTCTTCAGGATGACCTTCTTCTGCAGCACTTTGACGGCGTAGAATTTGCTGTCGGCTTTGAGCTTGGCGAGCAGCACCTGCATGAGGGGTTTGTTTGTTAGTGCTTTGTTTGGTAAACAGTCGGCGCCACCATCGCCACAGATCGCTGTCAGGACACTGCATTAATCCTGCTCGAGATCAGCACACACACAACACAGATGCGGGATCAGTGGAAACAGATGATCCTGAGAAATCGGAGAGGTGTTTCATGCAAAAAGGAGAAGAAGACGTCTCCGTCCTGTGAAGAGAACTAACACTATTCGTGTGTTGAAATTCAAAGTTGCTATAAAAGTAATGTATTGGTATTAAGAGGGCGTTGTGTAGTTTGTGTGAAACCCTTCTCTGCTGCTGTCTCACTCCACCGTTGACTGGCCGATGTTGGGGCCTCAGTGGACTGTACAGTTAATCATTCATGAAGCTGGCAGCACATTGTGATCAGCCAGGGCCGAGCTGGTCCGCTCTCTGACCCTGTGAGCGGCGTCAGCAGCAATTAAACTGAACCCACAGAGAATTACCGTCAATCTATATGACCCGCCATTAATAACCCGCACCACAGATTTATTTTCATGTCCTCAGTGCAAGGTCACAACGCAGAAGCCTCGTCTGCTTTCAATCACTTTAACTGACGCGTCTCTGGGGGAAAGCGTGTGAGCTGAATGAGTCGCAACGAGGAAACACTTTCAGACTCAGGCTCATAAATAAGTAATGGTAGGAGTGTTACCTTTCCAAAGGTCCCCTTGCCAATGACAGCCAAGAAGTCAAAGTCAGTGGGCCTGGCACTGAAACAACACACAGGGTAATGTATTAAATGCATCTTACATGATCACACAATAACCGCTGAAGAGCTGCATCTCTAAGAGCTGGAAAAGTCACCTGGGAAAAAAGTCAATGTGCTGAAAATGATTCTCTCAAAAAAGTGGCCGTTAGAACCTCCATCATGTTTTCATCCCTGTCCATTTGTTGGTTTGTTAGTTGAGAGCATTACAATGAAAGTCGGTGGAAGGACGTGGTAGGGCTCAGGAAAGAACCTATTGCATTTTGGATGCGAGTCCTAATCAGGGGGAGGAGCCAGGAATGTATTCTCCTTTTCTTTTACATTGCCTGAATTCTCAGATAAGAATTCATGAATGTGTGAAGTGTGGTGCAGCTTGATTGAATTCCAAGGGACAGTTGGGCCTTGGTGGAGGTTAAACCGAACACATTACACAAAATATTTAAAAAAAATCTGATCCAGATGAAGGGATACCATCAGATGTTGATGGCTTATTACCATCATCAAGGAGGTTATGTTTTCCATCCTTATCATTTGTTGATTTGTTTGTCTGTCAGTGGGATTATGCATAAACAGCAGAACTGAAGAGAGGGGACATGGGCAAAGAAAGAATATCCTACATGTTGATGGTGAGCCGAACAAATTGGTGGATTCAGGATTTTTTTTTTTATCCCTATCTTTAACATTATTTTGGAGATTGTCTCTTTTTAATTTCACAGGAAATAATTCATGGATCTTGGCTTAAACAATTGGAAGCATAAAAGGAACTCATATGAGATGTGCTGGAAAGTGAGAGGAGAGTTACTGACTTTGGGTTCGCTGAAGGTCCCAGGTTGACATCTTCTTGAGACGAGGAGGATGGTGACCGTATCTGGAGAATGAAAATAAAAATAAATACAATACAACACACTGAGGATTGAAAACTACATTTTAGAATAATTTCAAGGGAAAAAAAAATATTAAAATCCACGAGAAAACATCTACTACTACTTACTACTCCACCCATCTATCTATCTATCTATCTATCTATCTATCTATCTATCTATCTATCTAACTATCTATCTTCTCTACGTTGACATAACAATATTGTGCATTACAACAATCATAGAATAACTAAGTTGTGAAAGCACAACTTTGCGGTGTGGAAATGTATTTAAGAAAAATATGGAGTTTCAAATTTAGGTGGCTTCATCTGTTGGTGAGAGTGGTTTAATATGAGCATATTAAAAAATAAAACATTTTAGTTTGGAGAGAGAATTGTCTTCACAAACTGGGAAACTGAGTTACAGGCAACATAAGCAAAGAATATTGTTCCTGGAGGTAAGAAGATGATGTATGGAGACGCCCTGAGGTGACATGTGCTTATATAATGTGACATGAAATGAAATCACATCAGAGCAAAAACACATCAGAAGCAGGTGCAGACATCTATTAAATAAACCGCCTTATAATAAGTAGAGTTAAAACAGACCAAGACCCAAACCTAAAAAAACTAAAACAATTCAATGTACTCACATTACAGTCTGCCATTCCTCTCCCACTGCAGAGTCAGCATCATGAGAGGAGAGGAGAGGAGAGGAAAGGAAAGGAAAGGAGAGGAGAGGAGAGGAGAGGAGAGGAGAGGAGAGGATTTTTCAAATCAGCTTTTATCCTTTCAACTTTGAGATGCTCAGAAAACTCATAACCACCTTTTCCATTATGTCTGGGGAGTGTGCTTGTGCGTGTGTGTGTGTGTGTGTGTGTGTGTGTGTGTGTGTGTGTGTGTGTGTGTGTGTGTGTGTGTGTGTCTGTGTGTGAGAGAGAGAGAGATAGAAGGATGTGGAGCGGGCGGCTGGTAATTTGCGTTTGTAAGAAACAAGATACACAATGAGGGCCATTGGGAATATATTCTGTGTGTGTGTGTGTGTGTGTGTGTGTGTGTGTGTGTGTGTGTGTGTGTGTGTGTTTGTTGGTGTGTAAGGACTGTATCATCGAACATGTTTACATCATAAATATTGCTGTTTCAGTTTAATTTGTCAACAAATACGGGATCGCCATCTCTTTCCCCCAAACACACACAAAATAAAAGTTTCAATTATTCTCTTCATTTCTTCAACATCTATCTAAAGGCATAAAGAATAAAACAGAAGTGACACTTTTGATATGTAACTGTTTAAAAAAGACAAATACTGAACCCTAAATCTATAAAGTTGATAAAGACACACAAAAACTACCCAAAGTTCATACACCCTGAAAAACCATACAAGATAATAAGACAATAGGGCAACAGACAGAAAGCATCTCAAGTTGACATTTGGGAGCAGGACAGATGGACACTGGGTACATCCAGTTTGTATTCCTTTTCCTGATTTAAAGTCCTCTGTGTGTTATCTGAGAGAGAACTGAAGAACTCCACACTCTGTCCATCACATCTCTCACTTTCCTTTCAACAAGAGACTTTCTGATCTTTTACACGTGTCATTAAGACTTTTTTAAATTACACTGCTAACTTTTGCTTAATTGTTTGAAAAGGTCCATTCAGACAAGTTGTTCTCACGAACCAACGTGTTGACATATTGAATACTGTGATAGTGTATGAGCTGGTGTTCATTTCTACATAGCTCATAAAGCTGAATATACATGTATATCAAATGCAATATAATAAAACTGATTTTCTTCTTTGCAGTTTGGATAAAGCCTGAATATTATAATGCATGATTCAGAAGGATTGTCAAAAAATAAAAGCAAAAAACAGGGATTCAACAACAAGCAGGTCCAAATGATCTCAGGAATGAATGGAGATAAATGTCTTTTACTAACAACCATCATCCACACGCAAGTTAATCTATTTTCTGCAAACAACGGTAAGCAACAAACAGCTGCTGTGTGTCCAAAGGTTTACTTCACAGAGCGAGCAGCAGACTGTGGATCACTGAATCAACACTAAACTAAAAAATCCCAAACATTCGCCACCGTAGAACAGACAAGAGACGTTTTCCTTCCCAGTGTTGAGACCCTGACTCAACATTTACATAATCCTTCAGACGTTTTAAAAAAATAATCAGAATCTTTCTATGCACACTTATAGAGCTTTCATTCGAATTTCTCACCATAGACTTTTATTCAAAGATACAAAAAGAAGTTAAGCTAACATTCAGGAACCAGGAATGATTTTCTTATCACAGCCTGAACTCTAACTAGGCTAATAGTGATAACACAGGGAGATCAATGACCCGATGGGACTATAAACCTGATGAGTATCTAGACACCATCGTCTATTGGATCACACTTCTCAAAAACACCACTAATGAGGAGACGAGAGAGAATCTACAGACATGTTGCAGAAAACCGTCTCTGTGCTGTAGAATCAAACCACAGCTCAGCAATGTGAAATCAGAAGTTTGCTCACCTGTGTGCAGATACTTGTTCAGGCTCAGGACTGAGGCTGATCTCAGGTCGGATCTCTAACACAGTCAGTCAGTATGAAGAAGGTTCACTTCAACAGAGTGAATCATTGATGGACACTTTCTGAGTTTAAAACACCTGAGGGCGGCTGTTTACACAGGCGGAGCTGGTATGTGTGTGCAATGTCCTCACAAGGATAGAGGTGTAACCTTGCGTGTCTCGTCCACACGTCAAAGTAAAGTTTCATACGGAAGCTGCGTTGCTTTCAAAATAAGATAAATAGCAATAGAGCTCTATTTATCTTTTTGAATTATTTCATGTTTTTATGTAACTTTGCTCTTATGGCTGAGCTGACCGGTTCTTCTCAACAGGTTTTATTGTATGACAGCTAAAACTTGTGTTAACACACATACACACACATACATTAATTTAAATAGACATACTGTAGTTACTTAAACTTGATTTAAAACTTGTTTCTTTTCAACAAACTCATATTAAAACTGCATTCTAGTATCAAACCCTGGACATTCATCCCTCTGCTAAATGAAGCGCAACATTCAAGTAACTTCACAATAAGCAAAACACATCTAAAGAAAGTGTGACTTTAAAACTCTTCAGCACTTTTCCAATCCTGCTGATAAGCATGCTTTTATTTTGAAAGCACCAGCCTCCGGTCTTCTTGGCCTCCTCCCTCCAAAGGACACAGGTCGTGCTCACATGCTGAACCCTCCTGTATGAAACATTTACCATCCAGCAGTGAGCTGATGCTTGAGAGCTGCTGTGTCAGGCTGCAGCAGCATGTCACCAGCGACGCCTGTTGTTCAGGCCTCTGCAGCAGAACATGAGGGAGATAAGCAGCAAGAGCAGAAAGGGCGTGAGAGGAGTTGACACCACCACAGACGACTGTTGCTGACAATATGGTGGATGGGGGGATGTGATGCAAACAAAATAAGTTTATAGTCAATAGTGCAAAGCACAGAACACACCGGCACAAGCACAGGAAATGCAGTGTGTGTGTGAAATCCATCATATAAAAGACGAAGCAGAGACTATGAATCAGACAAGACAGCTTTGGACGTTTATTAATTCATATGGATTGAATGGCATTTGTGACCCGAGATTAACTTCACTCGCACGCTCTCTCACACACACGCTCGCTCGCTCTCTCACACACACACACACACACACACACACACACACACACACACACACACACACACACACACACACACACACACACACACACACACACACACACACACACACACACACACAATCCCACCAGAGAGACACACAAAGAAGTCATACTCCAGGAGCCCTTAAAACTTTCCAGTAAAATAACTCATCTAACAATATCAAATCCATTCTTTTTTTTTAAAACATATTCTGACATAAAATGTAAACATTTGAAAGAACAAACACTCTGAATGGAGTTTCCATCACATCTGAAGAGTAGGCTGCTCCACTGGCTCCATGTCTAATCCATGTTTTTAGTGCTCACATGTGGTTTTTGCACTCTCTAGTGACCAGGTGTGAGAACATCATTGTGTAAAATTCCACTTGGGTTTCACAGTTGTGCTAACATGCCAATGCAAAGTGTCCTTCTTATCTATTAAGATTTGTAAATCACTTTTTTTTGTTTTTGCAAAAGTAAAAACACTGTTGTTTCTGACTCTAGATTGGAGGGTCTGATTTGAAATGAGAGCTCTGGTTATCCCTTCAGCGTTCACAGTAACGATGCAGCGAGAGAAAACCATGTGGGGAATTTGGAGGCAGAAGAAACAAATGACGAGCTCACGGTTTTCTCTCATCTGCCATGACACTACAGCTTTCTCTGATAGTCTGAACAAAATAGCTTATTTGTTGATCTTGCATCTTGTTCTATTAGAATTAGTCTGATAACAAAGGAGCAGCAATATGAAGTGTTGCTTTATACAGTACATCCGTCTCAATTTTTGTATATTGCACAAAACGTGAAGCTTGTAGCAGCTTCACTGACCAGCCTCAGCAGCTGCACTAAACTGGCCACATGTCCCTCGGCCCACAGTACTATCTTTTAAACAACATTTATATTTCCCTTATTTCTTATTAGTACATCTGGAATTTCAGTTTCTTTCACCGATGCTTTTGTCCAAATAGGCAGCAGTTTTTCATGATATGAGGTCTTGTGTAGAGTTCTTTTTTTCTCTGGCTCCTCACCTGGTCTGAGTACAGTTCCAACTGACCCGTGTAACAGCTTGAATTAAAAAGGAACCGCACTCATTCAGGGAGTCAACATATTAAATCAGTTTCTGAGAAGCCCCATTTTGGCCGTGAGTTGCAGCACGACGCCCCTGCAGCAGAGCGAACAGAAGCAGGGGCCACGACAGCTGTGTATTCAAAACAAGTGATGTTCGGTAGTTTGGTAAAAATCAAACTGTGAGACTGAACCAAACTCATCAATTGTAAATCCACCAAACTATTAAAAAAAACGTCTGTTGGTGCCCCTCATGCCGCCTTTAGGCACCCTTCACAGTTTGTCCATCATCTTCAAGACATTCCTCCATTACTCCCCAAAAATAGATGCATTGCCTTGTTCCCCCTTTTACTCAACCACCCCCACCCCACCCCCCCTCTCTGATGGGTACAGGACACCAAACACATGAAAAAAGGGGTCAGGGTCTTTGTCCCTGCAATATAATGAATTTGGCACATAATGATTAATGGTCCCATCCCCTAGCCCAGCCCCCTAATGAGCGGGGGGGGGGGGGGGGGGGGGGATCACTTGAGTCCCTCATCTGTGCTCTTGAACATGAGGATGGCGTTGGAGATCTTGAGGGCGGGGCCAAGCTTGATGCTCATGATCTTCACAATGTCGGTCTGGGTGAGCAGCAGGAAGGCCTCCCCGTCAATCATCTGCAGAGAGGCAACACAGGAGATGTCAATGGTCACACTCACAGAGGAGTCAACAAAATAAAAGAAATATATTTTTCTGCAGCACCTATTCAGCCCTGAAAATGAGAGCCTGCAGTTAAGTATTTTCCCTACGCAAGTGTCTACAGTGCAACATGACAGATAATTATGATGATGTGGTTTTGCTTTATTCACGAGCACTCAGTGATCTCACCTCGTCTTTAAACACACGAGCTTGTTCTTCACAGCCGATTAGATTCTGGACAAAACTGGAGACCTGCAGCGTAGAGTGGAAATGTATAGAAACAGTCAGAAAATAATAACAATAAAGAAATAAAAAAGAAAGTAGGCAATGATGCTCACTGACCTCTTCAACGTTCCATGCCGCTACCTGGCTCGCGTGAATGCCCTGAACGCCAGGCAGCAGTTTACAGTGCTGCTCCCAGCACAGAGACAGAGTCCTGTCTGACTGGCCGCCCAGTGCCGACATGAACAGTGACGGATACACCTCTGAGGACACGTCTAAGGGCAAACATACACATCAAAACCTGTCAATTTATGAACACTTCAGATTTTGACACATCACAGTAGAAACAAACTAGTAATTCCCCAAAAATTGAAATTTTGTGAAATGACACAACTAGAATGGTTATTAGAGCAGCTCAAACCTCTGCAAAGGCCCAACAGTCTCCTTAAAGTCAATCAAGCTGCACTAAATCGCACACGATCATTGATATCAGCTCGCTAAATATAGCAAATTTTTTCATCTAGTCTGTTATTGTTGTGTAATCTGGCTTACAAACAAAAAAATCTACAAAAAACAGCATTAACTACGCCTGAGTGTGTGTATGCAGATGTTATTTCTCAGAGGCTTCAGAGATAGAAAACTGTTTCTAGTGGATAAAGTAAATGTAATGGGAGATGATAGAGGATTAAACACGTTGCTGTCCATATCTCCTATGTTAATAAAGTTCAGTCAAAGAAGGATCAGCCTAAAACTCACTCTGGTAGTCTCTCTGCTGGTTCTTCCTGTATTTGGGAGGACGACCGATCCTGAAAACAGAGAAAATCATACATGTGGGAAAATTAAACCTACACACAAAGGCTTACACACATGCTTACACACAAACATGCTGACACACATGCTTACCTGCCACGGTAATGGGTCTTCTTGGTCCTCTGGCCAAAGAAGAGGTTCCTCTTGCACTCCGAGTCTGACAGCTCAGCCTTCAGCCTGCCCTGGTTACGCTCAGCCAGCGGGCAGCCAGATATGCAGTGATGAGCAGTGAATCGACCAGTCACATGGCCTGAGCCGTCACAACCTGGAGTCGGACACTTCCTGTTTAAATGACAGATGATCACCATCAAATGGAAGTCTGGCCTCAGTAAAATGTCAAGGTAGGGTTGGTAAGTTGTTTCTGAAACACTTTTTGTCTTATTTGCTGAAATCCTCTTCACGTCCTCGGGACCAACAATAAATAAAGTGGCCTGGAAAAACGGAAACATATGCCAGTGGCCCTCGCAGGAATGTAATAAACACGACCAATCCTTTCATTCAGAGGAGACTTCATTCTGGGAGAAATACACTGCAGGACCAGAGACGATGGCCAGAGGTTAGTGAGCCAGTCATAGAAAAGTCGGCTTCCAGCAGGTGTCAGTCCACCTCCATGTGTGTTGGGGGCGTAACTCCGACAAGCGGGCTGATGCAAGGGGTGGAATGTATCGGTGGCATTCATTTCAAAATGCACCCCACTCTTGCCTTTTATAGGATTACCAACTCTAACTTTAACAAGACCAACAATCACACCATTATTTCAAAGTTTGAAAACACTTTCAATGTCTTTATCTCAGGTACTGATGAGAACCTGTTGTGGAAGCTGTACTTGTTGGATCTGGGGTGGCTGATGGGTTTGCAGGGAACAGAGGACGGGTACACCGACTGACCGATGGCAGGAGGCTCCCTCACACCTACAAACACACAAATAAATTCAGATGAGGCTTCACATGTGCACACACAGCAGGATGTTCAACGAACCCTAATCCCATGCAGCTCTGTGTGGCATTATTTCTGTCATGAACTAACAAGCAGTGCAGATTTCTACAGGCTAGATACAGATGACTGGTCAGAGAAGGAAAAGATGTAATATTTACACCTGTGCTTTTTCTACAGAAAACATCTAAAGGTGTTATTCAAGCAGCAGATACGATTATCAGTCAACAGAGTATATCAGCAACATAAATGAAATATAAAAAACTGGTAAAAAAAAAAATTCTTTTTTTTCTTCAAATGCTTTAAAAAAGATACTGAAGGAGTGATTGTCATTTCACTTTTCTTTATCAAACCAGTTGAATTATCATTTACGTGGCAATCTGGGGCCTGACAGAAGAAATTGAAAACCAGGTTTACAATATCCTCATACCGATTTTGTTTTATCAACCATTTAGAAAAAGTTGAGTTACGTCCAGTGGGTAGAATTTTGGAGGATCTAATGCCTGAAAGGGAAAATAATATTCATACTTATATTTTCATGAGTATTAAATCACTTGAATCTAAAAACTGTTTGTGACCTCAGAATGAGCCCTTAATATTTACATCAGGAGCCGGTGCTTTTCCACAAAGTCCACAAAGCTGCACTACCATGTTTCTACAGTAGCCCAGAACAGACAAACCAAAACACTGGTTCTAGTGGAGAGGACCTTTCAGGTTCTTGTTTGAAGGCCAACACAGTTTCTACTGGACGGTGGAGCAAAGAGTATTCAGTTGTACTTTGCAACTTCACCACTAGATCCCACTAAATCATACACACTAAACCTTTTGGTTTATAAAGTATTGTAGTTGCTACCGTGTGGCTCCTGTGTTTTGGAGTCCTGTGGGGGAATTTTCAGTGGGTGACCGGTTGCTTCACACCAGCCTGCTGGATGTATGTCTGGGTGATCTGAGTCCACCCATTCATCATAGACGTGACTCCAGCCGTCATAATGGACCTGAAGGAGGAACAGTTAAGACCATTAGCACCAAAGCCCCAGCTGACAAGTACACACAGTTAGAGCTACAATAGACCTGAGGAAGAAACGTGTTAAACAATATCGTACATATACAAGATCATAAAATTCATAACCTCAGACATTTTGTATTTAAATGTCCAGGACACACACACACACACACACACACACACACACACACACACACAGAGTATTACCTTTATGCGGTGAGTCTCGACCTCCTCCACTGTGGCTACTCTGATCAGACCAGGACTTCGCTTGTCCACGGCCTCCAGTTTCATCTGAGGTTGGAAGCTGTGGGCCGCACGCTGGGGAGGATGAGGGAAGAACAATTTCCTTTCAATAAAGCATTGGCTTCGCTTGCACCATTCTTAGATAGATTCAATAGAACGATACTGTGAATGAAGTCCAAAACAGATCTTTGCTCTCACCACTTTAAAGGCATCAGCAGCCACAGCCTTAGCACCAGTCTCCTCCAGGTAGTGAGACCAGGAGAACCGGGCCTGGTCTGGGTAATCTGAAGCAGCAAAAATAGAAAAAAATCCTTCAGCTCATATATATCGCCTCACACATTCTCCCCAAGCTCCTTCACTGGTTGCCCATTAACTTCGTATATGTACATGTACAGTAAATTCCACATATTTATTTGCCACACACCCTGTTAAAGCCCTATGAGACAAATTGTGATTTGTGAATATGGGCTATACAAATAAAATGTAATTGATCGATTGATTGACATATATACATGCTGTGTCTTTGCAAAGTATAAAAGGGCGATGATGAGGACATGGAGGAGAACTGGACAAGACAGTCGACTATGAATATGTAAAATCAAGGATTAACAAGCAGCACAATGGTCACCTTGGGGTGGGGTTAGGGGCAGGTTCCTCTCCTGGCACCAACCAATCGGATGAATGTACGGACTGCTAGCATCACACCTGTGTGTTTTGACAGTCAACAACGAAAACATCATTAGGTTTTCTGGAAAAGGTTTTCCAGCAAAGTTAGTTTATGAAATGATAATGAAGAAGCAATGCTGCACTTATATTGTAAAGAAAAATAACCTGGTGAATTAAATGAGTTAGGAGGCTGCACAAAAAGAGCTGCCGACCTGATGCTTTGTGATACGTTTAATAACCGGTTTAGTTTCACTAACACTGAATCCTGCAGCACCAGGGAGCTGTTTTGTAGGATGTGAATGTAATATGTGTGAATTTGCTGAACATTTGGGACGACCAGGTATACTGTAGTGCTGCATAACCCAATTGAAAAAAATAACTTGTTTTTTTATATATATTTTATTGTTGGTCAATTCTTTTTGAAAAGGAAAAAAATATTTAAGTAATTCTCTGAAAATCATTTGTGGTACATGGATGCCACATCTGGCAGGAAAGAGCAAACTCAACTGAGTGAGAGCTGCTAATGAGATGTGATTATCCTTTTACAGATACTGGTATAAATAAACTACTGAGTTGTGCTATATATATATATATATTTACTAATAAATGTGTAGGACAGACAAAGTTAGCAGCTGATAAAGAAGGTGAAGGGGTTAGTTGAGACCAAATCAGAGCTAATAGGAGAACACCAATTCAAAATTCTATAAAGTTTCTCTTTTTGTCTGCTGGATGTAACGAGACATTTTTTTGCTATCGCTTTAGCCCAAGCTACTTCATATGGAGATTAAATTTCAGGGGTGTTGGTAGTTCTGTCCCTTAGAGGCCAGGTTTAGATGAATGCAGTCCCAGCACAACTGAAGTGGAAGTTGTACAGCTCTACAGCAACAGCAGCTGTTTGAGAGGAACAAAGGGGCATGGGTGCTTTAGGATAAACACATAAACTGTTAGTTAACTGAGAAACTTCAGTTTGAAACAGTGAGATGCCTTAACAACACTTTTCTCCTGATGAAGGGAAATGCACAACACAGGACTGTTCTCAGTGCACTTTCAACAATTTCTACGCATATCCCAGGTCTCAGTTTCTCCATAGCTGCTCAGTATCATAGTAATTTGATCATTTCCCGAATCAAATGAGTTCAGAAAGACCCACCAGTAGTCATATGTGTCATCCCAGTTGTCAAAATGAACCAGGAAACGATAGTCCACCATGTCAGTGACAGTTGCTACACAGATGAGGGAGGGGTTCATGCGGTCTACAGCCTCCAGCTTCATGCCTATGTCGAAGCTGCACTTCACATCAATCTGAGCAGAAAGCACAAACATTAAAAACCTCAACTAAAAACGTATCATCCAACTTGAATCCATGCTTGTAGATGTTACATTAAACATTATATACAACATATAATAATGTATAGCAGCAGTTACCCTGCCAGGACTGGCAAACAACTCTTTGGGAGCCACTTGTGCTTTAGTCATTCTCAGGTAGTTGGTCCAGGTAAACTCCTCCTCTTTACAGCCTGCGGAGACAAGACAGAAATACAGAAGATTAACTTGAGTCATTGTCTTGAAAAGCAGCAAAACATTAAATACATTTGGAGGAATAATTCAAGACAAAGCACTTGCTCACTTTCATGCCCAGAGTTAGATGAGAGGACTGATGCCACTCTCATGTCTACAGGACACAGGGGGAAACAGTTTGCCTGATTCTGTCCAGAGGTAAAAACAAACCCACCTGCGAACACCTCACAAATTTACTAAAGCTGCTTTCAGACATCCACCGAAGTCAAGCTAAACTCCTTACATTCTCCACACGAGCTGTATGTGAGAACCCAAATGTCAAAGTGTGAGGCTAAGCACATTCTCCAGAGTTTCACAGCCAGCCTTCTACTAAAAACTCTGGGATAGTCGGAATGAGCCCATGTGAGAAACAGAATGAAATTCTCCGGAGGATTCACTGCAGGCGAGTGGGAACGTTGATGACGTTTCTAACATCCGAGAGACGCAAAACTGTAAAATATATAAAGAATTTACCTTCCTCTTCCACTTGAATGGGTCAAATAAACGAGTTATAAAATGTTAATTACAGTTTTAATGCTGTTGTTGGATAAATGTATTACATTTGCTTAAAGATAGGATCTTTAGAGCTAATTCTCTGCAGGCTCAGAATCAGAATCAGAAGGTATTTATTGCCAAGTAGGTTTACGTCTACCTGGAATTTGCTCTGGTTGTTGTTGCATTCAATAAACGTAAAACATAGAAACACAATGAATACAACGCACATAAGAAACAAATAAAAAAGAAAATATAAAAAAAATATAAAAATATATAAAAGATAAAAGATATGAAAAGTAAAGTAAAAAGTAAAATAAAAAATGCAAAACAGGAGAGCAATGTCAATTTACATGCCTCATATTTACTGTATAGACATGCGAGTGGTATCGACCTTCTCATCTAACTCTCGGCCAGAACGTGAATGAGCGTATTTCCCAGAGTTTCAAACTATTGTTTTAAAGGATAAGCTTCATCCTCTGAAAGGGTAAACATAGTTTTTGGTCTGTGTACACTTTGTTGTCACCTCTGACCTTTGGGAGTGTGCAGTTTGTGTCCTGTGCTCTCACACCAGCCTGCAGGGTGGATGTCGGGAGAGTTTGCATTCACCCAGAAGTCGTGACAGTCGGAGTAGCCATCAAAATGGAGCCGCAACCGGTAACCACAGACCTGGACAATGACATGCCACGTTAGAGAAAAACCAAGCCAGGCTGAAGGAGGTGACACCTGGCTGGACTCCTCCTGCATGCAAAGCAGCCTGTGAAGTGACTGAAAGGGGATTTTAAATTCGAAATAATCCCCCTTGTCATTAAGATCCATCGACTGTGTTAATGTACGTGTGGCTCACCTCGGCCACAGTGAGGACAAAGTACATGGACGGATGCTGCGGGTCGATGCCTTCCAGCTTCATCCCCTGTTTAAAGCCGTTCTTCACTGTCGGCACTCTCTGAGACTGGACACGCAGGATAAAAGGGCAAATATTTCAGTACAGAACAGACACTAAGATAAAATTAAGTGAAATAAAAATCATCCTTGTGGGGAAATTGGTTTAGGGCAAAGGACAGAGTAAAGGTAGGAACACAGCAAATTGACGAGCAGGTGTACAGAAATGTTCTCATAGTGGATTTTCACTTAATTTTTCTAGGGACAAATAGTCGGTGGCAAAGCTCAGATTGCAAAACGGTAAGATAGTTACAGGAATAACTTTCTTTAAAATAGAATCACTCCAAGAACACTCTCGACCGTACACTCAGTAACAAAATAAAATGCAAGTCTTTGGCAGCATGCATCACATCTCCAAGCTAAATTTACTTTTCTCATCTCCTCCCTTGACAATGATGTACAATGCCAACTCAGTCTCCCCTGTCCTATAAAGATAGCTGCAGTGGTCGTAAAAGAGGCAGTAATAAAAAAACATGGGTATACTGGGAGAAGCTGTGCGTAGGTAGCATGAGCTCAGGCTGAGGCTACAGTCTGAATATTAAAGTCTAACATACCTCTTGGAAAAGCTTGTTGGGAGAAGAAATTGCTTTGGTTTCCTCCAGATACAGAGCCCACGTCCACTGCTCAGTCTTAGTGTCTCCAGCTTCACCAAAAACACAAATTAATACATTAACGTGCATGACAACAAGGCATTAATCCAACCCAAGGAACTAAAAGAATTCAAAAGTGGAACAGATGACAGACAATAAGTCAGACTGTGAAAAAAACAGATTCTTCAGCAGCTAATGTTGCAAGACTGCTGCTTCTGTAATATTACGCACAACTTCTCAAAAGAACTTTCGTCGAAAATTAGAAAATTATAAACAACAACTACAACTTTGGGTTGAAATAACTGTCTCACAAAAAGTTTTACTGAAGATGGATTATAATAAATAAAACGCATCTTTCAATAGCTTCAAAAAAAAATTTCAACTTTTAACTTGAAGGTCATTTTAGAGTCACAATTTATTGCTGTTTGATGGGAATGCATTATATCATCCGAGATATGTAATCGTTATTAAACTTGTTAATATGTCGCCTGCTTAAGTGAAAGAAATTAACCAAAAATTATAGCAAAGATGAAATGAGACCAACAGAACGACATGTAAAGAATTAGTATTCCAACCTGCTCTGATGTGTCGACTGTCTGCTTTAGAGTCATCCATTTTCTCATCCTAAAAAACATGTAAGAAAACTTGAGTAAGTGTAAAACCTCAGACACAGTCACTGAATTAAAGCTGATTTTTGATTCGAAAACAATAAGTTTGTGTTATTTGCAAGGACTATTCAGTCAGCTTTTCCCACCATGTCACTCACAATACTTTCAGTCATGAAAGGCCATAGTCATGACCATTCGAATAAACTCTTCATATACCACAATATCTGGCAAACCCTAGCCCAGATGTTAAGGGGAGGTAAAATGACTGTCCCACCGTGCCCTCCATGTCGGAGTCTTCCTCAGAGGGACTAAGGTACTCCTTCCTCTTCCTCTTCCTCATGGGTTTCAGGTGATCAGGGTTAAGGGAGGAGACCCTGCCACCTGCCGGCACCTTCTCCACGCCAGCGCTCCTCCTAAGGTGCAGAGAGCACAGATACTGTTCCTCAGGTCTAAACACATCACCACACTCTGATCCGTTTTCATGAAGTGTATTTCTACCTTGCACACTCCCACTAAATTTGACACTGCACTTTCCTGTGCCAAAAACCACACAAAGCCCAGTTTGAAGCCGATGAGATGAACCATTTGCGAGTTATGAGTTCCACATACAGACGACAGACTTCTACAGAATGAGTAAGATCATACAACTCAAAGTAAGTGTACATATAACACTTACTTTGAGTTGTATGAGAGATTATACAGGAGAAGCAGCCACTGTTAACGCACCTGTCAGTGATGGGCTCTCTTCGTAGCTCCTCTGTGTAGGGCCTCTTCGCTCTGGGATCATGGTTAAGTTGTCCCAGTCCGACCTGAACTTCAGGTTTTATGGAAACCAACCTTCCCGGCTCCACAGCTGCACCTCGCACGGGGCCTACAGGGGCTGACACATCTGTCACATCAGAATCAGGCGTTTAATTAATTACATTTATGATTAAAAAAATTACATTGGGCCACACACTTCTCGTTGCTTTTCCATGTCTGTGATTTGCACTGGCTGTGTGAGTGTAACAGCTGATCAGTGGATCTGCTGCGTGCCACATATGTCTGTTTGTCACACAGGCGGAGCTGCAATGTGAGGTTTCTGGTATGATCCCTCTATTTCCTTGAATAAAAGTACAGCTTTATACTAATGCTTTATACTAATCTTCCGGTCCTACAATAACACTAAATATCTTGTCAAAACGAAACCTTGTTTGAACAGGAGAAACGCTGTAGTGCTTTTACTTTGAAAGGGGTACAGGAAATGTATGTTTGGGACATATTAAACAGATAAACATTAAAACTGTGGTGAAAGCTCATTTTCCCTGTCTATTCCGCTGTGAACCGTGCCCTACCTGGAGAAAATATGCGAGACCTCGATTCAAAAGATTGATGTTTTAAAGACACGTGGAAATAGTTGAGCAAAGGGTCTTTTACTGAAAGGCTACTGCATATTTCATGCATGAATTTTAAATTGTAAAGATTTACTTTATTTAGTGGAACCCTAACCCTAACCCTAACCCTTTTTAATAAGCTCATCTAAGCCACTCCTGAAACAACACCATGTGCCTATATTGGTGCTCTTCACTTGTTCTTACGAGCTGTTTAAGAAGATATTTATTATATGGTATAGAATTTTTTGTCTAATTTATTGGATTACTATTTCTGAATGTCCGCGTCTTCATATGTTATGTTAATTAGGTTCATATTCAAAAGTAAATTTTAGTTTGTTTTGGATTTTTTTTATGATGTTTAAGAGCAAACTGTGCAGTCAACGTGCACTTTACGTTACTTTTTTAATAGATACTTTTAAGTCTTACTCAAGTACTTATTTTCCTGAGTGCATTTACTTCTTCTTGAGTCATTACAATTTTAAAGTAACAATACTTTTACTTGGGTACCGTCTCTGTTACTCTACCCACCACTGCTTCTGACTAAACTAATCGATTACTTTGACCCAACACGAACCCCCGCAGCTGCTTTATCTTCACTTGTCAAAAAGAGTTCTACTGCATCCGATGTAATTATTGCTCATTTCAGCTTCAAGCAGATTAGTCATTGTTGAAAAGGGCACACTGCGATATATGGAAAGCAGCAGTCCTTAACTATCATAACACCTGCAACATTGGGATTTTTCATTCTTTTAATACAAAATCTGTATTTATCAAATATTTTCTGTTATATGAGATGAACATTTGGTCACTTTAAAAAAAAAAAAAAAACTGTATTCCTTGATATTTTTGTCAGGCATTGAGATTGGCAGCCAATACCTCCATCTAAAATATAGTATTTCTTGCTTAGTCCCTTATGATACAACAACCTTGTGCAACTATGAGTCTACCTGGCTTGTCTGCTGGAGCCCCTTCTGCATCGGCGGATCTCCCAGAAGTCCCTGCTGCTAATTCGGCTGTGCTGCTGGTCGTCCCTGGGGTTATCAGTGTGCTCAGTGTTCCTACGTCACTCACACAGAACTAAAACACACACACACACACACACGCATCAATGAGTCCATCTGTCAAAATGTGTCCTGAGGTTTTAAGATGTCTATGCAACAATTTATCAGACATTTATTAAATGTGTCCTGTGGCAGGCGGTTTCAAATTGAGACTCTGATCAGAGTGAAGACAAATGTGATCATTTTAATGAGTCAGGATTTTAATAAGCTATTATCATTCTGATGACCTCTCCCTCTTTTTAATGTGAGAAATGTTGCATCACATCTAGTTTATCTGGCTGATTGGCTTTGTTACTGTGTTTGCTTTCATACTGACCCAGTGAAATGAGTTCCAGTGCTGAATAGTTATTTTAATCAGTTTAATTCCATCAACTCATTACATATTTACTGCAGATACAGGATCATTGTGTTCAAAGGTAAGTGGCAAAAGCCTCCCTGAGCCCCTGAGAAAGGAGCAGATGAGTCATGAGCCTCTCTGATCTTTTTGATGAAAGACTGTCTGATCAGAAACCAATCCCCCACCTTGCACGTGGTGTGAGATCATCCAACAAGTACACAGGGACGGGACTATCAGGGATCAGTCCTTAAGCTATCATATTTTTTTTTTCTGGTGGTATTTTTGGCTACTTTTAAAGCCAGGAAATAAAAGCTGTTGTAATTTGTAGCCAATATGAGCCTTTACCAATCAAATGAAGAGATATGAAAGCTTTTATTTTGTAGAATAAACAATGCAGAAAAGTGCTCTGGTGTTGGAAATGTCTGTTTCCTTTCGTTGTGTTTAGTGTTCTCCTCTCTTGCTGCAGCTGATCTTGTGAATAGGAGCTGGTGATGTGTGATAATTTAATTGCTGTGGGAATAAGATCAATGAGACACCATGAAGTGAGACACAATCTATAAAGCTCTTAAAGAAACAAACCAGCAGGTGAGAAAAAGCTCGAAATCCTGTATGAAATAAATGCTGTGAGGAGGGAAGGATTTATGTGTAGCAGAACGTATATTTCTCACATCACTCACCTTGAGGTTGCTGCTAGGCAGGATCGCCATCCCCTCCTTCCATTCCAGGACATGGACGATGCTACAAGCCCCACCCACTTGTGCTGTAAGGGTGGGCAGAGCCGTCTGATTGGCCCTTACTCCTTTACCTAGGTCTCCCACAGCAACAGTTGGAGTCACCTCCACCTTCTGATGACTAAGAGCAGGAGCTGAGGAGAGATGCGTTCAGATTCATGAACTCTCTCTCTGAGTTCACCCTAGAGAATACAACTCAATTATCTCAATTAACACACTGTGTTTTTATTTGATCGCATCACTGTAGTGTTTAATCTTTCTTTTTTTTAAGAAAAAGTAATTTCCTTTTTGTGGCACAAGGGGGAAAAGAAAATGAATGAAATTATCATAAATAAAACGCCATTTATTGAGCTTTTTATAATAATGGTCAAAGGTGACAACAACAAAAGGGAAAATTTCAAAATAACCTTTTTGTTTAGATAGAATAATTAGTTTCCTCATATTTTCTTATAATTAATGTTGTATTTGCATTTTTCTGTAAAAAGCACTGACTTTGTCTTGTCTTTGACTGGTGCTTAATGCTGACATCTGCTGACAGAATATCTCTGAGATGTTCTCTGTCTTATTATATCAAAATACAATAGTTACTAATGATTTTAATATGCTGAGGATTATTTTTTTATATAAATCATTTACTTTTTGGTCTGAGAAATGTCAAAAGTGTGACAAATGCAAATCACAACTTTGCAAAATCATCTTCAGCTGTCTTACTTTGTTTGAGCAAAAGTCCAAAACACAAATATTCTGTTTACTATCAGCTTAGTAAAATAAGCTGATTGATTTGTTTCTTTGACTTGAGACGACTAATTAATGAAATAATAATTTCTTCTCTAATGACAAGGAGTTTTACTGATACCAAAAGCAGCGACAAAAGGGACCAGTGGGTTGTGTCAAATCCTTGTTAAACACTTCATAATCTCAAATGAAATTAAAGAAATTAGCCAAACACAACGTGAATAATTTAACGTAATGTCACATCATAAATGAGTGATTGTGAGAATCCTTGGTGAAGAATATAAGCCTAGTAAAACACTGTGGGTGTGGTAATTGATAAGGAATTTAAGAACACAAGCTTATCTTTACGAATTTACATTTTCGCCCCAATTTGTTCTGGGTGTGTGTGTGTAAATAATGTTGGTTATATTATGTTTGAATGTACTTTGGCAGACTTTATATGTACACAGGCATCAGTTTGTTAAAGGATGGTCTCGCCAACACAATCAGACCAGCGCTCACCTGGAAGGAGTAGAGCTGTGGTGGTGTGTGGCTGGGGGGGCTTAGGCTGGGGCTGGGATTGGGGCTGGGGCTGAGGCTGAGGCTTGGTCTGAGGCTGGGTCTCAGGCAGGTTCTGAGGCTGGGTCTGAGGCTGGGTCTGAGGCAGGGTCTGGGTCTGAGGCTTAGACTGCGGCTGGGTCTTCAGATGGGTCTGGGTCTGAGTCTGGGGCTGTGGCTGGAGCTGGAGCTGGAGCTGGGGCTGTGGCTGGAGCTGGAGCTGGAGCTGGGGCTGGGGCCGGGCCTTCTTAGCCACACCATCATTCCCACAGATGAGAACGGTCTCACTAGGAGACGAGGCGGACGGATCCAGAGATCTGGGCTCCTCTTTCGGTTGAGCCTCCATGTTCACTTTGGCACTCATGACCCTGTCCCTTACTCCGGAGCGCTTAAAATCAAAGAGAATGAGGAACAATGCAAAGCATAGGACTGACAGGATGACAAGTTTACAGCTTTACCAGGGTGTGGTTTTGTGGTCAGGGTCCTGTATAAAAACATCCAAGAAAAATCTTTCCCGTTGAGGTTCAATTTGAATTTTTGGTGATTTTTGTGACATGTTTATTTGTCAAATCAAGGGTCAAGAGGATGCTGTATATCGAAAAGCACGCTGGGGTACATAGTGATTTTGGTTTATCTGACTTGACTTGGTCAGAAATCTTAATTGATAGTAATTATGCTCTTTTTTTATATGTATTGACTTATCTGAATAATTTTGTATTACTCACTCCATAGATTACAAGAGTATCAATGTGATATCAATACAATGCACAGGAAAACAACACAAGGCGAAATCTAGGCACACTTTGCAGCTATGAACAAACAAAAATATAGAGGGAATTGTATTACCACAAAGTCACCAATACACTTTGTGTCTATTTGTCACCAAATGCTGCTCATTGCGGGAACTGGTGGGTTTCTCAAATAATTTTAAGGTCTTGGCCTTACTATGTTATGATTTGGCCTTTAAAATTGAACTGAATTGAATACCTTTTATTTAAGTTGATTCATTTTTTGCGAGGCACTTTGTCACCTTGTTTAGATAAGTGCTCTTCAAATAGTTATTATGTACTGCCTCCCATTCCAATTTTTTTCCATAATGTTTATAGAAGTTTTTGCTGACCATTGATATGGTTACTGGCTACATTAGCAACCATGCACATCATGTTTGGATTTAAGATACAATTTCTTCACTTACTTTACAATTTTCTAGTAGTAGTAAATGCACTCAAGCTTAGTATTTTTGCACGAAATGATAATTTTATGCTCTCCACCTCATATGACATTGACTTTTGGAGCAGCCTCCTAGACACAAACATCTGTACTTCAGTAATTCCTGAATGCTTTTCTTGTTCAGTAAGTGTATTTTTTAACTACTGGATGCCTTCATTTCCTTTGGTATCTATATGTCTGACTATTCATTCAAATCAAGTGTCAAGAAAATCCATCTTTTAAAAATCACTGAGGCACATTGTCGTTTTTGAACACATACAAATCAAACTGACATGACTCGGTAAGAAATCTTAGTCATTATAGCTCTTATATACATCAGTTTATTTATCTGAATTATTTTGTTCTAAGCACTCAATTATTGTAAGAGTGTGATTGTGATATTCATATTAGTAATTCACAGGGGGACATCAACCGGAAAGGGAAATCCTTTAAGATCTAGGCACACTTATGTGCTTTGAACAATTACAATAAGGTCGTTTTAATCTCCATGTGTATTTACTGCCTGCCATTTCCCCTAAAATGGCTAACCCTAACCCTAACCCAGAACCATTAAAAGACAACGTTAGAACTACATCAGAAATATTTTCCTGGAGATTTCTCCTAACTTACACAAAATAAGACAAACAATAAAAACAATGAAGAGCAATGTCTTGAATAGAAATGAAGAACAGAGAGGGGCTCCCCCATCAACAGCCATGATGACCCCGTCTGACTTTTTAACAGGCGTGATTAATAAAGACCTTCAAATGTAAAACTACTATATTTACGCGCAGGCATCAAACTCCAGACACGTCAAAATACAGCATTTTAGTTAAAATGGCGGAGGACGTGAAAGCCTTCAGCCAAAAACAAAAATTAAATGTGTAAAATACCACAGTGAAAATCCCATTTAGTGAAAAAATGAACCCTGTCACCCATTCCGCCAACATCTCAACCTCACGGCGGCGTTAGCATGTCACATCTGACTCGGACCCCAGCGCCATTTCTTCACGTTCAATTGTGTTATCACTCGATTAGCTTCATTGAACGCGCGCTATTATATATTTTAACATGAACAGCTTTGAGCTTTAAATCCTTATCGTCGAACACGCTTCACATTCAGGTAAAAACCCGCCGACACTCGCCCCCTTTAAAAACCCGTTCGGTTTAAAGACGCTTCAATGAAGAGAAAATGATCAAATGTGGAATTAAATGGGATAAATTGCGAAGTGAAATTTGTCTCACCAGCTCTGATCTCCTGCGGCTCCGGGGCTCACACTGCGCATGCGCGAGCCCACAGCACAGTCACTGCCCGCTTCCTTAGAATAGAAGCGCTTCGCTCTCAGTAGCGATCGATGTGAAAATATTATCGATTACAGTGGAGACCAATCAACGTCAGCTTCTTACTTCAAAAATTCATGAACCTCTTCTGCAAACCAGAGGCTGCCCCCCCCCCCACCCACAGTACCATTCATTACTTAGGGAGCATTCATTTTAGATAGGCAGGATGTAGGTCATGTCAATACTGAGGTCAAACAAATAAGTAACATCACACAAATATTTATTTCATTAAGATCTTTAATTGAACATACAATAAAAAAAGGACATTTTCTGTTAGATCTCATTTGCATGGAGAAAAATACAAATCTATTCCACATCCTGGAGAGGGGGGGCAGCATTCTGCAAAGCTGCTTTCAGACATGCACTGAACGGTATGTTAACACAAAAGTACGAGTGATAGGCTCCAGACGTTTATCAGCCAACCCTAGTAAAAACTCCTGAGAAAGTCCAAATTATTCCATGTGAGAAAATAGCAGGCCATACTCTGGAGAATTCATTCCACTGATGACGTTTCTAATGCAACAAAGGCAAGACTTGGAGAGGGGGGGATGATCAAACTATCGAGGATGTCTAGAGCTTATAGTGATAAGGACAGAACCAGGTGTCAATGTCAGAAACGTGTGATTTTCGCAGCAGTTGTTAATGCATCTGAGAGGAGCATCTGCTGCGTTGTTCTGTGCGAAAGGTTAACTCTGAAGGCTGCACCCCTGTGCGGACATTCCCCGGAGTTCATGTCTGAAAACATCTGACGATGTTCGCTCTGATATAAAGCTGACCTTTCAGAGATTAGTATGGATGTACCTTTCCAGTACAAAAACAATCCAGCAGTAGCTGTACACTTTAAATAAGCAGATGCTGAACAAAACCCTTAACCCCAAAGAACGCCTGAAGATAAACTAAACAAATTAAATCTAATTCGTCAAGGCTGTAATCAAAACTGAGGAAAGCCAAGAAAAATGTGACGCTGCATTTGACACCTTGAAACTTGCCAAACTGAAAACCATTAAGTAAAACAAAGTGGTCTTCCACAGACTACCTGGTCTTGGTTACAAAAAAGGAATATATCTGTTTGATGCAAGATCTATGTACAAGAGGTTAAAAAGAGGTCATAACAATCCACCTACAACACAAGCTGTTCAAATGTGAAATTTAAACCCTTATCATTTTCCTGTAAATATGAAGTTACAAGTTCTTGCATTCAGTTGAGCATTTTAAAGTCCCGCAAGACAACAAAGATTTTTTTGGAGAGCAATTTAGAGAAGGTAGATCAAAAGAGAACTTTCTCCAATGCTGTGGCCATATGCTACTTTTCTCCCACAACCAGGCAGTTGAGTGTATGAAGCGGAAAGATTGCATCAAACAAAGCCTGATGGATGATGTATTTTTAGCTAAGATCTGTGGCAAACTGAGATGATTTAAGTCTATTAAAGAAAACTTTGTTTGCTAAGCTATTACAGCTTCAAAAATATGACACTGTTGTAACAGGGTGAGATGTTTGAGACAAAGTGACTTAAACTACCTCAGGTTGCAGATCTTAAGACTATATACTAGCAGTTCATTATCTGAAAATAAATCTGGGAGGCAGATGATTCAGATACTCAAGTTTGTCCCGAAAAGGCAGCCTGGTCACTTTGGTGCATCCTCTAATAAAACTGCATCTAAAACGTGTCAAAGACAAGTGCACACTTGCAGGAGAAAAGTAGACAAGTCAGAGAGCATAAGCCTGTATGACAACACTGCTCGTTATGTACAGCACAGGGATGTAGCTCAACATTTAGATGAATTCCCCCAACTCCCATCCCACTAATCCTGAGAAGCTGATCTAGATCGTGAGCGAGATCTTGAGCGGGACTTTGAGCGGGAGACTGAGCGCTTCTCCTTAGACTTGGATCGGCGGTCATCCTCCCGGGGGGATGGGGAGCGGGAGGCAGATTTGGCAGCACGCTCCTCCTTCCCGTTCTCTACTGGGGAAGCTGATCGACTGCGGGACTTCTTGTCAACGGCCATCTCCTTTGAGGGACTGCGAGAATCACGCTCTGACTTTGCCTTGGAACGGCTCTTAGAACGAGACTTGGATTTCCGGTCAGGTGAATGGGAGCGTGAATGAGATTTGGATTTGCGGGAACGAGAGTGTGACCTGCGATTGCGAGAATGCGATTTGCTTTCTCCTGACTTGGAGCGAGACTTCCTTCCAGATCTGGAGTCGGATTGATTCCTCTTGTTGATAGGGGAACGAGATCTGTAAGCAAAAAAATACATGTTTATTTATTGCTTTGTGATTTGAAGTTCAGATTAAACAACATTATTTTAACACGAGCCAATACACAGACTCCACACTAAACTTTTATCCATCAGTGCAATATATCAATAAATAAGTCCTTTATCGGTTTTCTTCTGCTTTCTAGATTAGGGTGATCCTCACCTCGAATGGGATCTGGAGCGACTCCTGGAGCGACTCCTGCTCCTTCGGCTCCTACTACGGGAGCGGCGGCGACTGCGAGATCTGAGGATGAGTTAAGGAAGAAAGTTAAAAGATGCACAGTAATTCTACATGCAACAAACGGTTGCAAGTGTGCCAGCAACACACAGTTTACAGCACAGCCTAGTGTGTCTCCAGTTAGACAACTTATTGAGGGTTGTATTGATCGTACCTGGAACGACTGCCAGAGCAGGATCTTCGTTTACGGGGTCGTTCCTCCACAAGACGAATCTTCCGCCCGTTGATGTCTGTTCCGTCCAGCTTGTCCAGTGCCCTCTTCATGTCTGATTGAGAGCGGAACTCGATCACTCCCTCATTGGTGCGCTCTTTGTGGGCGTCGGCATAGGTAACTTCCCCCGCCTGGCGCATGAAGTCCTGGAGGGCAGAGACAGTTTTAGTAGAGGAAAAACATATATACACCAACAGTCTGATGTGAATACCCTTAACCAAACTGATGTGAAACAAACTGTTACGTGTACCTTTAGGTCTTGCCAACTGCAGCGGCTTGACAAGTTCTCAACGACGAGACGATACTCAGTACGGACTGGGGGTCCATACTTCTCCCTGCCAGTGTGGGTCCGGCTGCTGTAACCACCACTGCCTTTAAAAACACGACACATTGAAAAAGTTAGAACCAACAAAAATGGCCAAGTCACTTCTGACTACGGTGGGTTATCAAATGAACACAAGAAGTTACTTGAAAGAATAAGACCAAGGGGGTAAAAATTTGAACTTAAAGAGAGTAGCTCTGATCCCACTTTCAAACAATAAGCTTCAGATAAGGTGATCAACAGCCAGTATTATTCAGTATGTCCAAGTTGCACTCTGCTGCAAAGAACACCACTGCATCCATTTCAGGCTATACAAAGCCTGTCTTACTTTGATGCATCCCACTGTGATGCTTTAGTTGCATAAAGAAATGGACAGTGATGTTCTTTCTAGACCTCTGAACCCTGTTACAAAAAAAAGGAGGCACCCACATTAGGTTACCGTCGAGGACACTGTTCAATCAAATTAAGGGAGAACGGTGTAGTGAAACACGTACACCAATCTTTTGATATAGTCGCTAGACCAAATATCAGTCTGAAAATGTTTTCCACTTACAGCATCTCTTTTGATTTTAAGTTATTTACCAGAGCCGGTCCACTTATGTTTGCTGTCAACATAGAAACCAATGGCAATTCTCACCATCACCCCTGGTCTATTGGCAAAAGGCTGCTGTCATCATGGCTTCCGGTTAGGTCAGCCAAGGATCAAGGGGGGCAAAGGTCACACACACATTGTAAGGTGAAAGCCAAGGCCAAACGGGACAGGCAGTCATCTTAGCCAGTCATCTTTAGCCTCAATGGACTCTCAGCCGCAACTGGACTCTTTCAAATTGAAACATCAAGGACGTTTGTTAATGTTGAATATGAAAATAAATATATATATTATATTATATATATATATACCAAAGTTAGAAATACACATTTCACAAGAAAATGTTAGTCTAGTTAAATCGTTCAAGCTAAAACTGCACTAGCTATGTTCGTGGTCAAATGTGATTGCTTCTCTTCTGTGTTGCAAACAAATTTTGGAAGTCAAGCCTTTAAAAACAAGGCTCACCATCATCCAAGAGAAGTTTGCAAACCATAGTAACACCTAATTTACAAATTACTTTAACTAACTCCATCTTTGCAGTCTAAGTAAGAGTTCTGCTTTTTGGGGGCTCCAACTTGCAGCTTTTTGTTTATACCCAATAATGAACCACAGACAATTGCGTGTGGCTCAGACGGGAGGAGCAAAAGCCTGCAGGTCACCAACCCTGGAGAGTCTAAACTAAGAACAATTTGTCCCCAAGATGAGATTAGGGGAAAGGTTAAGATTCTGAGTGACAAAAGTAGATAGTGCTGATTTGATTTGACATTCTCTCCTTAGTCAGGGTTTACACATCAAATAAATGGGATCATTCTTGAGCATTGGGTAACTATTTGAGTGCATGGTATCTGAATAGTAATAGTAACTGTGGTAGTAATTTAACCTAGGGATTCAAGGTGTGGTTGGATATAAACCGTTGTCAGTGTAACCTGGCAATTATATGAAAAGATTAAACATCTGCAAACTTGAGCTGCAAGTCTGCACAACGGCGCCAAAGTGACTCCACTAAACAGCTGTGTGTGCAGGCCACATCCGACACCTCGCCCCGAGGGGAAGGGGAGAGGGGGGGTATCTTGTAATAGACTCCACTTACTGCGCCCACCATCGCGATCGCCTCCGCCGCGATCGCCTCCGCCGCCGCGACCACCTCTATCACCGCCGTAACCCCCACCCTGGCCATCTCGGTCTCGCCGCGGTCCGCGGGCATGTTCGACGATCACCCGCTCCCCGCACAGCTCCTTCCCGTTCAGCTCATACACGGCATCGTCGGCGTCCCGGTTATCTTCAAACTCCACGAATCCATAGCTAGAGGCGGGGAAATAGGTTAAACATGGAGTAAGAACAAATACATAGAAAATCAACAGGTTTAATCCCAATGCGTTATATCAACCCGCTATGGTGCGGCTAGCTAGGTATGGCTAGCATGGCCTGCTAGCTCCGCGCTCTAGCAAACACAAAGACGACATGTTGGCCATGCGACATTTGCCACACGGCTGGGAACAATGTCGAGGACGTGAAGCACATTTAAACTCATAAGAATAATATCACAGCAAATCGAACACACGAAGAAACATTGCAAGCTAACTCGAATATTAAACTAAACATACATTTGCTTTATATCGTAGATTTTTTTATTCGGGTTGCACAGTCGTCGTTAGCATGAGAGGCTAGCAAACGTTAGCTATTCTCCGAAAAACTCACCCGTTCTTTAGATCGACTTCATTGAGTTTCCCATATCCGCTGAAAAATCGCTGGATGTCTTTTTCGCGGACATTATAGCTCAGTCGCCCGATGTACACCCGAGGCATGGTCTTCCGCGTTTAGTTGGTGTAGTTTCGGATAGTTGATCTTCACAGGTCGTTGTGGAAAGGGCCGATGCCGCCGTGCAGAGTGAGATTAGCCGTTAGCGTCTCCGCTAACATATTGTCTCTGACGACACAGGACCAGCCAATAAGCGTCAGGCTAGAGGTGACGAACTTCCGGGACGGAGTATCAAATTAAAAGCTCCAGTATAGTGGGAGGGATGGATGGATGGAGGGATGGATGGATAGATAGATGTACTTTATTGATACCAGACTGGGAAATTGTTGTGTTACAGCGGCATGTAAAGAGCAAAGAAAAAATACGTATTGCAGAAGGCGACAAAAGAGACAAGCATGCAAAAGTGCAGTAGTTGTTTGAAAGGTAAAGTTATAAATATCAGTAGGAGATGTGCAAAACATAAATTCACAGTTGCTGCAAGAGCAATCAGAGAGTTTTAGTGTGGACAGGAACTATAGGCCTCATGGTTTTGAGGGTTGGCCTTTTGACAGAGGTGAGGAGTAGTACAGTCTTATTTTTGTGGGCATGAAGGATTTCCTGTATGAGTCCTTGCGGCAGCGAGGCTGAACCAGTCCGTTGGAGAAAGTGATCCTCTGTCTGTCCACTAGGTGGTGGAAAGGGGGCTCGTGGTTGTCCATGATGGAGGACAGTTTGTTCAATGCCCTCCTCATTATCACCACCTCGGAAGAGTCCGGTTTGCAGCCAATAGCGGAACCAGCCTTCTTAATCAGTTTGTTAAGCCTGTTGCTGTCACCGGCTCCGATGCTGCTGCTGACCACAGCGAAGTACAGTGCACTGGCTACAGCAGACTGATAGAAGATTTCCAACATCTTGCTGCACTCGTTGAAATATCTCAGCATCCTCAGCTCATCCCTTTCTTGTACACAGCATCAGTGTTGGTTTTCCACTTGGCAACATCCTCACCCACAAAACACAGTGGCCATGACACCGTCCTCCTCCTCCTGAAGGCCCTCACCATCTCCCTGGTCTTGGCCACAATCAGAAGCGGGTGATTTCTAGCAGGCCACTCCACAAAACCGTCCACCAGCTCTCTGCACTCACCCTCCCATCACTTATACACCCAACCACTGCAGAGTCATCAGAGAACTTCTGCAAGAGGCATGACTCAGGGTTTTACTGAAAGTCAGAGGTGTACAGCCTCTCCCTCATTACACAAGCAGGATGGTGTGGAACGCACTGGGAAAATCATAGAATCTGATGCTCATAGTGCGTGTCTGATCCAGATGTGAGTGGGTTCTCCATCCCTACGCAGGCGGTTTACGTGGTACTGACTGATAACTTGTACTACTACCTATTTAATAGCATTGGGGGAATTTATTTTTGTCCATGATGTGTAACAACATTTTATGTAGAGATTTTCAAGATGATCAGATACACATGCAGTGGTTTCATAGTTTTCCCTGGAACCCAAAGCTCTTCAATTAAATAGATGATTGAGGTGAAATTAATGAGTAATTTTTTTTTAATATTTGATCATTTATTAGGGCCCGAGCACTGAAAGGCACTGACAGACAGTCAGTGAAATTGAAATTGTAAGGATTATTATTATTATATATTATAAATTATTCTGACCGATCTTCACAAAAACCGATACAAATGTGTATCATGACCAGACAAACAAAAAAGTCTGGAGGTGCAATTGGGAAAACGCAACAGGAAGCCTGCTATTTTGCATTTAGTGGCCATTTTGGCCATATTCCACCTTTTTACTGAGGTTCTTGTACCAGGGCTTCCATCAGATCAACTAAACCCCATTGATACGGATAAAGCCCTAAGCAGCCCTTGTCCTTGAATATGGAATTCAAAAAAGTTCAAATTTTCTTTATTCTCTGCACAAGTATGTGTTCACATTTAGAGTATCTGACTCTGGTCTTGCATTTCTCTATGTACTCGAATAGTAGTAGACCTAACTTTTTTTATTTTGAAACGTACAAAATATTTCTATATAATAATAAATCAGTGTATTTTCTGTGTAGCCATTCTGATTCATAAAAAGTGATGTAGGTTGTAAATGTAGTACGTTCAGCCCAAACCTGGAGGATCACAGGTTTTAAGCAATAATAGATGGTTAAGATATATCTAAAACAATATCAGTTCTACTGTCGGTAGTTTGCTACCTACTGTTGTGTAAAAGGCTGTTGCCCGCTCCAATTAATACCTAATGTATTTGATATGAAAGGATTCACCAGTTGCGTTCTGTAGATAAGAAACTGTGGTGCAGATGTAAAGTACAGAGAAAGCAGTAATGGAGAGAGAGAATAAGATTTTATTTTTGTAAAAACCAGGTTTTAAAATGATTCCAGTCAGACCATATCCACTTTTTTCCAAACAAGAGAAGCAGTATCGTTGGTCTGAAACTCTTCATATACTTGCTAGCCTGTGTTGAGAACTTCTTGATTCACACTTGAAAATGATGACCCGTGTTCGTTTTCAGAGACCGTCATTAGCTCAAGAATTCTGCACTTATTGGGAAAAATATTTTTTATAAATTTTCACATCTTTCTAATCAAATATTTAGAGTTTGACAAATTGTGTTATCATAAACTTTTGAAATCAAAGAAATTATCAAGTAAACAGCTGTTCATCAATGATTCAAAAGCACTCAAACACACTTTCTAAATTCTGGCTCACATACTTCGTCTCTCCAAGTCTTCAGTGAGAAGGCGCTCCCGCTATCATCCACCCCTGCAAGTTTTACTTTGTAATTTTCTCCTGTAAAACAATCTGTGACACATATTTCTGTATGTTCTCCAGCCTGATGACTTTGATTTTTATCTTTGATAAGCTACAGCAAAAATTGACTCTGGAGTGGCAGTTTTGTGATTCAGGGCCAGACCAGGCACAGAAACACAACTTTCAGATAAACCAATGTTGAGCTCAAGCATAAAGAAGTGAACTGTTGTTGCAGAAATTACAATTTGGCTGGTTAGATGGAGAAATGTATTCACGTGTGTTGTATGCAAGGTAGGACAAGAATGAACGCGCAAGAATATGAGTTGAATCAGGGTTTTCTTGCAGGAATCAAGAATCACAGCAAATGGGAAGAAAATAAACCGTGGAGGTGGAGGGTTTATCAGCCAGATAACAAATCAAATCCAACAGTGTATGTGGTAAAACATCATCTGTCTACAACACCCTGAACCCCATGCATCACCTTCAGATACTCTCTCACTCCCTGCCTGGTCAGGCCATGACCCAGCTAACAGACAGCCAAACCCTCCCGCAGTTCGATTCAGAGAGTCCTTTTAGCAAATCAAGGGGCATCCCGTCCCAGCTCCCACCCTTCTGACGAGGAAAGGGGAGGCAGAGAGAGGAGCGGGGAGCCCTGTTTTGTTGGCCTTTAGTTGGCTTTGGCGCGGAGCTGCGCCCTCTTGCCCGTCACAGCCTGGAAACCGGTCTTGATGCTGGCGACTGAGCAGCGGGAATGGCAGGTCTCACACTGCAAGAAATAGAGGCGAGTGTCTTTCTGCAGGATGGTCTCTGGGGAGCGGCAGGTGTGACACGTCACGTATTCCTCTGCAGGGGAGAACACAGTTATTAGCATTCATGTGCTAAAACTTTCACCCAGCCCCATTTACATCCAAAAGGACAAATACCTGAATTCCCCTCTTTGAATATTCTGAACGAGGACCCATAGTTGTGATGAATGATTACGAATAAATTAATCAATCCTATTTATACGTTTATCATATGGATGAGTTACATTCACATCTTAGACGTAGTTTAATGTGAAATTAGAAACCTATCATCCAGTTGAACCTTGTAGGAGTTTAAGTTGTAATTATAGTTTAATGATTGAATGTAGGTCGCCAATTTGAACAATTTCATTCAAGAATTTTACAGCAAATAAAAAAATATAGAATATCGGGGTGTTTTTTTTTTTTAAACAAAACATTCTTGGATCTGAAGCTGAAGTCATGTAGATGGTGGATAAAACTTTGTTCATGCAGAAAACCACAACATCTGTTTGGAAATCTGAAAATGTTTACTGCAAGTAAAAAGTGAAATTCCCACTTACTGATATATCTTCTCAACACGTTTTCTATCTGTTTCTGTTGAAATCGGCCTTTAATCACAAGCTGGTTATTTCCGTCTATAGAACCACTGTGGACAGAAGCAGAACAAACTGTCAGGGCAGTGCACACATGGGTTTGCTGTCATTTGAGAAGTCTACAGAGTAAACACAAAGACGTACCTTGTTCCAAGCTCAGCCAACAGGAAGGCGAGGAGATGTTTAGGTTGACGATGCAACCTGGGATGAAATGCATGAACGGTCATTTTAGAGGTAGCAACACCAAGAGGACAGCGGGTTTGATACAAGTCATAGATCAGCCGAATTAGTTCTAATCAAACTTAACAGTGGCATCAAAGAGAAGGGAGACAGTTAGAGTGAGGGAGGTCGGTGTGTACGAGGGGAGAGACTCACAGTTTGCAGATGTCTGTGAAGTTGACGAAGGAGGTTTTCTTGGTTCCCACTCGCACCACCTGAGGAGGCTTCATAACAAACTTCCTCTTCTCTCCGGCCACCATGTCTGGGTTCTTCTCCCTCATAATGTTGAAGACGCGGTTCAGGAGCTGAACACAGAGATGTCGCAAGAGTTACGCCGACTGTAGCCAAAAGTATTTACACCAGGACCTTTCATGATACTCGTTGACCAAACATCTTTAGGACACATGTGGGGGTCAGTATTCTAGAAATATTAGGACCATGTTGATGAGACAAACTGAGCTGTGGGCTACATCCATACTACTTTGTGTTAGTGTTAAAACACCTCACTGTCGCTAGATTGACGTCTAATTTCCACATTTCTGTGGAGCTGAAACTGACTGTTTGGAAAAGCTGTTGACACTCTTTCGGTTGAAACTCAGGGTCTGTGTTGTTGTATGGACGGCAAAAAACAGCCGTTCAAGAATTATGACTGACATCCTGATCGGTGCTAATCAGTAGAAACCTAACTACCAGCAGAGACCATGTGTATCATGTCTGAGCAGTTACCGGTTTAGCTGGTAACAACAAAAAGACTTCTATTTGGAAAAAAAAGTGCTTTACTTTGGGATCAGGAAGTCAGACAGAAAACATATCAAATAACTTACAGACTTGTCATTGTTCCATTCTATTCTTACCCTATGATGGTACGAATTGAGAAAACTTCCTCTGGTCTCACCTAACTTCATTCTTTGAGGCAACTTTATTTCCATTTAAAAATGAACAAGCGAGAATGACGCACGACTGGATGAGAAGACTTTAAATCTGTATCACTGCATTTTCAGAAATTCTCAAAGAGGCTGTCCATCATGTTTGTTAGGTTGCCAGTTGATAAGGGAATCTTGGTTGTGTGTGTTGTGATAGTTCACAGGTGCCCTACCTCATCATAAGTGTAGTCTCTTTCTGTGCCGGCCCAAGCAGGTCCCATGCAGGAGCTGAAGGAGACGCCATCGTTGTTCTTTCCGTCGTCGTCGTCCAGAGCTACAAACAAATCGTACAAACATTTTCACTCAAGTTTCTTTCTTCCCTTTTTAATCTCTACATGAAAAAGGGGGAGGTGGTTTATTCTCACCATCGTCCTTCTCCAGTAGTTCTCCCTCGTCAAAATCGACCTTCTTGGGTTTTTTCTTTTTGGTCGGAAGCATCAAGTCCAGGTTGTCTTCTTCCGGCACCTCGGTCTGCTCTCCTTCAATTTTCAGCTCCTGGATAAGACCGAGAAAAAATTTAATTCAGCGACGAGATGACGAAGACTACGTGTGAATGTGGTCAAGACATTTAAGTGGACTTAGGAGAAAGCTACAGTAAAACAGGAGGAACCGATGTAAAATGATTAGAATTCACACACAAGTGATGAGGAGAGAAGAAAGACGGATTGCAGATGTTCCAGTTTAGCGGCAACTGACCTTTAATCCCTCCTCGACTTCATTTTCAAATACTTTTTTGGGCTTCTTCTTCTTTTTCTTCTGGTTGAAGAAGTTCAGGTCGTTCAGATCATCGGATGGCTCTAGAGAAGAAGAGACACAGATTAGATCCACCTTAATGCAGACTGACATTTAAACGTCTGACGTAACATCCCTCTACAGCATCAAGGCCTATACATGAGCTTTAAGTGAGAACCATCTTTGTTTTCATTCAAACCTTTCTTCCTGCATTCGTCCTCCTCCAGTTCCATCTCCTTGTCATCTCCGGCCTCTGGTTCCACCTCCTTCGCCTCCACCTCTTTAGTCTCTTCTCCGCCGCCGCCCTCTCCTCCCTCCTCATCCAGCATGAAGGGCTTCTTCTTCTTCTTCTTCTTCTTGGTCATGTTGGGATCGAAAATCATCTGAAGTGAAGAAACAAGAAAGAAATTAAGCTTTACGACCCGGTTAGCAAGAAGACTAAATGACAACAAATTGATGAAATTGTCTTCCCATATGAGAAATTATCCTTTTATTTTTTTAATTGAACTTTGACCTTCTGACGCCATTACAGTTCAGCATGGTCGGCACATTTTTCTTCCTTATCTACTGTTCCCCTTTTCCAGCTTCCACTTTCATGTGATTACTACAGGTTACAGGGCAATAAAGCTGTGGCTCCGGCCATTCATTTTCTGAATAGTCTAATACTATTTTGGTTTTCAGCCATAGTACTGTTACCATCCAATGTAGAAGTTCCTCAAGCTACGGGACTGTGGAACACTACGTACTTAATGTCCTAATGACGTCAACTGCATTTCAAGAAAAAAAAATTGTTTTCAATCTTAAGGAAAGATACTATAATACCCAAAATCCTTTGGTGTAATGGCAACATACTACACCTGCGAAAATTGCTGCGGCGTGTTTAAGGCGAGGAAAATAAGTTCAAGAAGAAGCACATTGGAAATGGTTGGAAAGGAACCATTCACATAGGATTCTGGGAAGCATAGTTCCTTTTCATTCTTTTACTTTTTTACGGCAACAATTCATATTGCAGCTGGTTTTTATGAGGATTTTATGAAACATCAATGTAGACTGAGTGGGAGATTTACTTCTGGAACCAGAGCCGTTCTAAAAGTGGGCGGTCCCAGTTACCGCAGGTGTCCCATGTACAAAAAGACCAAATGAGACAGAAGAACTGGTCTCCTCTTAACATATCAAGTCACCACAGCCACCTGCTGTGTGAAATGTCTTTCCTGTTGTTCTGTTGTTATAACTCACTGTAGTTTGACATATTATTACCGTTTTTACACCCTAAATGAAAATACTGAATAAAATTAAGCACGAAACCCTCATTTTATTGACTAAGTTTATTTGATGGTGAGCAAAATGAGATTCTACAGTGAAATATGATGGTTTATTGAACAGCTCATTATTTTGAACTTTATCCAGTGATTATAAAGTGATGGAACAGAAACTTCATTGATTCATGGATGAGCCTTAAAGCACGAACAACAGTCGGTCATTCAGAACTAGTATTAAACGACTATCGCTTGAGATCTAACGTCAAATTGTCTGATACTATGAAAAGCAGCTAAATGTAATAAAGCCACATAATGAGTTATAATACTGATGAACAGTCGTACAGTTGTCTTGTCACCGCTGTTTATTATATTAGAGCCAGTTCAGTAGCATTGAAATTTAACCGTTAGCTCCCCGGTTGGGAAAAATCCACTGCTAGCGCAGCAGCTTATTGGACAGTAAGCTAACTATGCTAGCTAGCTAGCTTCAGCCCCTCGGTGCGAGTTCCCCAGTGGCCATGACATGGCGGAGTGAGGAGCCACGCTACTATTGATAATCTACTCGATGATCCCGATGGCATGGATCGTGTTACAGTGGTGCATCGGGGGGTTTCCTCGTAGTTTGCGACCGGTCGGGCCGCTGTTAGCTCGGCTGCTGCCATGTGAGAGCTGCGGCGGACAGGGAGGGGAGCAGCAGCGGCGAGGCCCAAAGTCATCTTTCACCTCCATCTGAGGCTATAACCCCAACACGTTTACCCAGCGAGTGCGCCCGGTGACGCCGACGGCGCGGCGGACAACCCCCGGAGACTCACCTCGTCTCCTGACATGGTTGCGGGATGAAAAGAGTCTGAAATCCGGTCACTTTTTTGTCCTCCTCGATCAGACCCACACCGCCTCACCGAAAATGTCTTGCATCAGCGCCGGAGCCGCAGTGCGCAAGCGTGACGTCGACGCAATCTGACGTGTTCAACGCGCGACGGCGCGTATCAGTGGGGATGCGTTCAAGAGCAACTCCAAATCCAGAACTGTTGCTAAACAGCTACTGTGAGTGAGAGGAGTGGAAAACAGACATTTTAATGTTAAATCTTGTGTTATGTATGTTAGCTGAATACTAGATGATTATACAGCTTCCTCCGGCTGGTGTTAGGGTTTTCTTACTAATAAACGGAATATGGAAAATAAATAAATAATAGTTCGCTTTCCTCTTCTTATAATATTAGCACTACTGATAATCATAACAAATAAAAAAGCCCAGCTCATATAATTCTGAGCACACCTGAACTGTTTTAACACACTTGTTACATTTACAGAACAAACCAAAATGACATGAATTAAATCAGGGAGTTTGCCTGTTCTAATATTATGTATATTATAACTTGTGTATCTTTATACAGAGGCTTAAATAAAAGTATCATATATATATTTTGTATATTTATATAAAGTGTTTCTAGTCATATGTTGCTAAACCTTTTTTTATAAAGTAAAACTGTCCACATGTTCACACACTCACTATGTTGATCTTTGTTCATTTAAATTACTACTGAAATAATTTACCAATAACTTGATTATTCAATCAGCTAAAATAATCTATTGACTCTTTTGGGTGATAATTCTGTTAAAATGATAATAATAATAATAATAATAATAATAATATAATATTCAGTGATAATCCTAACCCTAATTCAGTTTTCAACATAAAAGGCCAAACCTGCTCTGATACTGTGGGATTTGGTGTCTGTCTTCTTTGATCATTTTTATGGTTAGGAAACATAATTTCTGTGAGCCTGAAGTGCCTGTAAAGCTAAATACAATGATATCACACGACCACCAAAAATCCAGTACAATAGAATAATTTGAAAACTTTTAATGATTTTCAAAATCATCTGGATAAATTAACACTGAAATGCAAACATGCTTCTTCATCCTTCATTGTTATATTTTTCACATTTTCTTATGTAAAAAATGTACATAATGACTTTGAAAAAACTAAAGGAATTAACTCTTTCAACTCCAAAATGCTGATGTTGTAGACATTGTATTATCATCATTATTATTAATATTATTGTTTACATTATACAATTTGAAATAGAAACCTTTATGAGATGACAGAGACAGACGGAGCAGGATGAACGTTTTAGGTTCAACCTCTCTCTCTAGCTTTGCATTGTGACTTGTGTTGTGATTTCCCACTGTTGCATGCTTCAGTTTACACAACCTCAACAGAACCTCTTGGTGACAGCAAAAATACGGTATATAAAAAGAGATACATTTGGGATATTTACAACAAATAACAAGGACCATTGGTGAGAATGTCTCTGTGGGGTTGGGGCATTGAAATGACAACAAAAGTAAGAAGGGGAGGGCAAAGCACACAACCTAATACAAAAGAAGAGTTTCAGATTCTGGCGAACACACACAGCCTCTAGCTTCTTCACCCAGCACATGCTCAGCTGCTCTCCTTTTTTCAGTGCAGTTAACAAATAAATTAAGATAAAACAACAGGGAGTTAAATAACTTTTGTCAATAAGGAAAAAAATAAATAAAACATCAAGTGGATTTTACCCCACAAACACAGGTAAATATGTGAGTCAGACACAGATAAATGAAGATTAATCTTCATTCAAATTTCCCCCGTCATCCAGTGACGTTCACAACGCCACACACGACAGCTCCATTACTTCACCACTGAGCTCATAACAATAATAGCACACTTCAATATGAGCTCGGAAGGTGTTGAAATGCCTTCCCCACTGCAAGGACCAGGAAATGCTAGTGTTGTATTGAAATCAACGGCATGGAAATTGCCATGGTAAAGTGACAGAGCTTCAATATAAAAGCTGCCGAGTGGCTCATATTCATTTAACAGGAGTGCAGGGGATGGAAAAAGAGACACTACAGCATTATTTGCTTTTCTTTTTTTAGTGTTACATAAAATAGACGCTATCTCTCTGCAGACACACGAAGAACACTCATCACAACATCCTATCAGTCCATTCATTTCCCCAAAGTTCTTTCATCTTTCATCTCTGATGCAAGAATGATGTGGCAGGTGCTGCGTTTACATGGCTTCCATCGCCCAGCGCTGCAGGTCCTCCAGTTCGTCCTTGTCCTCCTCTTTCTTGGCTTTAAGGGTGAAAAGACAGAAATAATGTTATGTTATGTTTAAGTTGATGTCAGTTGGATTTTAGACCCAGGAATCAACATAATGACAAAACAGAAGCTGCTTTCAGACGAGCACTGAACAGATTCTGATTCTCCAGAGGGGCTGTGTGCTTGAGTGAGGGGCTATGGACTTTTTTCTGGAATTTCTGCTGCCAACCCCCTAGTTAAATCTCCAGGTAAGCCCATGTGGGGAAAACAGCCAGAGATTATCCAGAGGATTGACCTCATTTGAGTTGACGCGTTAGTGACGGAATACAAATGTATCAGGATGGGAAAAAGGAGCCATACACATAGAAGACGCAGTCAAAATGTCCTCTTGGAAAGACAATAAGATTCAAGAGCTTTCGGTGATAAGAGTGTTTATGTGCTGTAAACCAAAACACACTGCTGTTACAGTGCTGTATGCTTGCCGCGCCACCCCTCACCTGAATGCTCTAGAGATTTCTGTGTTGTTTTGAACAAGCCTGAGTGGAAAATCTACTGCTGTGTTGTTCATGTGCAAAATGCCAACTCTGGAGAAAGTCCTGACCCCATTGTATGGATATTCTCTGCAGATCATATCATAAAACAGCTAGATAGGCCTTTTATTTAATAGTGTGTCCTCAAACTTCCCACCCAACTCTAAACAAGACTAAACTTAACCATTCTTATCACTGATAGAAAAAGATTTAGCAGTCAGGGTTGTGGGATAAAGATTTTTTTTGTAGGTGTCTCACCAGGTCTGGAAGGTAATGAAGTAGAAGGCACGTTTGGGAGAGGGAGGTTCTCTGCTCCCCCGATCTCCAGCAGGTTATTGTCCAGCTGCTCCTGTTCCAGCTCATCCAGCTCCGCCAGCAGTTCATCCTGAGAAAAACACAAACACTGCAGATGAGGAAAAACACAAACAACTTTGTGCAACACCAAAAACATAAAGTCGATGATCCTAATAAAGAAAAGAGATAATTAAATTTAACTTTCACTAGGGTTAGTTTGTATAATAATGTTTCACTGAGAGTTATATTAAAATACTTAAAGTCAGTTGACTGAGAAACTAGGAAAGAATGTATTCATTATTTTCTCCTGAATCGTCCCAGGATGACTGGACACAATAATCATCTGTGGTGAGGTCGAGCTATGAATAAGACCATTCAAAATGAAGTCTACAGCCTCAGTGAGTAAAGACACACAGAGATCAGTCAGCAGTGTTGAGCCTGAGATGGCAGCGTTGAGGATGATGCTGAAAAAATCTGTCCTGCAATAACAGGGCAAGAAGAATCATGACCTTTGCTGCTGAATATAATGTTTCTAGGTTTGTAATGTCAGATTGTCCTGAAGCCAAAAATGACACATCAGCAGGTATTAGTTCAGAATAACAAACTGAATTTAGAGTAAACCACAAAACTAGAACCTAAGTTCTGTAGTTGTATGCCTCCGCCAGAAAGTGCAGCTGAAATCTACATACATTTTGTTTAGCAGACTCATATGAGGTCACTGTGATACTTTAACCTTTCAAATCTAATCTTTGAAGAGACAGACTTGAAATGTCATGTTCAAGAGGACACAAACATGTTTTGTGAGAACAACGTGATCTTGACATTTGATCACCAAAATCTGATCCAGCTATGAGTCCAAGTGAACATTTAGGCCAACATTGAGCCCATTCCCAAGGCATTCTGAAAAACAAATATTTATAACTTCTAAAAATGGGTTTTGTGAGGTCACACATATGAGGTCATCCTCAAATCCAAGCAAATGTTTGTGCCAGATGTAAAGAAGTTCCTCATGAGGGTTTTTGATACATTATGTACATGAACATTTTGACAATTTATAGAAATTTCCTCAAGGTGTTCATGAAATATTGTGTTCACAAGAACAAAAAACACATCTCTGACCTCATCAAACTCCTCCCCGAAGCCGACAGGTTTAGAGATGGTATCGGATATTTCCTGGGCCAGCTCCTGCTGCTCCGTGATGTTCTGCATCAGGTCGTCCACTTTGTCAATGTCCCTGAAACATGAACGACAAGGAACAAAATCTGAGTAAAGCAGAAAAACACTCGACTCCCTGATAACCGAACCTCATTTACCTGAGGGATGCATGTAGCAAGAGTGAGCAACTACTAATGTTGTCCATATAATCTGGAGATTTAATGTTAAGGTTTTAGCAGATAAGTTTGTATAAATACATGTCTAGTGTAGTCTTTAATTGTATGTAATTTAAGGCCCATTGAAGATTCAAGTAACAGCAGATGCAGATGGGTTTGGCTGAGGGGATATGTGCATATGGGTAAAACAAATTCCTCAAAATCATTCTATTGTAAGTGAAGACTAAATTGTTCACTATTTCCCTGAATTCCCATGAAGGCAGTTAAGAGGATATTTAAAAAAAAAATATTTCTTTAAACCAGTTCAGCTTCCGTCTGATTGATCGATCAGGGAAGTTGTGAGGAATCGGATCTGAATCGGATCATTGACAGCGTGTTGGCTCTTACATGTTTTCATGGGCAGACTTGATAGCCTTTGCAGCGAAGCCCATGTTCTTGAGCACTTCAGTGTTGGTGTTGGCGTTCTCCAGAGCCTCCCTCTGGAACTCGATGGTCGACAGCGTGCCGTCGATCTGAGCGAGCTGCTTCTCGTACCTCTTCTTCCTTTTCAAAGCCTGCAGGGCCGCTGAGGAGCGAGAGAGACAGAGGGGAGGTGAGAGGAGAACGGGTCACGAGGAGTAGAGACAGGTTGACAACATAGATGTGAAGTTAAACTGTGAATCATGGGGATGGTTTTGTGCTCCAACAGAAGAGTACTGTCATGGGAGCGGGTTGTTAAACGTCTGCTGCATTAGTCAGCACCGCGCTTAACGCTCTGTGACTTCATAGTTTTCCACTGCTGACGGGAATCATTGACAACATACTTACACATTAATCTGACATGTTAGTCACAGCACGGACAACGAGCGGGACAATTAATTACAGATATGACGAGCATTTGAGAGATGAGGTGGAAATTATTTTGCCACAGGGGAGAGCGGGTCAACCATTCACCAGAATGTCAGTCCCCCCATTCCGTGTGCCGAAGTGTTTCCTTGGGCAACTAACTGAACCCCAGACATCCCATGACGGCTGTGTGTGAGTGATGGGTGATAAAGACGGTGCTGCACACTGTATGAAGGTGTGTGTGTGAATGGTTGAACGGCAAAACTGCACTGAGCCCGCTCACACATACACAAATGAATCAGTGACGAACCTCCGCCTCCCGTTCACTTTCAATCTGTGCGAGAGAGGAAGTGGATAAAACATTTGCTTCCTGTGGCGAGGCAAATCACAGCGTGGCTTTGCATGGAGATCAACTGTCGGGAAATCTGACCCACAATATTTCCTTCACACTCCTGAATGTGTCACAGAGCCCTTTTAAAACGCCACTGAATAGTCATCAAGTCCACTTGTCTTTTGCAGTGTCAGAGAGCATCATGCAGGGCGGACTTATTCTCCTCACGGAGGTAGTAAATAAAGGGACTGTACCGTTAGTGATCAAAGCACAGGAAGGATTACCAATGTTGACTGTGGTGACACTTTGACCTTTTGTTTTGAACCTTAAGGTCAAAGTTCTACCCTTAATCAACACATTCCTGCATGACAAGGTGTCTTCAAAACTACTGACCATGGACTTTGGAATATATACTCACAGTCCCAGATAATTGATCTTACTGTTTTTTCACTTTGTGGTCATTTCAGGCCTAAATGTCCACTTATAATAGTGATAAATTTAAGGGTTGCAACACTTATTGGATGATTAATCGACCACTTAATTCATCGACAACAATTTTGATAATCAATGAACTGGTTTGAGTATTTTTTTATGACAAAACAAATCTAAATTCTCTGATTTCAGCTTCTTAAATTAAATTATTTTCTGGACACTTTGCTCCTCTGATGACCTGGTTAGTGACATTTTAGGACCAGAAAACGAATCCCTCAATCAAGAAAATAATCAACAGATTACTCAATAATCAAATAATCATTAATTGCAGAATTAATAGATGTGATGGTCAAGCTGTAATAAAATACTTTTATTTGAGACTCTGAGAGCGTTCCTTCCTGCCCCAAAGAAATCCACATCACTCTACTATATACACTGCAACCGAATGTGACTGTCATCTTAATAATTGTTTTTATTCGTTGGCAGCATTGTTCACATCATAATTGAAATGACTCGTCCTCTAACCCTTGCTTCCTGTTACATGTTGATTAATGTCTTTGTATTTTGAAAGTGAAGCTTCATGAGTGGTTGTGAATGTGTTCTGACAGTCCGGAGTCCCACAGTTCCCTCGCAGTGAGGTGCAGGACCTGCTGCAGGCTTCACTACAGACTTCTGACCAAGGTGCAAACACCCCCACCTCCCCGTAAGTGACTTTTAATACTCCAGTACTCAACCCTTGTCCCCGTCCCTGTCAGTATCGTCATGACCTGTCTCTCTGCAGTAGGACAACTGTCCACAGCCATGTCCACACCATTAATCCAGTGTTTTGATTGGGTTTAATTATTGCCACTGATCTATCACACGAAGACGTGATGTGCAGAGACACGTTGGTAACAGAGGATTCCTGACTGAAGCAGCCGATAGTCCAGAATCAAATCTCACACACAGGCAATAAAACACACAGCGATCAACTGAGTTAACAGTGACTATGACGACGATCACAATTAACTTAGCTAGCACGCTAACACTTAGCTTCGGGTTATTGACCAGGCATTTTTGATGCCACGAAGCAGAAACCAGGAGAAAACCCCACGCTGCTGTCCCACCTCGTTTGTTTTTCGTGCCGTTCTTCTTGGCTATCTGCAGCTCCTGCTCGATCTTCTTCTCCAGGAATTCCTGCTTCTTCGTTAGCATCTCCTCCGTCTCTCGGAGCTTCTGGATTGCCTCTTGCGGGCTCGGTCCCTTTCCTCCTTTTCCTCCTGCCCCGAATATCTTAGTCAACAACGACATGTCCACGAAGTTCAGACACACAGTTTATCAATAATGAAACTAACAAATGTGCGTAATGCCGGAGAGGACGAGGCTCAGCGGCTGGACCACAGTGACACTTGTCCCAGTCTGAACATGGACGATTGTTGATGTTTTTCTACTTCCTGGATAAGGCCCAATGACGTAATGAGCACTGACAGCATGTGGGCGGTGCTTGTTGCGCCCACTGTCTCCACCTGCTGGGGAAGTTTTAAGTAATAATAATTATAATAATAATTAAACTTCAAATAAATAATGAAAAAATAAATAATAAAAAACAATATTATTTTTTAAATTAAATTAAATTAATTTAAATTAAATCAAATCAAATTAATCCTGTGCAGTCCGCTTCTGCGCAGGAGCGGATACTCCATTTAATAGTAACATTTAAACCAGGATGCTGTGCTCTCAACGCATACTGCATGTGACTATGCAGTATTCTTTCATTAGCAAAGCTCATTCAGGACAACAGCTGGAGTGCAGCTGTTTGGTCACAGCCATGGAAACCTAAGTAATGATACTGAGGTGTTATGTATTCTCGTTTCTCAGGTTCTAGCTGCAGAAAGATGGCAATATAGTATGTTGGGCATGGACTGCCTGATATACCCCTGTAGTGTCCATGTTTAATTCATTTCCATGCCAGTGTTTTGTGTCAAAATGCTAAAAGTGTTTTTGGAAATACAGAAGGGACACATACTTGAATTTCAAGGAAGCAGGTTGAGTAAAACTTAAGGAGGACTAATTTGTGTTGGTTTTGAACTCTCTTGCATTTTCATTAACCCCAGTTCTTATATCCCTTTGTGTGTCTAACTGAACAGAGCTTTATTAATAACTGAAGAGATAGAGTAACCTTCATCGTATGTATAGCGTCCGTTTTCCTATAAAAGGCCGCTAAGAGGCTTAAGTGGGCTCCAGGCTGCTACGCGTCGTACAATGAATCCAAGTCCGGTGATGAATATAGTTTGAGAATTTTATTGCTGTAGACCGAATGACAATTGATGAATGAAAACATGGTTGTTTGACGATGACGACGACGACGGTAAACAGAAAATATAATCAGGTGCGCCACTAACCCCCTTTCTCCCCCCCCACTCCGCTGATCTGACTGCCCAGGTATATAGATTAAGCCACACCCATGTGTCAATCAAACGGAAGTGACATGATCCAAAACAGTGTGACTAACCTTTCAAAATAAACAATAAACAAACAGACCAAATATGCATTTTGGCCCCTACAGTATGAGAGAGAAAATCCAGTAGGTCTTTGTGCTGCTAACGCTGAAATGAAACTCTCTTCTTTTTTTTCTGTTCATGCTGAAATAAAGTCGATTCACTTGGTCTGACGTTTTCCTTCACATCTGTATAAAACACCTCATTAGCTTCACACTTCAAACCCTGTGGGGGGGAATGTTTTTTTGAGAGAAGATTCCAGATTCATTTACTAGACTGGCACTCAGTAGAGATCAACAGAGCCATATGGTTCATCTCTGATCCATGCAGCTTCCTTCTACCAAGTTTTGTGGTTATTGGTCCAGTAGTTTATTACATAAATCTGTTGACTGACAAATCTGAGATGAAAACATAAACTCCTTATTAGAGGTAATAAAACCCCCACACATTTATCAAGGAAATGTCACCAACATTAATAATAATTAGAAACACAACAGGAAATGAAATGTAGAGATATTTTTTTCTAGACTATCTAAATAGTTGAGGGCAATTTTCTGTTGCTCGGCTTATCAATTCATTTATTAAAAGCTCATTTTCCCCTGCTACTTAGTCTATAGGGTTTTTATATAATGTTCTATTTACATTGTATATATTGGTTTATTTTCGTCGTGTTGCTGGATGTACATCAAATTGCCCTTGAAGGAAAATGACGGTTTTCTTTTATGGACAATTTTAGTTAATCACAAGCTGCACAAACCAAACAAGAGCAGCAGAGGAACCCAGCAGCCAGCAGGGGGCAGCCTCAGGACATCACAGGGAAAGAAGCTGCAGCAGACTGTGATTATTGTAAGGCGTCAGAAGACGAAGAAGGTTCGAAACTACTGGGTTATTCTCTAACAATAGGTTTTTAAAGCATGTTAAATCATCCAGTATCTAAAATCCCAAAATATAAAAAGTAACTTCTAAGTAAGGCTGTCAAATAGACACACAAACACGATAATATTTCCATCTTCTTAGTTTGCTTAGTTCCGTGTGTGAATCAGCAGGAGGTGTGGCCTAGTCGGTAGAGTGATGGTCCTTACATATGAGGGTCTCGGGTCGAGACCCACCCTTCCACATCTTCTTGCCGGCATTATAATGAACTCTTGTAATTGGTAGGATTTAATGTAATAAATTAAATATAAAAACAGAAATAAAGAAAAATTAAATTTTTATTAAATTAATTTTTTTTTAAACTGCGCACGCAATTTCTGCGCACTAGGCTTCTGCGCAGGATTTGAGCAATGGTCTTCTGCACACATGTGCGCAGTAGGCTTCTGCGCAGGATGTGCGCAATGGTCTTCTGCGCGCATGCGCGCAGTAGGCTTCTGCGCACATGTGTGCAGTGGGTTTCTCCCAGGATGTGCTCAATGGGCTTCTGCACATGTGCGCAGTAGGCTTCTGCGCAGGATGTGCGCGCGCAGTTTTTAACTTTTAGTTTTTTTTTAGTTTTTAATTAAAATTTAATTTAATTCAATTTAATAAAAAAAAAAAAATTAATTCAATTAAATTAATTTGCCTGCAAAATAATAATAATCATTACAATTTCAACAGGGCCTCACTGTCTGTCCGTGCTCGGGCCCTAATAAATAAAATAGTGTGACATTTTTATCCCTCTCTCAGTCCATCCCTTTGATTCAGATTAAAATATTTCTGGTGAAGGATATCTCATGAATGTTGCAGACAATTAGAGTGAAGTGTAATTTCCCTATTTTAAAGTGAAAAGAGTTTGAATTGTAGTAAACTAAGAGAGTGAGAGAGTGTATATTTTAAGGATAGCTGGAATTATGCTCAGTTTAATAACTGTAAACTGAACTACTTTATAAGACTGCTATCATTTGAAAATATGCACCGTTATCCCCAGGAAGACGAGACATAGTGTTGCATTCAGTTGTGCTTTTGAAAAGTGTTTGGTGATAAATGAATACAAATAAAACCATCTAAAAAACAACCTTAAAAGACTGCGTGAAATGTGTTTGAAGATCGAATTGTGAAAGTAAAGTCACAAAGCTGGTTTTACCGTAATGAGTCAAACAGCGCGGTTCCATTTGAAAAGATTCCCTGAATACAGTCGAGATGGCCAAAATTTCTCTTTTGAAATGTGAGTGACACAACTGGTGCAACAGTTGTTTCGCCCTAATCCAAATCAGTTATGAGCTCGGACCCAGCTCCTGTGTCCACTGGTGTCCTGGTTCCACCCATGGCCGCGTAGTGGCGTGGGCCTGGCTCATCCCTGTGGCCCGGGGAGCGCATTTCTCCGCACTGGTTCAGGGGTAAATGATGCTGGTCTTCACAGGTGACTGACCTACGCAAGCCTGTAGCCGCCACCCCCCCACAGGAGATGATGAGCTTGTGTGTGTGTGTGAGTGGCCGCAGCGCTTCCTGGTTCTTCCCGGCACTAAGCTGCCGGTGCGAACAGCCCAAGTATTTAACATGGGCGAGAAAAGAAGGCAGACCGCTTTTCGCGGCGCCTCTACCTCCGCGTCCCCGGGGTTAGTGGATGATGGTGTGACGTTAATGTATTGTTTTACATTGCTTGTGTCACGTCATCATAAATAAGTCTCTTGTGCCGCCCTCTCGGCATTTTGCGCCCTAGGCAACCGCCTGTGTCGCCTGTACCAGGAGCCGCCCCTGGACTCATTGTTTATTCTGTACAGCTCATGCCGGCCAAGGGCTTCATTCACACATGCATATTACAAATAGAACACACATACAGTACCAGTCAAAAGTTTGGACACACCTTCTCATTCAATGGTTTTTCTTTATTTTGCTTTCTTATTGACACAGTGCGACCAATGTCCTCTCATGTTAAGATCAACTAGGAACTAGAAACTGTCTATATCATGTTCTCAAAGCACTTCAGCTTGATCATGAAAAACTGAGGATTAAATTAATCATCTGTAAAGTTGCCATTTAATGTTATCAGCTTCGTGCACTTTTTTTCACACACACACATACAGTCCAACTCACATGAGAATGAAAAAGTAAAGTTTTCACAGAAACAGACCGTTGGGGATTTATGTATTTTAATTCATTATGATGCTACATGATCCATGGTGGTCGTTTACTCATTTTCTTCCTTTACTACAGTATGTTAATAACGTTGCCAGTTATCTTTTGAAGTCTTCTTTATTTTTATGTACATACAAAAGAGTATCCAATTACTGTGTGATTACATCGACTGTATCTCTGCATGTGTAGTCTGAAGCATAGATGACTTTTTTTATTTTATTTAATGTAGTGTGTATTCACAGGTCAGTCCTCCTCCCAGCCGCCCACGTTTCTGCTCCCCGAGCTCCCTCACGCAACGAAAAATACACATATAAAGTTTTTTTCCAAAACAACCAATTTTGCTGAGGCGGCCACGTGATAACCGAGATAATACAGCTGTGTTGTCTCCGTTATCTCACAACCTCCGTCCTTGTCCCCAACAGAAATAAAATGACTGAAATGAAAGAAAACACACACAAGCCGATAACCCAGACTCAAGATGGTCCCTTTTTTTTTTGAAAGACAGCTATTTTTTTGTTTCGCTAATATGATTTCAACACTCAAAAGAATAATAATAATCATAATAAACCCAGGTCATTCCATGCAAACTGCAGAGAGGACACTTTAATATAGTGCATTTGAATATTATAAACAACAGAAGCTTTGTGGCTACATTATAATGTAAGGGAGAAAAAATGCAAACAAACCAATGTGACACACTAGAGGACACACAATACTCCATGGGTGAAATCAAATAATGTGACTAACTGCTGAAGATGTAGAGTTGGCTTTACTTGATATGTTCACTGGTTTCAGAGGGAAGTTAGGTCTTTTATTCCACTCTCTGGCAACCTGAGGCAGTAAAATTATCTGGGAACTGCAACTTTAACTTGGAAAAATCTGACGCCTTAAACTTCATTACAGCCGTTTTTGAATTAGATCACTGCAGCAGCAATTCTTGATCATTATTTTGATTTTATGGACCCTCTTTTTTAAAAAGGGCCTAAGAATAGATTGTTGAATTCTTACTCCTGGTCTGGTTAGGAACTAAAATCAAAAGTTTTATCAACCCCATTTTTCTGTTGTGTACAGGAAATCTGTTCAGATGACAGGTATTTTTTCACCACCCTTCTTCCTTTGTTCTGAAACAGCATGTGATTTTACCGTTTGTGGCCTTCTCATACAAACATCCCCACGCAGTCACATGAGCCCTCCTGCAGGAGGAAAAACCATAAGACACACTCACACACACACACACATGCATAGCCTCTACCGGCTCACATTTTAACCGCCTACTGTTTAGAAGAAGATACACAGTCTGAGTCGAGGAAATAAAGTCTTTCACCGATTACTTGTTTTCACTTTTGCAGATCATCAGTATTAAGTGGAAGAGAGATTATCAGAGGAGTGTTAGAGCTTTCTTAGAGACGATGTGAGTGAGGAAGTCGGAGACTAATGATTCTATAAAGAATAAATCAAAGACTTCAGACATTCAGCCAGCGTGAAGCTACTTCCACACACCTGTGCAAGCTGTGGAGGATCATTTAGGAAAGAGGGGTGGACGGAAAGAACAGATCAGAGATATTTTCACAAAACAAAGGAAAAGGCAAGACCTGTGACAAAAACGTTTGCAATCATGGTTTAACTTGGGATCACCTTCCATCGTTTTCTTTTCATACATTAAACTATTTTCCATCCAGACAAACCATTATGATATTGCCTCAAATGTAAAAAAAAAAGAAAGAGAAATCAACATAAACCCAGAAGACATCCCTGTTGCCGTCATTGACGCGTGTTCGTCCAAGCACGCCGCCCGTCCATCCCTGTGCTCTGTCCATCTGTGTCTCTACAGGGCCAGCTTGCCAAAGATGACTCCAATGACAAAGAGCAGCACGCAGAGTGCCAGGACACGGGTGCTTAGGCCTTCCTCCCTCATAGCCGAGGTTGCCATGCCGGAGGAGTGAGAAGCGGCCACTGACGTCACCTTTCTCTTCCGCAGCCCGTCATCCTCCTGCAATGAAGAGAGGAGTCAGATTTATGTTCAAAATCAAAGTTATTCACCTTGTAATTTTACTCCAGATGATCTGGAGCTTTCTTTTCAAACCAAAAACATTTTAATGTTAAACATTTAAATGAAGAGTTGATGGTATTACTAAAGTTTAAGGAGTCGCAACTTTTTGTATTCACCACTGTCAATCAAGTCAAGACCGAATCAGGCTGCATCACCATTTCTAAAAGTTTCCATTTCTAGCTGTTGGTACTAAAACGCCATGCTGAAGTTTTCATATATTTGTGTGGACGAAGCTGAGGACAGATTGTCCCATTTAGACTGGATGCAGCATATGTTTATATACCCTAATCAGCCGGATGAGACATTTGTGTCTCATTTACAATGTCCTGTGACTGAAATACTTGCATGAAGGATAAAATATACTATTGGAAATGTAGTTTTTACAGTAGCGTTTCAGACAAGGGCTGACGATTTAAGCGAAGGCAGAGATAGTGAAGCAGATGACAGAAGCTTCGTTGACAAAAACAGAGATGAAAAGAACAATTAAGAAGATTCAGACCCAGGAAATGTGACCAACCGACCTGCTGACCAATGCTCAGTCGGTAAGAGAGATTTATTGTTTTTTTTAGAATTTTTTGTTTGTTTAGTTAAACTACAATGAAAGGCACATGTTTCTTATTTAATTACTTCAATATCTGCTTCTAGGGCTGGAAAATGTAGCTCTTCAGAAACTTTCTGGTTTAAGTGGGTATTTTTCAATGCTTTAATCAAGTAATGTTTTGCTTTAACAGTTAAGGTCTTAATGAGTTCATTTAATCTTGTGTTTCTCACCCTGATCTGTTTGTTTTCTTCCCGTAGCCTTTGCACCTCCATCTGCAGCCGCTTGCACTCCTCCATGATCTTCTTCACCTCTCCATCATCCAGCGAGACACTGGCTGACTTGGGCAGCACGGAGTGCTCAGTCTTAACAGAGGAGGAAGAGATAGTTTGGTTGCTTTCACTCTCATGCTGTGGAGAGAGTCAGGGTGTGGGTGGAAAAGGGGTGAGGGCAGAGGGAGAGGAGGGAAGGGGATGAAGAGACATGGCAAGGAGTGAGATGAAAGTACAGACAAAAAAATCATAAATGAATAAATAAAACATGTAATGGGTGATACACAGTGATGTACTGCTGATGGGTTGGTGATTGAGAAAATATCAAAGGACACATGCTATTGCGAGTGTCTTGATTTTCTTCTGTAAGATCTTATCCAATGGACTTAAATTGCTTCAGTTATTAATTTATAATATCGAATACAAAATGCAACATTTTCTAAGTTTGTAGATCAGATGGGGATGTGAGAAAATCTTTTGCGCATCTAAACCTCAAACTTGTTTTTGCTATATGTAGTTGTAGTAAGCAGGTACGATAGAAGAAGTGTGTAACTGACTGGTAGTTGCAGATTACATAGTCAGAATCAGTAATACTGAACTGTAGATCAGTGAAAAACACATCTACGTCATTAAATACTAGCATTAATGCCAATATTTATTGAGACAACTGTGTATTTGTGATGGTGGCAGCTCTTCTGGTTCAGGAAGCCAGGGATTATGGGTATTAGCCCTGGTTCAGTAGGCACAGTCATGGCTGTAGTCGAGACATTGATAGACTCTACATGAAAACCACTTAATCGTGTGGACAGAGCACAACAGAATGAACCACTGTGTAGTTGTGTATGGCTTCAGAGGGCGCTGTTGCTCAGTATATCCTATGTTGTGTTGCTTCGATGCCCGAGTGCTCTTTAATGGGAAAAATTGCCAGAGTGCCCTGTGGTAGAAATTGAAACTTAATTAAGACTTACAGTTTTGTCATTTTCTAGAGGCAGCTCAAAAGCACATCTCAACTTTGAATCCATCAGCTCTTCCGGCTTCGCCTCCTTCCACTGTGAAGGACAAAAATCAAGAGTGAACAACAGACAGAAAGAAAATTCTGTGAAGATTCATACGGAGATTCTTTAGCCTCAGGTCTTTCTATCTTTCAAGAATAGCTTCTACACAAAGAGACAGACGGATATAAACTGTATACAATATTCCGGAGCTCAGCTGGAGGTACTGGGTGATTGTGATGTCTCCAGTGTGATCATCAATTAAATATTCAGGGTCAGTAGATCAGTACATACTCAAAGATATATCCTTTGCTCTGTACAAAATATTTTGCCAAATCAGATTTAATGCTGTAATACTCACAACTCCTTCCATGTCGGTCATGTCGTACGGAGCCAGCAGGGACTGCACCATGAATTTGTGTTTACTCTTTTCATTGGGATCGTAGTCAAAAGGCTGTAGCATGACTGTGGACAAACACAATGGAAAAATGGCGTGCCAGAACATTAGGGAAAGACCAACTTCCTGTATTGACCAATAACAGCTATTACGCAACCTGTGAATGAAAAGACATTGGCCAAGTTTATGATCCGAGTTGCAGAATGACATTCTTACATCTCGAGAACTGACTGTATTTCCTGAAATTAGCATTTTTATGCTTGAATGATCAATGTAGTCTGTGGAGATTTAAATGATTCTGGTTTTGATCAATGTAAGAAGTTCAGTTTTCACTGAAATTAAAGCAGAAGAATGTCACTTTAATCCAAACAGATATAAGAGACCTGGGAATAAATAACAACTCAAAACTCTTTTGTATCTTATTGTTTAATTCAAACTCACTGACTTGTGAAGATTTCCACCAGAAATAACTAATAAATGTAAATGTTACCAAGAGACTGCTGGGCAGCACGGTAAAAATTATTATGACAATTATAAAAGACATTTTAGTTTTATACAAAGGTAATTAACAACAAAAGATAATACTGCAAGCTGAACATTATGGTATATTTTCAATAACATTTCACATATAACTATAGCGTTATATTTCCATCATCTTCTATTCATCAAATATTTTAAACAAAGTGTGAAGGTATTTCTACATGTTTTTGTGTAGATTATAATTACACAGCACTTGCATAGATGTTGCTAATGTACCGTCTGACCATAGCTCAAACCTCATTAGAATGACTTAAGAAGTATCATGTAGTCAATACCGGCTTTGTGGACATGTACAGTTTGTGTTTTTTTTAACATGCTGACTTAGCTGCTTGGTGATGGAATTGTGAACTTTATCACCTGTGTTGTAAGAGGATTCAAAAAATTTTTACCAACCAGAAACATTGACGGAGTTCCCAGCGTCAATGATGCCGCTGTTTGGGCGCACGCAGTATCTGCGAGGTGCAGTTGTCTTGACTTTGAAACACACATTTCTATCTGTGGGGTTGCTGAGCTTCAGAGTGGCAGTGACCACGTCTGTGAACGGGCCTGAGGGGGAGACAGAGAGAAAGAGCACATTGACAATGGAGAAGATGACTTGTCTTGTAGTTTGCAGGCTGCATTTGTAATGACTTGTGTTACCTCAATCAATCAATCAATCAATCAATCAAAATCTAAACGGAGGGAGCACTCGTGTGTGTCTGCAAGGATGTATATGTGAGTGGTGTTTGTGAGGGAATCCAGTCCGCCATAAACATTGCACATTAAACATTAAAACAGTGGAAAGAGCAGCAAAGTGCGCACAGATTTATTATTTTATTTATGCCCCGCCCTTTGCCATAAAGCAGATGCTGTGGAAACCAGAGGTGCATTTTGGGACAGATGAGCATGACTCTGGACGTGAATGTTCAACTTGATTCAATGACTAAACCGTGGTTGTGGAGATTTGTGTCGGGCAAACAACCTCAATGAGCTTTCTGCACTCATCACCTACAGTGTGTGGGTGTACAGGATGGATCCTGCCCTAATAATCAATCAGTGAACAGCCTACCACTGACTGATCCTTAGGCCATCACTTGACCCATTTCTCCAGCTCTATCACACCCAAAGGCAGTTCTACACGGAAAACCGCATTTATCCCTGGAATTACAACAGCTCAGCCTGCATTCTCACGGTCATTCTGCCCGGATATAGAAAATCTGTCAAGGAATTCAGGTTGCACAGTATGAGTGTAAAGCTCCTGCTGGCAGCTTGCTAGCTTAGAAAATTGTGAAATATAGCGATAAGGCTAAGCAATGACACCCCGGTCTTAGCAAATGCCAGAATACTCCCTGTTTGACAGCCGGGTAATGGTGACAGCACCGATCACACGGTGCATGTCAGGAATCAGACCACATTTCGTTGGTAGTTCCACCTGCTGTCAGTGGATAAAAGACAGAGGCAGCGACCATACGAGTCCGAACTAGAGAAATGGGACGGTGGGCCTGCCCTGACGCTGCAATGACAGCTAGCAGTTTCAGTTTCTTGCTAGTAGCTCGGTTAGCTGAATGCTAGCTGATTAGCATCGTCGCGCACAGTGTCGGTTCACCTGTTTCAACGCATAGTGCGGCTAGCTAGGTGTGTCTGATTTGACGAAATAGCAACAACAAATCACGACACCGGTACAAAGTTGAGTGATTAACGCAGAAATCCACACACTAGCTTTCATCGAGGGCTTCTGGGTTAGCTAGCTAGCCCCCGGCCGGGACCCGGCCCTATGCTCCAGCGTTACCTCTGAATTTCAGTTCGTGTTGTGGCTCTAGCACCAAGATTTGTTCTGGTCTGGCCATGTCCCAGGGCTTCTTCCTGTCGTGGCGGGGAGGACGACAACGTTGGACTGCAGGTGGCCCGAAGAGGTGGAGCAGCTGGCTTCCGAGGTAACGACCCAGCCGTTCACAGTCTCTTTCCTTCGGGAGGGAGGAGGATTACAGACGCACCACGGCTCGGGCTGACTGCAGTGAGGGCAAGCTCGAATCGTGGCAGCGGTAGTTCGTAGAGGCACTTCCGGTGTCAACAGATACTGCCATACATACGAAACTGTTTGGAGGCAGCTGCCTTGTGATGCCACACTGTTTCGGGTCAATTGTCTCTGATGTCACACCGTCTGAGAGCAACTAAAGCTGTTGGTGATTTATTCAATGATATACATTCTGGTTCATGAAGGTTTAATAGCTAGCTTGTTAGCTCTCGGGAGGCTGAACTCAAAATGAATCAAGAAAAGATTAAGACACTCTCCAATGGAACTGCTAGTTCAGATCATAAAAGTCTAAAAGATAAATATGCCCGTAGGCTAAATGTGTAAATACAACGAGGACGAGTGGATTCTCACTTTCCAAAGATGAGCCATAATAAAAACAAACCTTTAACAGCTTCTTAAATTGTCCAGGTTCTACCTTTAGAATATGACCAAACATCCCATAACACCAATGGTCTGTAAATCAAAACAAAGTGTAGTTGATCTGTCGACACTCTGATTTATTATCATTTACTTTATTGATCGTTTTATCTGTACAGTCTGTTCAATGACTCTTGTTCAGTGATTTGATGGACACGTTCACTTCATCCACACAATCAGTTTGTTTCACCTCCATCTCACATGTGGAAAGGAAAAGAACAAATAATCAGCTCACTGATTATGATCAGGATCAATATGGGTTTATATCAGAGAACCTTATTTCTACATTAGTTCTTTCAAACACATTCATGTCAGTGTACTTATAGATTTCTGTCTTTGCAAAGTGAGAACTAAATATCTGTGATAAAGGACGATCACTGTTTGATTGACAGCTGATCTCTCTGCGTCACGAAGACAAACTTTGAGCAACAAACATGGAGACAAAAGAAGTTAAAGATTTAAACACAAAATATAAATCACTGCTTTTAATGACTCAAGTCTATTTGAGTGTATAGAACTCAGCTGTGCAGCCATCATAATAATAACTAACCCTAACACCAGCATTGACGGCCTTCACCTCCTGTGGAAGCAGCTTCACATCTTTCTCTGTGTCCTGGACTCTCTGCTGGATTGTTTGTCTCCTCAGCCCGGGCTCTCTCTGCCTCTCAGCCCTTTCTGCTGCAGATGTATGTTCATCCACAGGGCAGAGACAACAGATACACTGCTGATCAGTTCGGCAGAACATCTTCACCACCTCATTGTGACGAGAGCAGATGTTACTGAGCTCCAGGGAGGGCTCCACCAGCTTGTGCTTCTTAAGTGGAGGTGATTGAAAATTAGCCCGGAGGTGTTTTACACAATAAGAGTCAAACAAACCAAACATGACTTAAGAGCTTTCAGTTTTCTTCCAGTGCAAAAATCATAGGTCACATATTTAAGTCCAGCACACCAGTGATCAGCAGGAGCAGCTTGGAGTCCAGTCGTCTCCAGCTCCTCCAGTAAATCAGCTAACATGGTGGGAGAGGCGGTGGACTAGTGGCAGAAACTTGGACTATGGGCAGAAAAGGTCTCTGGTTCGTCTCTGGTTCGACTCCACGGAGAAACAACAAAAAGACAAACCTGGATTGATCTGTCCAAAAATCCAAGAGGAATCTCCCTACCCTGTCTAGTGCCCCTGAGCAAGGCACCTTACTCCCCCAACATCTGCTCCCTGTGCGCTCCCATGGCTGCTCACTGCTCTGTGTGTCCTGCACCAGATGGGTTAAAAGCAGAGGTTAAATTTCCCTACCTGCATGAGTGTGCATGTGTTTGGGACAAATAAATGTATCTTAATCTTATCTTATGGTGTTTTCACCAGGACAGGCCTCCGTGTGAAGGTCTTTCTACACTGAGGGCAGCTGTAGATTCCTCTCTCATCCTCATTGTCCCAGTGGGTTTTAATACAGCTCATACAGTAGCTGTGTCCACAGCCAATAGTCACCGGATCCTTAGTTGTCACAGTGTCTGGAGGCGGCTGAGGTCTCCAAACAGTCTGGCAACAGAGGCAGATGCCTCAAAACAAAGGTGATAGCTGCCACAGCAGGTGGTTTAAGGCAGCAGCGTTATTTCAAGCTTCAGTTTAATGACAGAAAACTTAGGCAAAGCATTAACAGCATTTAAGCAGAATCGGTACAAATCAGCCATATAAACGAGCATGTTTCACAATACAAGTGGATAAAAACTGATGAATATTTGTTGGTGCTCAGAACAGTAACAGGCTGATAAACATTCATAAACTAACGTAGTTGCCCTCAAACGGGGGGGGGGGGGGGGGGGGGGGGGGGGCAACTGACAGCTGCCTCATATCGCGACAACTTCCTTCACAGATCAGTGGCAGGTTCAGTTCCTGTACGAGCTGCCGCTGCCACGATCTGAGCTTCAGTTGCTGGAGGCTAACGGGCTAACGCTAAGTGTGCTAGCATCAGAAGGAGATACGGGAAGGAAGGGAGAGGCTGACGTCACGGGAAGAGAGGGACCGGAGAAGGATTTCAGCTGAAGAACAAGACAAATGTCTTACATCTTTAATCATTATTAAATACAACATCACTAATGATGGCTCCTTCATATTAGGCTCTGCATATGTAAGAGAATCAAACTAGTATTATTCCATCATGGGGAATGACTGTTACTCATACAATCAATAGATCTGACAATCATTTAAAAGTGGATTGATAAGAGACTGTAGCCAATACGAAGATGGCCCACATGACAGCTTCCAAGAATTGCACCCAGATTATCTTGAGCGCCCCCTTGTGGCTGGCAGCAGTTTAGGTCATAAACACTACCTCCTCCATTTTAGCATATGGGGGATGAACATTCAAAAATAATAACTTTAAGTCACTGAAAGTCACTCTGGGTAGTTCTTATCACACGTATGTATGTTCACTTGTTTTTCTGGTAAGTTTTAATTAGTTAATTGATGCTGTAAAAATAGTGTGAAACATCATGATTGACAGCTGAGTCTGAACATGTGTGTCTGCAGGACCCTGGTACCACGGCTCCAATCCATGATCAGGACTGTGCTCTCAATGACATCAAAAGAGCAAGATGGCGGCACCTGTATCTTGGATGATAGGTTAATTTTTTAGCAAGAGGAATTGGAGACACATCGTTCATCTTTATATCCAGTTTAAAGAATTGACAATTAATCAGTGCAGAACATATCAGAAAATGGTTGAAAGGGCCACTCCTTCTTTACTGAAGTCCCTGCTCTGTCTGTCCACCAATCAACAGAATGATTGACTTTTCTATTGTAGACAATATGAGAAAAGTTTGATCTCCAGACGACTGTTTTGTTTTAAGGGTCATAACGAAACTGCCATGCATAGAGGAAGTCAGTAGAGGCTCCACAAATATTAGAAATAGTGAGGTTACATGTTCCGTTGTTACAAGCACACTCTGTGACCAGACAATATAAAAGTCACAAATATTTTAAAGTTACTTACCTTGTCATATCAGTCATCAGTCATATTTAGACCTATTGAGAGTAAAAGTACTGGAAATACCATGTACAAATATCCACGATATGTACATTTGTTGACCTATCAGGAGGCCCAAACTGCAGATTCCCCTATGTGTCCCCAAAACAGCACCTACAACCATTATATTAAAAATTACCAAAAATACGTTGTACTATATTGTACGGTAGGTTTTGTAAGTGTTACCACCATCACAGCTGCAATTCAATATAGTCAGAGATTCGAGGAATCCAATTAGAGTTGAACTAAAAATGTATTCACAGATGTGTGAGTTACATTTCTAACATCACTTACCATCACATATCCACCCGTGAATCATGAAAGTGCTGAGTAAGGGGGTCCCAGATTTGAACTTGCTAATCAGTTTCCACTGCGGTTAGTTACATCTCTTTAGGCTTTCACACACAAGTCATCAGTGAGTAATTCCTTCATTCAATTCCACTAAGGTTTTCGACATTTATTTAAATACATAGATGTCAGCTGTGGTTTGTTAACCTGCAGAGATTTTTATTCTATTTTCAGGTTCTTGTTCACCTCCAAGCTCAAAACTTCCATCCACATATGCTTTAATTTCTCTTAAAGAAAAAATTGTTTTATATACTATTTTTTCTCATCACACTCCACTTCTCTTTTGATGCATCTTTGCCTTGAGGCCTGTTCCATCATATTATACCAGAGGCAACAATAAAAGCAACATTTAATCTCTACCCTCTCCCAATCAGCTAAAACTTAATAGCAGTTTGTATATTTTGGGTTGTTAGAGGCAATGTGGCTATAAAACACTTGTCTGGGGTAAATGTGAGACTGCATGATAGCATGTGTTAGCCCTGTTAAAATATGAAAGTAAAATAAAACACCTAGTGAGACAGAACTATAGGGGATAGCATTCCATGGTTGTTTGGTGACCCAGACGTAAGCCTTCTATTTGGTTTGAGAAAACATTCTATTTTTGGATAAAACAATTCTTTTAAAGATACCTTAACTTTTCTCTCAAAGTGGCTTCAAGACTGGGAATATTAAGCTGCTCCACATCAGCAATATAATATCAAGTTTTTCAGTGTGTTCCAGCTCTACAATGAAGTCGTGAGAATTGTTAATGGAGCGAAATCCATGCTGTTTACCACAGCACCAGTCAGTCACGATGTCTAGTGCAGCTTTTTATACACGTGTCCCCAAAACAGAGGAAAAACATCTATCAGGAGTTGTATTTTATAAGGTTGGTCATTCAAAACCTGTCGGAGTACTGAAATTACTTCCACAAAATCGAGCATCAAGACAAGGTGCAGTGAGGCCCTGCTGTGAGAGTAGAACATTCAATCCATCATGGTTGTCCCGATAAATACAAGCTCTGTATATATGAAGAGGAAATGGCTGGTAAACGGACAGGAAACTCCACTTCCTCTAGCGTAGATGTTACTCATGTAAGAGAGAGGTGTTAGCTTTGTGTTTGCCTTTTGTGACAGACCTGTTACTGTCTGCACCCAAATAAAAACAACTTTATTTCTTAGAGCTCCCCTTCAGAAAGTAGCGACCCATATCTAATGTACACATTAAATGAAGACAAGGGCACTGAAATGATTGAGATGCTAGTACTGTACCTTTGATAAGCGAGGCTACAGAAGAGGACCCTCCTTTTCCTCTTGTCAGAAAATAAACTGAGATTTCAAATTATTTCCTTGAAAGTTTTGGCTTTTTCTAGCAAAATAATGCACATTTTGTAGAAACAAGCAACCGTTTCCATCGGTCGTCTTTGAACCCTTTAAAATGTCTTTAAGTTGTCATGGGAAGAAAACAAAAGAAACCTCAACACAACTTCAGTTGAAAGGATTTAAGTTATAGCAATACGCACACTATCAAGTGTACAATTTGTCAAGGTTCATTTGATTCTAATAAAATACTTTTTTTTTTTTAAAACCCATATACATTTCATATATTTATCTTTTTGGGGTATATGGATCCAAAAATAGACATTTAAATCATAAAGGGAATGGGAGGATAGGGGAAGAGAAATAAAACTACAAAAGCTACGAATGGTGGTCCTCCGTTCCAGAGGAGAGAATGACGGAGGACATAGGGGAGAGACAGAGATAGAGAGAGAGAGGGATAAAGAAAAAGAGAGAGAAAAGGAAGGGACGAAAGAGGCAGGGAGTTAGAAGGGGGATTGGCCAAGCTATACAGCGCAGTATGACACCCACTTTAGCTCATTACACACGTACAGTCGTGATCAAGGCACAGGGATCTTCTAAAAGTAATTTTTTTTCAATAAAGTTGTACAAAATAATACATTTTACAGTCTGTACAAGAATAATAGTTCAGCAGTAAAGTAAAGACAGACGTACAAAGGAGCAAGCGGTTGGGGAGGAAGGAGGAAAGATGGATGAATGGCAAGGAGGTGCGAGCACATTGTTGTACAAAATCAAACATTAGTGTCCCATTTGTTGTTTTCATCTAGTTTTTTATACTCCAGGATTATTATATTTTATTTTGTCGTAAAACAAAAAGAGCACTGAAAAGAGAGGGGAAAAGGAGGGAGTCGGGAAAGATGTGAAAATGGAGAGGAGAGTGAAGTCCTCAGAGGGGAAAGAGCAGAGGTTGAAAAGAAGGAGAGAATGACTGAGACAGAAAGCTTAGAGAGAAAGAAAGAGCGCACAGGGCACAATGGCACAACAGTCTACACAGACAAAAACAGCTGTGGAGACAGTAGAACAGGGTCAATCATGACGAGATGAGAGTTCTTTTTAACTTATATGGTATTGTACTGTCGAAGGATGATTTTCGCCCTCCGTTTGTCAAGTTCCACAAAAGATGGTTATTTTTTATTTTTTGTTTTCAACTCAATACATCCTCCTCACGTTTTGCTCCACTAGCAACAAGGCAGAGTCAGGTGGCTAAACAATGCTGTGGAGAAGTCGAGGGACCGCCATCGCCCTCGACCGTGTCCGGACTCCATCAAAGTAATTCACATTGGAGTCGGCCGTCTGTCCCTCGTGCCTCCTGCAGCCTGACTGATCACAACACACCCCTGGTCCGTGTAGTCTGTGGTACTGCTGCAGTCGGTCACTCGTTCAGTTTCATTTCAAAGGACTGTGCTGGAACAATACGCCAGCAGGTCAGGGAGCCTGCCGCTCGTCAGCAGGGATCAGTACGTTTCCGGATTGACGGCGATTGTGCATTCCGATAAAAGCAAATGCGATGAGTTTCTGTGTGCAAGCAGATCCTGTGGTTGAATTCATGGATAAGAACGATTGTTGTACACGGTCAAGTCAAGAGCACAGTGCTTGTGTTTTCTGTTAGATACAGTGTTCAGCTGATCTTTTGTGACATGTTAATTCTCTATTTCTGTAGTCATTCCAACAGTTTTCTCTTTCCCAGTTGCACTGAAGCAGAAGCTCTCTCAGTTTTCATGCCGGCTCGAAGTACAGCCTCAACTGCAGCTCAAACTCTCCTCACTGCAGGAAATACAATCCAGACTGGGCCAGTCAGGGTGTTTGGACAGGTGAAGGTAACAGGGGTGATACAGGATGTCGAGAGGATAGGAGCTGGGAGTGTGGCTGAACATGGACATCCAAGTTCCTTTATGCTTCAGCCCCTCAAACCCCTTCATCAAATAACTCCGTCTATTGCAGGTTGGGAGTTTTCATAAGGAGAAGTTCTGTGTTCAGGGTGTGTTTGTGTGTAAATATGTGTATGTTTGTGTGGGTGTGTTTTGGCCCCTGTTCCTTCACAAGAGCTCACACACTTCTATGGAAGAGGAGAGTTCAGAGACTCAGGTTTTTTTTGTTTGTTTCTGGTCGAACCCTTTTCCTCTCCCATCACAAGAGCTCGTACTGCCGCAGGTGCATCCGCTGGATGATGTCTCGACAGTCGTTGAAGACGCGGCGGATGTTTTCTGTGTCGACGGCGCAGGTAAAGTGAGGATAACAGTAGTGCCGCCCGTCCCCGCTCGCTGTGCTGATCCTCTGTAGATGGAAGAATAGAACATGTGAGGAAATGGCTCATTTTAGAACATGCCTGAAAACACATATCATATTGCCACTCATGTACACTGGTCATGCGTGTGCCAGTGTACACAGGAGGCATTTGGTTGAGGGGTTACAGATTGTTTGAATAACAACTCGTCTCCAACACAATTGTATCATTGAAAAATGCAGGACAACAGGGTCAGCAACCCTTGTAAATAATAATCCATTTAGTGTTTTACGCTAGGGGCCAAGGCTGATGCCGGTTGTTTTGTTCCAAAAGGGGGACATGTGACAGGATCCTGACAAATCAGTGAAGGTTTGACCTGAAAGACCCAATCAGCAATCAGTTTTGGCCCGTTCAGACTAAATTGCTCCCGCTGGAGAAACTGGATCCACTGTGTTTCCAAACCTCTACATTTTAGCAGCTGAAGTGTGGACACTGGGAGTATCTGCAGAGTTGATGAATTTCTATTTTTAACTTAAAATATGCTTAATACATTCTTTGTCATACCATATTTATCTCATTAAAAGATCCATAGAAATCAAATGAAAAGACCAAAACATCGCTGGAGGCTCTTTTTTTTTTTCCTATTCAAGAGAACATTTCTAAAACAACTCCCAGATATATTGATTCACGCCAGTAGGATCAGTTCATTCTTGGTTTTGGTCTTATCAGGGGATTTATGAAAATAAGAACAGTAGAGACAATTGTAAAACGTTTTTTAAACTCACCCTTTAAATTTACATAAAACACAAAAACAAGCTACGCACTTACCAGGAATTCATCTCTAATGAAGTACTTTGCCCTTGTAACACGTGGATCTTCTCCAGGCTCTGGTGTCGCTAAGAGAAGAGAACAATACTAGTGAGAACTCATCTCTTATGACATGCAATCATTCAGGTGGGGACCGATCAAACATGAACTGTGCCTTTTAGGGCATTTGTTAGTTATCAGGGATACATTTGTTTAATGACTAATTTCCAGGTTTCTGTGGATGAGTATGTGTTAGATCAGAATGACCTCACAGGTGTGTATCGACGATGACCTCTTGTGGTTGATGACACTGAATGCACTGCCTCTCACAGATGTTTTCTGGAGCCAGTCAAATTAATACTGCCTCCTAGTAGAAAGAATGCTAAAAACACACATTTCTATATGTGTGCAAACTTAATGAGGCATCTGGGGACACACAGATACATGTGAATGCTAAGGGATGCTCTGTGTTTGACTATTTGCTAACCGCCATTGAAAGCACATAAAGCGTGACCCCGGCAGTAGGGAGACATGTGATGCCGAGTTTGGAGCTGGTGTATCTTACTGTATCAAGCACTGAAACTGTTATTTAGTGCTAAATCACTGTAGATGGGTCGGGTTTTGTTTAGAATGCGATTTTGTTATGTAAATTTGTTTTGTACCTATTATATCTGAATATTTATGTTAAGTGTATCCTACTTTAAACTCACTACAGGAAATATGTCAATTAGCAATAGTTTATATGTCAAACAGCAATGAAAAAGCTGATTTCAATTGATTTTAAAATGATCGATTTGGCACGTCAAGTCGATACCTAACCCCAAAATATGGCAGTTGTATTTGTACAGATAGTATCATGGATAATGTTGATTTGAATTGTTGGCAAAAAAAGTCAATGGAATAAAAATTTGGATTAAACCGAAGCACGGCTGCTCACCGTCATCAGGTGTGGTGTAGCGAGCAAACTCAGGAAAGTATTCCTCGATTTTGGACTTCCCTGCCAGCACCTTCTCTGCTAGCAGGTCCTGTTTATTTAGGAACAAGATGACAGAAATGGTCCGCAGCCACCTGTACAGAACAAACGTGAGTGTGATATGAGATATGAGAGGGAATCACTGACTGGAAATACACAATGGGTCAATTTTTTCGAGCGAAAGATGAATATCTCAAGGTTCAAGTCCTAATGGACCCAAACATTTCCACTCAAACCTCACGAGTACATTTTGAACGTCTAGACTCACCATGCCTGCAGCTAAGCTGCCAAAGATCTTAGTAAGTTTTCACCATTCTGAAACTTTTATTAGTGTGGAACTTTTGAAAAAGGTACATGATCTAACGTAGTTTGGTGTTATGCTTTATGTGTTGCTAAGGAACCCCCGCACTTTGTTATGCAATCATTCAGGAGAAAAAGCAGGCAAGTTCATCAAATGTTTATCAGCCTTGACACTTGGCTTGGTTTTGTCGTTAACGATTATGCATCTGCAGTTTGAAAAGCCAGAAAACAACAAAATCCCCAATAATCTACGCGTTAAAAAAAAAAAATCACTTTGAAACTGGGGATCCATGTTGTTTCCGTTTTTCCTATAGAAAACACCGGGCTGGTGTTTGCCCCTCTTCACCTGTTGTTCCAGATGTTCTTGAAGAGGTTGAGTGCCTCCTGTAATCGGTTGGTCTGATTGTCTTCTCTGATCACCATGTTGTAACTGCTACTTGCCACCACGAAGATGATGGCTGTTACATCTGATAAGAGACGAGAGGGAAAGAGATGATTGAGCCACGGAGAGGAACAGAGACATGAGACGAGTGGAAGCTGAAATAAACGTAAGTTACCGTTAAAGCATTGAATCCATTTCCGGCGTTCGTCTCTTTGACCCCCGACATCGAACATACTGTATAAATCAAATGATACATAATGTTAGCAGGTCAAAAACCATCAATCATGTGGAAAAACCATACACTAGGGCTTCCGCCTGAACGTTGAATATTCAAATCATCAGTCCGAGGCTCCTTAATTGACAGAGATGTCTGCTTGGTAAAAGGAATCTGTGACATGTAGAGGCAGCTGTGGACCAACTTAATACAATATAGTCTCCTGGATTTTGTTTGCTATCTAAATGGTGCTGCAAATTTTCGATCTGTTGTAAGCATAGTTAGCATGCATTAGCATGGAGGGCTAACTTGGCTCTCGGCTGTTTAAATGCTTGCAGTTCAGAAAAAGTGTAGAAACTGACAAGAGTCTTATTAAGGTACAGCCATAATGTACCCTATTATTTCATGGTCCTTTTCTTTATGTATTTTACTTACTGGAAATTAACTTTGTCGACTTGGAATCTTGTCTCAAAGATCCCTGAAGTCAGAACTCTGCAACGCAGCAAATCCTGGTGCAAATAAGAAAAACGATCAGAAAACAGAAGCTAATCATTAAGGCAATGCTGTTTTATTGTAAAAAAATCCACATAAACACATGGTTGCACGCGATTAAATTTCTAAATATTGAAATTGCTCTATTCGAAAGGCAGACATTCATGCAAAATGAGCAGTAAGTTATTTTGACTTTGAGGCGGCAGAATTTCACCCACCTGATCTGTTGGAGTGTAGTCGTTCTGCTTCACAATGTCAATCTTTTCTAGAAAGCTGAAGAAAGAAAAGGAAAACGTAACAATTCAGAGACGGTCACAAAATCCCTGATCAAACAGTTCCTTTATATTGTTGAGGATGTGCTCCACACTCTGTAACAATACCCCCCAAAAAAGCTAAAGTTTGAGCTCTTAACATAACAGTGCACTTCTTAGCAAGGAGAATTTATCTGACCATACTGACTGAGCATTGTGTGTGAGCCAGCAGATTTTCTGCAGTTGGCTGATTAATTGCAGGATATGTCACGAACCAGGAACAGCCACGGCAAAAACTAAGACCAGGGACTTGGACTGACGATGAGGTGGAACTTTTACTGAAGGTTAGCAAGGCATGTGTACATATGTTATCAATGTTATTATAACCACGGGTAGTCAAGTCATGGTGGATATGACCCAGTTAGGAAGCAAACTAATCTGGGTCGTTTCAGAAACGTTTCTGACTGTCTAGACTAAAATGCATTCCAGGAGGATTCAAAGTAAAATGGCGCCCACAGAATTTCCAAAAAGTTAAAGGGTCACAAAAACTCTAGAGTATAGTATTGAGATCAGGTGTAAATGTGGCCAAAGTTGTGTTTTAAAACAACAATACAATAAACGACTTAAACACGTGTATTGCATGTTCAAATCGATTCGACAATGCACTTTCCTGGGCCGCTAAGAACACACGTGCCAAGTGTGAAGCTGATTTGATGAACGGTTCGCGAGATTAGAATGTACAGAAAGACAGACAGATGGTTGTGAAACTAGTAGGACACTGCTATAATGGCAAACATTTTTTTTCCATTTGATCACTTGATTATTGATGAAATTATCAATAGAATACTCTATTACAAAAAAATCGCTGCAGCCCTTCTCACAAGACGAAATCACTAAAGGAATCACATGTGAAGTAGGTAGGGAAATGATCTGTGAACTTTTCATCTCACAACAGTGAGAAGATCTCGGGACGTATTTTGAAAAAACTGTGTATTCCTGAAAAACAAAGGAAACTGCAAGCAATACATAATATTGTCAGAGGCAAAATCTATGTGCAGAGCAAGTGCACGTGCTGAGACGAGAGTGCACGTTGAGTGAACGTGAAGGAGGTGAAGAAAGGGAAGGAGAGAGGACAGCGACTGTGAGAAAGTGAAAGAGAGAGAGAGAGAATGAAAGTATAGTGGCGTCTGTCTGACATTACAGAGCAGATTTCAAAAATAGCTCCCCAGCGCCCTGGCCCACAGCGAGGTTACCATGGAGACCCAACCACAGAAGCTATTAATAGTCTATCAGCTCCCAATCTAGTGCGGCTGGAGCAGCTCCAGAGAGAAGACAGACAGACAGATGGGGATGGAGAAGAGGAAGAAAGCGGAGGAGAAGAAAGAAAGTGAGAGCAGGATGAGTTTGTGTTTTAGTGCTGGATGTCTGCAAGCAGGAAGAGGGAGGGAACAAGACACTGGACTGTACCATCTCGACCACCTGAGGGAGGATGGGGTGGAGAGTTTCTGCTCCTACAAACACCTAAACCACACGTAAATGCTTAATTAAATATGTGTACTATTCTCTAAGAGGGATTTACCAGTAGAAAGCAGCTGAGGCTCACAGTCTCGAGCTGAGGAGAGACAGTATCTTCCTGAAAACAGTACCCCCCCCCCCTCTCTAAACATCCACTGATCTGCAGATGACTCAGCCTCCGCCATGTTTGCTCCCAAACACAGAAAACTGCTTTTGTTTTATGAAAGCTAGTTCCCTACATTTGTTTTCCTCTACTATATTTTCAACAGCACTTGCTTCTGAAATGCCTGTTTGTTAGTTAACAGTAAATCTGAGCCATTAAAACAAGCCGTGTTTCCAATTCATCTGCTCGATGCTCACACAGGCTTCCACTAACAGAGAGCTCAGTGTTGAGCCACTGACATGGAGCAGCGGAGATGTTGGTTACTTAATAGGGACACAACTTGTAGAGGTATACAATGGCTGGCAGGAGAGGTTTCTCCTGGGCCACACTGGGGTAACACAGTGCGTGACAGCTGTGTTGCTCATCTACTGCGTCTGTTGTTCACACGCATATTTGACTGTACATGAATTGTTTAGTACTAGCACTTGACCTTGTCAGATATAGGACACGGTGCAGTAAAGCAGTAATGGAAAATGCACTGTATTTATATAGCCCTTTTCTAGTCTTACCAACCACTCAAAGAGTTTTACCCTACAAGTCACATTCACACGGACATTCATACCCCGCTTCTGTGCACAGCGCTTTTTCTCTCACACAGTATTCGTACCACTGCCAATAAATTTTTCAAAGTTTACATCGGCAAGTTGTTTGAGAAAGAGGGAAGAATGACACACATACAGAAAAAGTTTAATTTTCCTCCTTCAAAATGCTAAATGATGAAAAACAACATAAGTGAGAGCTAGGTTTAAGAGGAACATCTAAATAAGAGTCCACAGATTTAGTCTCTGACAGATCGTTGTCTCGTTCAACAAGCATCCTAAAATCTTCTTTCTGCTTTAGACTTGTATGTGATTTGATCACAGAGGGCTTTAACAAACCATTTTTACAATTTATTTGACTATTTCTGCCATTTTACAGACAAAACAATTCACTGATTAAGAAAATAACAAGCAGATTAATTGATATAGTAAATTATCAATTGCAGCCCTTAATCCAAAATCATACCACCACCAACTGCAAGAGCTGAATCAAAGTGCATAAACCTAATAGTAATTTTTTTTGTGACACGGTTGTGACACGGTTTGGTATTACCTCAAACCACACAAGATTTCCTAATAAATTCACAGCTCAGTGTAAACACCAAGTCACAATGGAGCAGGTAGCTACTTACTACTGTGCACAGTCGATTAGCTGGTACTCGTTGGATCTCTCAAAGCAGGCCCTGACCCCCTCATCCTGCCACAGTGTCTTGGCGTGATCGTAAAACTCCTGCAGAGACCAGAAAACAAAGAAATACGTTAGTGGAGGTAACAGAAAGTGGGTTTGAAAAACAGATGGAGAGTTGGATACGTTTTTTCCTTCTTGGGATTTTTACTGTTGTTTGTGCGTCTTCACAAAGCTGATGCACAGGTCAGAAACTTTTTCAAGATGAATTCACAAAACACACACAGTTCTGTTTCATGGAAGGCGGTGGATCTGTTGTACTTTAAGGCTGCAATCTTTACTTGATAAAACAGTCTGAATCAAAGAGGGGAAATGTTCCTACAAGCAGGAGATGTTCTGCATTATTTACAGTGCAATTCACAGCGAATATGAAAGCTACCACGGACGTAAGAAAACGGCCAGTGATGTCAGTCGACCGCGGTGCATGTCTGAGGGCACAGGGCTCTCAGTGCTTCTGTTGACACCACATGCGACGTCTGTATATGTCCGTAAAGGTAAATAGTGGCGGGAGAGAGGCGCAACTCGCTGTGCACAGTCACTACAGACAGACTCACCGACACGCTGGGACCGAACAGTGGGTGTTCACTGATGACGTTTTTTTAAACGCTACAGACACAAAACTGGATTACAATTTTTTTATGGAAATTTTTTAAAAGAATACAAAAATCTTGCGACAAAAAATAAGTTTCATAAATGTAGAAGACACTGACAAGGAATACAGCTATAATGGAAAAGTCGCCTGCCCCATAAGGGACAGAAATTGTCATCTGCACTGTATCATGTAAAAAAAATTATAATCTTTTCATCATGCAGGTTTCCATGACGACACACTTATGTTTACAAACAGAGCAGTCTTAATAAATCAGTCATGTGCTTTAAGAAAAAACACTCTCTTTCTTGATGTAATGCTTCCTCTTTCCCCCTTTCCTTCACCTCTTTCTATTACAGTCTCTCTCTGTTCCTCCAGTAACTTTCACTTTACAACAGTGAACCATTCGAAACAATTCCATTACGCTGCAGCAATTTTTACCAGATAGTAAATATCAGTTCCCAAAACATGGCTACATTTTTTTTTCTTAATCAAGATCCATGAATTAATCTCTGAGAAATCTACGGAAATGTTTAAAAACCTCCGATCTGACATTGTAAAAGAAACCACCCTGACCCGAATCCACACAAAGATTGAATGGCTTTCCCCCACGACCAATTCTGCATCCCTCCATCTTAATCCATCCTGTAGTTTGTGCATAATCCTAATAACTATCGAACAAACGAACACATTTCATACTATATTTCATACTATACTGAAATGCACTGAAATAAAATGTTGTCAAAAAACTGAATAAATGGCCTGAATTTTATTATTTAAATAGCATTTTCAGGGAAACATTTTTTATTCTCGAAGTAATGACAAAATCTAAGCATCAACTGTTTCAAATGTTCAATTATGTACCGAATGTAATGAACCTGTGGTTGATGTTATATAAGTTTTTATCATGTATTGTAACATTGAAATGAAATGAATTCACATAGCAAGAAGAGTAAATTCTGTTCAAACATGAGACTGAGTATATATTGAAAAGTGAATTAAAGTGGGCCCCACAGGTGGCTGTGGATGAACATTCAGACTGAGGTTTGGTCTCTTGGCCTTGACAATTAGTTAATGAGAATCTCCCTTAAGGGAATACTAAACCCCACACAGACTTTACTAATGAGGTCATTAGTAAACCTCAGTGTCTGCGACCCGTGTCATGGGATTGACTATTGGGATATTGGGACTATTACCAACTATCATCCACGGAAACACAAGCAGCAGGGGAAAGCTGCACCTGTGTGTGTTACACAAACCACGGTTTAAAAAGGTCCAGTGTGTAAGATTTAGGTGAAAGGGATCTATTGGCAGAAATTAAAACTATAATATAATCCTAGTGTCTAGATGTTTTCACTTGTGTGTTTCATCTAAATTGCACAAATTGTTGTTTTCTTTACCCTAGAAAGAGCATTTTATATTAACATCTGGAGGCCACCATGTCTTTTACAGTAGTCCAGACTGGACAAACTAAACACCTTTTATTACAACTGAAAGCTTCCACAGGTTCTATTTCATGTTTGGAAGGGGAGGCTTCGGTGAGGGGCATTCAGCTGCAACATGCAACTTCACCGCTATATGTCGCTAAATTTGACACACTGGACCTTGAACAACTAGTAAATGTGCAGTGGATCAAAACAGATGGCTGTAAACAATGATGTTGGTGCAGAAACCTCTGTCATCATAGCAACAGGTATAAACGGCCAAACTGCAAAAACAGCTGTAAACACTGTAAAACATCCTTTAAGCTGTTGTGAAGATGATTTTTTTCTCTCAGATGGTGTGTGTAAATGTTTGTGTGCAGTCTGATTTTGTGCAACTCACAGATGGAAACTCAAAGTCCTTCTGGTTGACGAGATTGAGGATGTATTCGATCCGGTACCGGTTCTCTGGACAGGCCACCTGCACAGGAGGCGTCAGGTTGCTCATAGCTGTTACTATGGTCTGTCAGAAACACACAAAATCATTTAAAAGACAGAAGATACATTTTTCAATATTAAATGACAGTAAATAAAGCAAGTCGAGCTGATGTGCTAAGTCAAGTAAGCATATCTGAGGGTATTTCAATGTTTTCATCGGTTACGAGCAAAGAAATGACACCAACACACTTACCTCTATGGCCTCTTTAATATTATTCTTGATGTCCTGAATTTTCTGCTTTTTCTCTCTGAAACAGACAGAAAGGATAAAGTTAGGTATTATTGTTGTACAGCGGCAAAATACACAAGTAAGAGTGTTGTCAGAATAAATGGTGAGAAATACAAAGAATGTCTTAGATCCACACAACCCTTATTGGGATAAAGATCAATCGCAGACCATGATAGTGGCTCCTGATACAAAATTAATTGATTAATATAAACCTAGATTAGTTAATAACAGCCTCAAGTGATGGGCTTAAAAGGGGCAGATTTTCCATAAGGCCAGTCAATGCAGCCAAATTGTCCAGCTGCCCTGACATGTAGTTACACCCAGGACAAAATACATCAATAGACAACAAAAAATGCTTTACTGGATATTATAATGTTAACAGGAACTTTCCATTAAATGTTGTAACTTGCACTCATCATTCTAAATCTGGATTGTAATTCATCATCAAGGATCCTGCACCTAGGTTTTCATTATTGTTTTTCTTCTACTGAACACAAAACAGTTGTATTTAGCTATCAAGTATTGTTTTAGTCAAGTTTAAAAAAGAAAAGTGTGCAGGGAGGAAGTTCCATGTTATCGAGTCACGGTGCACTACAGTGACCTGCATGAAGTTTGTTTTTGATGCGGGAAGGGTAAACAGACCTTCATTGGCTCACATGTTAGAGAAATTATGTCTGTCTACTGTGGAGCAGAGCTGTTTGTACAAAACGTTTGGACTCTGTGACAGAAATGTTTCTAGTAAAGGCAACAGGAGGACCAGTTAGTTTATCTATCACCTTGATACTGTCAAGAAAACAGTGCATTTTGTTTACAATAGTTCCATGTCAGTAACAATGGGCGAGATGGGCCTCTTTGCTCTGTGCCAGTTTGACATTTTCACCTCTGTTTTATATAACTCATAAAAAAACTAAACACTGTTGTACCGTTACGAACCCTTGCAAAAATGGGGTGGGGTCACTCTTTAAACAGTACAATGTTGGGCTGCATGGTGCAAAATGTCTTTTAGAAGTAACGACCAGAGTTTTAGTGGATTCTAACTCAAATCACCAATATACTCGCAGGGGGGACGTTGCTGTATTAAATCAGACCAGGTGTACTTATGCCAATATCGAATAAAAGGAAAGTAATAGCAATAGCAGCATAGACAAGCAGATGCAGATATCCCTATGTTGCCACCTACTGGCAAATACAATTTAAACTATAGAGAGTTGCTGCTCTCAGACATGAACTGAACTCCGGATAATCTCCTCAAATTATCCAGAGGGCCTGTTTATGAGAAAACAAATATCCTAGTCATTCGCTGTAGATTGTCTCCTGCCAGGCCCCCCAGTAAAACCTCTGGATAATGTCAAAATGACCAAAACAGTACGAGATCCCCCGGAGGACTGACTGTGAGCAAGTAGGTGTGGTGATAGTGTTTCTAACACATGATGCAAATGAAAAAGCGATATCACACACGTAGAAGACACAGAAGAGGGCTTTTGGTGATAAGGGCTGACGCCAGTGTTAATGTGCTGTAAACAAAAACGGGTGATCTCCGCAGTGAAGTTTGTACGTTACGTCGTGCCTCCTGCGCCACCCCTCCCCCAATGCTGCATAGATCCCTGATTTGTTTTGAATCTGACCAGAGAACCTCCTTCTGCGTTCTTCATACATGAAAGCTAAAGTCCAGAGAAAACAGAGAATGTCTCAAATACTTCCCATTATATATATATATTAGAAAAATAGGCCTCGTTTACATTTTCAACCTGAGAGTCATTTAAAAACAAAATCAATGGTCTTGTGTGTGGGCATTCTCCGGATTAGAGCGTATGAGCGCATGCCTGTGGGTGGATAGATAGAGGGGAAGGAGACAAGAAGACATGACACAACAAACTTGTTATACTGACAAAGTCTACAGATATATTAAGGTGAATACAGCAGTCAATTATCAATTAAGTGGGAGTTACAGTATGTATCATTTTTGTCATGTCATGTGTCATGGTATGGACTGTATCCTTAGGAAAAAGCTAAATACGGAGGCTGGGACAATTAAATGACAATTATAGCTGCTTTACCAGCAATGGGTCAGGGCTATGCATTTTGAGGAAGTATAGGAGGAAGAAGAAAATTTGCTTTTCGTGATGCTTTTAAGTTGAACAGACATTATTATTGTGCTTCAGCCAGGATTTGCACTCAACCTTCAACAGGCAAGTTATGATCTTATGAGCTACCTGCCACTTCACTCAGGAAGCAACTTGACACTATTACTACTGTAATAAAATTCAGTTATCAAGATAAAATCTTGATAATTCCTGTACTTTATCTTGGCAGTATAGATATGCCTTTGATTTATATTCACAAAGTTAGATTACTCCATGAGTGAGAAACTGTTTATGATGTTTAAAGATAATAATTTCCATTGACTTTAATAGGTGACATGATAATAAAGTTATGAGATAAAAACTCAAAAAATGTTCACATTACATCAGCCAAGACATGTGAATATTGTTTTGAAATTTATTTAGCAAGAATTTCCAGTATATGTTTACAGTAAGACATTTTGATGCACTGTGGGCTTCATAATTGCAGCCAAATCATGTGAATACAAGTTTTTGCTCAATTACGCCTTTAATCTGGTAAAAATTCCAAAGTTCTAGCAATAACGGTTGATTTGCTACGAATTTTCAATGTTTTAAACTTTAGACAGTTGATGTCACACCACCATCAGGACTTTTTGCATAGGACTGGACCTATGTGCTAAACTTGGTTATTTCCATGCATGGGCAGGTGGATTTCCTTGGAATAATAATCATAATAATCATAATAATAATTATATCAACAACACTGAGGAAAAACTGAGGTTCCGGCAGCACAGCAGCCTTGCCCCTAATATTGCCCCACAAGACTGCAGCGATACAAGACTTTGCTCCCTTAAAAATAATCTGTTGTTGACCCTGTTTGCATTGCAGTTTAATTCAGGATTTTACATTAATAAATAATATTTTTACTCCTTGCCATTGCTGCTTCTCAATTGTAATCTAGCTCCTTCTGTACATGACAACCAAATGCTTCCTGTGTATTCACGTGCCCAGTGTACGTAAATGGTCCCGTGATGTGCATTTTAAGGCGTGTTGGTGTGGACAGGGACTAGAAAAGATAGAAAGCCAAAACGCTCTTGTAGTTTGAAAACGCTGTTACGCAGTAGCATGGATGTAACCCCCGTCCCACTGGTCTGCTAGATGTCAGAGCTTTTGCATAATCGTTTGGACTGGTCAGTTTTTTCAAACAACTCCAGCTGTTGACCACTTCAAAACTCTAGTAACAAAGCTGGCAGTAACATGCCTTGTCTAAGGCCAGCTCATAGGCTCACATGCAGGTCACGGAGAGAGCTGAGTCAGTCATTAATTCCTCTTCTAAATCAGGCCAGCAACTAAACCAGCAGTCTTTCAGTCACAAGCCAATTACTCTGACCTTTAGGTTACCACAACACTCAATCCATTTACTCAAAATCTTTCATCACAGATGTTACTGAACTCTTTCAGCCCCAAAGCTGTAATGTATGTCCTGCCTCAGGATCCAAGCTCATTCAAACTTATTATTAAGCTCGTCATGTGGAGACGCACAAGTAACTTGTCTGCAACACTCTTGATTCAACCTATGTAACCAGGGTTAACCACTGTACTACATGTAAGGAGTCAAAGGAGCCATACTGTAAGAAGCTAAATCGAGATAATCCAAGCAAGGTCACAGATCACACCTGGAGTGATGCTGTATGCCTTTGTGTGTCTCGTTAATGAAGACACTCACCAAGCAGTGAAGACACATAAACAGACAAATACAGTCACACACACAGTCATTGGTGACTTTCGGGGGACATTACATGGACTCGGATGAATTTACTGACTAAAAGGTTCATTTATGCTGCCTTTACATATATAGAAAAAAGAAAGGTAAATTTCAATGTAAAGTAATTGTCATGTAATGTAATTGTCATTGCCAACTGATTGCACCTGATCAGGTTGCAAATGATTGCAACTATGATGGTAATTTATAATGTCACCAAACTAGATGGATCAATAAGAATGACAACAAGACATTGTAGTCCTGAGAAGAGGTCTAATCAGAAATTTCAGAAAGGAAATTTGTCCCTAATGGTAGCCTATGACACGCGCACACATACACACAGTTCAGTGTTATGCAGTCACGCGCTGGGTCATACGCTCTTGTCAGCCTTAGGTGCTGATTTTCTCTTCTAACCTCGCAAGGATGCTTCCAATCCACATCAAAACCACCAGACCAACACATGCCACTTCACCGACATACAGAAAACACACAAAAAAAACGTTTAAGTTCTGTTAAAACCAACACAATTCAAATATTCCTCGTGGCAAAAGGCAAGGAAAAGAGAGTGGCATAATTGCATTTTTTTTCACAAGAGATACTTTAGAGTTGTGTGTCAATCTATATTATATTAAAGAAAAGGAAAGATACAAAAAAATTGAAAAATCAATGGAGCAAAAGCAGAGGGATGTCTATTTAAGACATTGCCGGGTATAACCTATATGTCTTAACTACATGGGCGGAAACAATAATGATTGCAGATGCTAGTTTCCCTGTTTGGGTCACCAGACAAGTGTTAAACAATATGGTCTAGAAAGGTTTGACAAACGCATAGAAACTGTTCAAAAAGCTTAGTTCCACCGCACTTCCTGACTGGCTTCTGTGACGTAGGTTTTTTCTGAAATGTTCAGACATGACAAGCTTATTGGAAGATATTGTTACAGACGCAATAAAGTCAGAAAACTATTATTTGAATGGTACACAGAGAGCCGTTATATGCACTTTTCTAGCGTTAGCCACCTATCAAAGCACTTTACACTAGAAGTTACATTGAACCATTTGAGTGCTACTATATGCTGGAGGACCCTGGAACTGAACCACCAACCTTCTGGTTAATGGACAACCCTTTCTACCTAAACAACAGCCACCGACTGTGCTCAGTCACACCAACTAACAGCACAGGAATCATATTGCTTAATGTCACCTTTATTCACAACAATAAAGCGCCCATCATCTCTGTTGACCTGCCAATATTAAGAAATAGAACGGCATTCAAAAGAGCACAGACCTTCACTAGGTATCAACAGTTTAACCCTTAAATTCAATCGTAGTTTAAAAAGAAAAGCACTGAACTGACTTATGTCAGGCTTCTCCAGAAGCAGACCCTCGGACCAAGTCACAACTGGTGTTTCCTTTTTGAACATCAATATCACTTGATCCATTGCATGAAGGCTAATTGTTGTTAGTGGTGAATATGTAAAATGCAAAAAGATATTTGAAGATTGGAGGTATTTAATCACATCAGTCTTACAGATCAAATAAAGGTCATATTAATGTGACCACATCAGCAATATGTTGTTACAACCTTTCTGTAAAATAATACATCATGAAACTTATACCTCTTTGTCCCTTGTATTTAGCATTTGACAGATTTGTCTGGGCAGTCGCAATGAGATAAATTCGTCAATGCCGGAGTTTTGCCAAATACACCCGGTGCTCCAGGCTGCAGCCAAAATGGTCACATATGCAACCACTATTTGAGAAATGTCCTGGTTAAAAATATCATGTGGTCACATTCGTGTGAGTGCATGATGATCATGAGGCTGTATGGGTGCTCCTTCGGCATGGTTACTGCCGTAGCCATTGTGGTTCAAATAACTATTCCTTTACTGGCTCGGTCACTTTCTCCCAACCTGCACTTTCATCATCAGTACATGTGCACTGATGATGAAATATGCTAAATGCCATGCTCCAAAAGATGAAGCAGAGCATAGCTGATTATTAAAAAAAAGATAAAGAGACAGATGTTGAGGGAGAGCCAATGACAGGTCCTGCCTCAGATAACAGATGAGAGTGCAGGATGCAGGGAGAGTACAGGTACAGGCAGAGAGAGGCCGAGTGAAGAACACAGATCAGATATTTTCAAAATACAATCTCACAATTAGCCGTCAATCTTTACAACTGTTCATTAGTCTGTAGAGTCACTGTACCAAAATCATGTGCTGGTGAGAGAATTTGAGATCATTTGTAGTGCCAGAGCTCCCGCTGGAGAAGTTACTCTGAATCCCTGACACCATAACCTTGGGTTTGTTGAGACGTTGGAGATTTAGCCTTGCCAAAGGGATCTTTTGTGCACTCCGTAGAAGCTGCCTAAACCTTACGTTTCACATATATACTTACTCTGCATTGAAGCCGTTGACATGAAGGATCCTCATCTGTTTCACTATGGTGCTCTTTCCTGACTCTCCAGCTCCTGAGGGAGAGAGAGATAAGAAAATGGGGATGTGTTTACATGTGAAACAGGACCACATACAGCTGGATGCTCATAACCGGTCATGGCTGTGACATACTATGCTCTACAGGAAATTTGCAACGGACAAACACATATCATACACAACTATGACTTTTTTTTATGGAAAACTTTGGCTAGAGGATAATCCAACACTGGCCGCTGCATGACAGGGCTGAAATACTAAATGATGAACTCCCACTCAATAGTGGGATCCAAAACTACATGTTTAAACATGATTGTGGCAGATAATTAGATTATTCCATGAAAAGCAAGGTTGAAGATTTCCATTTAAAAGTGGGTCCCATTGTGTTAATTGTAAAAGAGTTTGATGTGCAGTATACTCTTCAACTACTACCAATAGAATTTGAGTTTTGCATATGAGACGAGCCCCAATTGAAGACAAGTTCATATCAATGGTTTTGATACCTGGTGAATGAAAGACATTTAAATTACTGAGTCTCTTATACAAGATGACAAAGAGACTACATTTTTCTTAAACAATAATAGCCTGCTCAGCAAGCTACAGCGCATACCATGAACTCATAACATCATGTTCTCAAATGTGACTGATGACCTCATGCAACGCAAAGTCAGCGCTCCCATTTCTCTCCCATCTCACACAGTGCACTGTCTGACGAAACGCTGTAACATCTTGAAAAATAATGGTGCTAAATAGTAAAGTAAAGTAAGACACAATGGTGTATTGGGGATTTGGGGGCATGTACTTATTGTGTGCTAGAAATCATTTGTGGTTGCATGTTTGAAAACAGACTCAATAGAGTTTAGCAGCAAACATAAAATCTAATGGGGACCAACAATCGTACCCACAATCTCATTTGCAACCTTGAGAAGTATGACATGCCTAATTGAGATTACTCATTAGTGATGTGTCCAACAGGAAATATTCCCAGCCTACATCCTGCAGAAACTTATAAAACAAGTGTTGAAGTTTTAAAAACTGTATCATATCTCCAAAATAACTATGATACAAATGTGTGTGTATAGAGAAATAACCTGCACTCAAGGTGGGTGACCTCTTCTAGCACGCGACATCAGAATCATCAAAACTGTGTTTGTGTCTCTAGGTGAGATCAGACCAGATACAGAGTTAAAGTAAGTTACAGATCATACTATAACATACCAGTATTCTCAGGGGAAGCCTGTATTTAATTGAAAAGGTTGTTTCATCCCCTTAAGAAGTTATGAGATAACCCATTTAACTTGTGTATTAATATGTTAACCTAGCTGCTGGTGGGTCTGGTCTGCTTTGAAGCATCTATAACCTGAACCCATAATGACAAATGCCCTCATAATATCAGTAATAAATTCAGCTATTAAGAATCTATGATATAGAAATACACACACAAATGTTTTCCACTGCAACATAGACAAAAGTTGACTTGCCACAAACTCTGATCTTGAGAACTGGGGCAGGATTCAACACTGTATATTTCATATTTACTTAAGTTTAATAACACGTAGGGGGTAGGATGTTACCGTTTTAACAAACATCTGCAGAGCTTTGTGCGAAGAGGATTGTCTCTTTGAATCGCAAATATTGTGTTGATATTGCATTCGAATTGTTATGTCAACTCAGTAACTTGGTCATGGAGTTCACTTTAACTTCAAAATACATTAATCTTTGATCAGATTCATTTTATTTACAAAACAGCTCAAATGTAAATATGTTTCCTAAAGTGCTTCACATTATTGTCATTGTCACACCCAGGGTATGTTGGTTTTGATATTAGGTATAAAAACATCACTTGTTGTATAAATGTTATGGAAGTCTGTTTAGTTTATGTAATAATTGGCTACTCATCCTAATCTTTCATAGATATTCCTAAAGTTGAGGTAAATTACTTGTTTTATTCAAATACAAACTTTAGTGGAGATCAATATAAAAATGTTGGTGAAAATAATGTTGCCTTAAGATCATTATATATTCATTTAAGAGGGTCTTATCTGTGCTGTTTTGTGAAAAGTAGATAAATATCTGCTCAATATAATAACCAATGTCATAACTCTTTGTGAACCAGTCTGTTATTAACATGGCCCACAAACCCCTTAAGACTTCAATTAGGTGATTTACTTAATCCACTGACCTGTGCAGTTCAATTGCAGGTTACAATCATACTGAGCAACATAATCCAGTGATCAACAAGACATGCTTTAAGTTTTGTTCTGTAAATAAATGGTCACACAGTCCACGTCACGCGTCACCTACACATACACACAAACTTCCTGGCTGCAACTTTCATTGCTGGCTTATTTATGGTAAGAATATGCTTTGTACTATTTAAAATACTATCTTCTCTCAACATGGATTCAAACCAAGCAAAGGGCCCTTCGCATACATTCTTTTTCAGCAGGACTGAGAGTGACCCTTTTATGGTTCGTACGGCTTTGTTCACTGTTTGCCTTATCATCCGAAAACATGCAGAATTGCAAATAAGACCCTGAAGGTCTGCAAGTGTGTGAAAAAGTCAAACTAGTAGATTATGTAATTGAAAGGCAGCTAATTTGGTGGCATACATCTTTGTTTAGGTGTTCATGTGGGTCCTGTCCTTCTGCTTTCCTAAAGTCACCACAACTTCCTCCTCAACATAAATACCACCATGTCATACAATACACACCCTTGCTGGCATTTCTGAAATTAAATAACATGTTTGTTTTTTTCCAAAGAATACTATGACTTCCTGGAAGCGATAATAAGCCTGTAAACAGTCATTCGAGGAGGGTACAGAAGAGAAAGACCGGCAGGGGAAAGTTAGACACTCTTATTTGTCTCTTATGTAATGTAGAGACCCAGCCCACCTCCAGTTCACTCTCTGACACACACACACACACGTTGAGTCTCACACATTAATTTCTTCATCAAGTAGGTGTTAGCTGCTTATAGTGACATTATCTTAAATATGCCGTGTAATATTAATTCAGCCAACTTCCAGGCTTGCATGCATGTTTAGGACTATAATGAGTTCCCGACACTGCTGTGTGCTACATGGTCCCAAACTGATGCTGAACAAGTTATGTTCAATTAAAAAGAATGGATAAATTAACCATAAATAACAATAGATCCTATTTGATTGGTGCATGTGCTTGTTTATGTTTCAATGACCACTGACAGCAGTTGAACCACCATACAAGTACACCTCCACATCGTCGTAGGCTCCCTTATCAACCTATGGACTCTGCTGCAGCTTGTTTTGGTGTTTTTGGAAAGCCACACGCTTACAAAACCCCGGCACAGGGCTGTACCTCCAGCCTTATGCAATGGCAAGTCACACTGTTGACAATGTTTCCCAAAACAACATCCCAGAAGGTTACAGAGAGGAAGCAAGAGCCCAACTGTGCGCACCGAGGCCTCTGCCTGTAGGAGCCAGCGAGCAGGGGCAGCAACATGGACACCAACATGACCAACTCACCAAGAAGTAGCAGTCTGTGTGTGGCTCTGTAGATCTGCTTGTCCTTTTGGAGCTGCTTCTCTATCTTTTTGTTTGCTTCTCGTTGTGCCTTCTCCTCATTTCTCTGGTCTTCGGTCTTGCTGTTGCCCAAACAACCCATCTTCAAAAAGGGGGGAAAGGGGGTGAGGGGGTCCAGGGAAGGAGGAGGAGGAGGTGGTGGAGGAGGAAGAACCAGAAGAAGTAGTGGTGGAGGTGGAGAGGAGACGGGGTTGGGTGGGGAGGGGGGGGGATACGTGCTGAGAGAAAAAAATAAATAGATAAACTAGTCCGAGATCCCGCGTTTGACCCGTGGGTTTGGCAGCAATGTCACCCACATTCACACCGGCCTGCTCCGGGGACAGCGCAGCGCAGCACGGGGGGGAACTACGAGTCCATAACGCGTCTCTCTGCTGTCAGAGGAGGCGCAGGATCCTGTTGCTGACGACACCGAGGCCGCCTTCTCAGTTTGCTGAATCCTCATTCACATGCACTGTAGTTTAGCTTCAGTTTCCCCAACCACACACACACACACACACACACTCACTCTGTCTGACACACACACACGCACTCTCCCCTCTGCGTAACGTTAACAACTATAATCCACAGCACCGCAAGAAAAAACGGGGCTTCTCCTCGCACGGAGGCAGCAGAAACAGCCCAATGTGCATCTCCGGGAGAGAAAAAAAAAAGCCCTGGTCTTGCGTCTCACTGCTGCCCGCGACGGGGAGCCCCGCTCGGCGTGTCCGAAAGGCTCGCCCGTGCTGCGGCGCGGCTCGTTTCCACGTCTCCTCCCGTGACAAACATTTCCAGAGGTGTGTGTGTGCCGTGTGCTCGCTGCTGGCGGGTCTTCTCCGCGGTGGGAGGCCTTGCAGGACAGGAGGAGGGGAGGCAGAGAGGATATTTACACCCAAAGCCGAGCTACATGTGAGGCGTCCTCGCTGCTTCCGTCGCCATCCGGCTCCTTCTCGTTCTCTGCACCGAGTCGACCACAGGCAGCTCCGGGACTCGCACGGTTTCCTCGGCCGCCCTGGGATCCGATATCTCCCCTGATTGATCCTCCTTGTTATTCGTGATGGCTGCTTGGTGTGTTTTCTCCTCCACGGGGCCTTCTCTCTCTCTCTCTCTCTCTCTCTCTCGCTCAGTCAGTCGCTCGCTCGCTCTCCCTCTCTCACTCTCTCTCTCTCTCCTTCTCTATCCCTCCCTCGCTCTCTCTTTTGTTGCTGAAATGTGTTATCAGCCCCTCACATCTCCAGCGAGCCTCCACAAACTGCGCACCCGCACACTTCTGTGTGAAAATGGGCTCCGGCGATGATCCTCCTCGAGTGGAAGAAAAACACAACCACAAAAAAAGGAGGAAGAAGAAATGAAAACGTGACTCGAGATGAGACACACAAAAAAATCCCCCGAAATGTATCCACGTTTCTTGCAGGTGACAAATAAAAGAAAAGCCCCGGCCGCTGTCAGGCTTCAGCCTCTGTGGCGCACGGCCTGTGAGTGTGTGCACGCTCCCATGCAAACATACATATTCCTCTCGGATCCGAGGTGGAGGCTACATGTGCAATTCACATTCACAGAAAACAGGCCACGGGCTGGTTGTAGCAGCACATTCCCAGCGCGTAGGCCGCTCCCCTCCTGGCCGCTGCTCGTGGAAGGTGACAGACAGGAATAACCAATTCTTGGAGGTTATTATTTTCTCGCTCCGAGAATAGGAGCTCACATTGAGGAGACAGGCGGCAGCGCCGAGGAGAGACGGGGTGGGGCCACACGGCGCTCATTGAACCATGGGAAGGGGAAAAGAGCGAGAGAGAGGAGAGGCCGCTTCGCCCCGTCACGTGGCCCGGGCGCGGGGCAGCGGCGTCGGCGGCGCTGCGGAGAAAACGGCGCCCTGTTCAAAGAAAACCCACCGTACACGGTTTATCAAGGTGGGGGTGGGGGGGCTCCAGTGAAAGTACCACGGCAAAGGAGGTCATGTTTCCATCTGGGTTTGTGTTTTGGGGGTTTGTCAGCAGGCTGATGCAAAAACGTGTCATCGTGTGAAGGAGTGGACCCATTCGATGTTGGTGTAGATCCGGATCAGAGGGCCTATCCCGACATGTTTCATCAATCTGGTGCAGATCCAAATAAAAATGTCCGGATCTAGTGAATTTTTAAGTGTAGTTTCATAAAGTGAATGTTATATATTTTGCATTCATAAACGTGAATCAATGAAGTAACCAGGATACAGATTAATCAAACATATACATGGACAGTGTTTCATATTTACATGTAAATGTGTAGAGTGGGTTACAATATAAATGCTCAAAATGAAGAATGATACAGAATAAGGACAATATTTATAAATAGCCGGGGCTGAGGGGTAGAGTGGTTGTCCTCCAACCTGAAGGTCGGCAGTTCGATCCCCAGTCTGACCCATCTGCATGCCGAAGTGTCCTTGGGCAAGATGCTGAACCCTGAATGGCCCCCCCTAGAATAACAAAGTGCTGTGAAGAGATGCACTGTATGAGCGCTTTGAGTGGTCTTCAAGACTAGAAAAGTGCTATATAAATACAAAACCATTTACCATTAGCTTAAAATTCCCTTTTGTAGCTAAATTGCTCACAGGACAATGGGGCAAAACCCTGAGGCCTTAAATAAAATGCCACTGACAACCATCTGTTTATCTTGTCTCCATCCATCCCAGAATATTTTGGGTGAGATGCAACGTTCACCCTAGACACCATCTACAGTGCCTTGCATAAGTATTCACCCCCCTTGGACTTTTTCCCATTATGTACTGTTACTAACTGGAATTCAAATAGACTTAAATAAACTTTTTCCCGTTTGATCAACAAAACATGCATAGTACTTTGGAGGTGCAAAATAAATTTTATTGTGACACAAACAATAATGAGAACAAAAAAGTTGACATCTGTTGGGTGCATAAGTATTCACCCCCCTGTGTCAATACTTGGTAGAACCCCCTTTCGCGGCAATTACAGCTGCAAGTCTTTTGGGGTATGTCTCTACCAGCTTTGCACATCTAGAGATGGAAAGGTTTGTCCATTCTTCTTGGCAAAAAAGATGAAGCTCAGTCAGATTGGATGGAGACCGTCTGTGAACCGCAATCTTCAAGTCTTGCCATAGATTCTCTATTGGATTGAGGTCTGGGCTTTGACTGGGCCATTTTAAGACATTAACATTCTTTAATCCAAACCATTCCTTTGTAGCTCTGGCTGTATGTTTAGGGTCATTGTCCTGCTGGAAGATGAACCTCCGCCCCAGTCTCAAGTCTTTTGCAGACTGCATCAGATTTTCTTCAAGGATTTCCCTGTATTTGGCTCCATCCATCTTTCCCTCTATTCTGACCAGTTTCCCTGTACCTGCTGAAGAGAAGCATCCCCACAGCATGATGCTACCACCACCATGTTTCACTGTTGGGATGGTGTGCTCAGGGTGATGGGCAGTGTTGGGTTTTCGCCACACATAGCGTTTTGCATTGAGGCCAAAAAGTTCAATTTTGGTCTCATCTGACCAGAGCACCTTCTTCCACATGTTTGCTGTGTCTCCCACATGGCTTCTGGCAAACTCCAAACGGGATTTTTTATGGATCCCTTTCAACAATGGCTTTCTTCTTGCCACTCTTCCATAAAGGCCAGATTTGTGGAGTAGACGACTAATAGTTGTCCTGTGGACAGATTCTCCCACCTCAGCTGTGGATCTCTGCAACTCCTCCAGAGTAACCATGGGCCTCCTGGTTGCTTCTCTGATTAATTTTCTCCTTGTCCGACTCTTCAGTTTGGGTGGACGGCCTCCTCTTGGTAGGTTTGCGGTTGTGCCATATTCTTTCCATTTTCTTATGATGGATTTTATGGTGCTCAGAGAGATGTTCAAAGCTCTGGATATTTTTTTTATAACCTAACCCTGCTTCATATTTCTCCACAACTTTATCCCTGACCTGTTTGGTGAGCTCCTTGGTCTTCATGATGCTGTTTGTTCAGTAATGATCTCCAACAAACTCTGAGTCCGTCACAGAACAGGTGTATTTATACTGAGATTAAATTGCAGACAGGTGGACCCTATTTACTAATTATGTGACTTGCAAATGTGACTTGTGAATGCAATTGGTCGCACCAGATCTTTGTTAGGGGTTTCACAGTAAAGGGGGTGAATACATATGCACTCAACACTTTTCAGATTTTTATTTGTAAATAATTGTGAAATCCATGTAATATTTCCCCCCACTTCCAAATGATGCACTATTTTGTGTTGGTCCATTACATAAACTCACGATGAAATAAATTTTAATCTGTGGTTATACCATGACAAAATGTAGAAAAGTCCAAAGGGGGTGAATACTTATGCAAGGCACTGTACCTCAGGTCACCGACTGACAGACACATTCCCACCTACAGGTGTGTGTGCTCCAGAAGTAATCTGGTCATCTGAGTCTCCTGTCTGTAGATTGTGGGAGGAAACAGCAGCACCTGGAAGAAATTCACATCTATAGTGAGAACCTGAACCCGGGAGCTTTATAAATAAAGCCACGTTGCCTCTGCCATTTAAGGGTCGAACAAATGTAGTTGCGTTGCTACAGTTTTGTGAAGTTATTTATACAAATAATAATAACATAATGATTTATATGACAGGATGAGCACTGAACTTGCTGAGTAGTACATTCAGTCAGACTTTTTTCCTGTCTACAACTCCACTTGGTCACCTGTTTCACATGTTCAGCTACCTGACTTTGGGCATGGTCATACATATGTTAACCCTTGTATGGTGTTCGGGTCTCAATGTTTGCTGAAAGTAACAAATCATTTTTTCAACCTGAGACTCATTGGCCTTGGCTCATTTTCTGTGATTAACATATAAAGGAACATATATTCAGTGACTTTACACTTTACACCCCCCCTACACATTTATATTACATATGTGATTTTCGGGTCCACTGGACCCAGGAATACATAAAGTGTTAAATTGTATATTTCAATCACCTCTGCTCCCACATTCCTGCACATTTACGTAAAAGTTCTCTGCCAGTTACTGCATCCCAAAAGGATTCTGTTGATTCCCCTTTGGATTTGAAAACTCCAGCACGGATAATAACCCCAAAGTATGCAAATAAATGGGTTTGGTCCATCTCATTCTAGCTTTCTACGAAAACATGCTGTCCCTCCAAATTAGTGCAATCCAGAATGATTTTCGTAATGAAAAGTTCGTAAGAAGGCTTGATGTCCTGCACATGAGTCACTGCTATCCCTGTCGGCCCTGATTGCACCTTATTACATTGGTAGCCATGTGGGGTGGCTAAAGTGCAAAAAGACCATTAAATTATCATCATTTTTTGTCATCCATATGTTGGCAGCTGATGGCCTGGCCTGGATTTGGGACTTTTGGGCTGCAGATTAAGTTTTTACGTAGCCGGCTGATCGTCAATCTCATCCTCTTCTAACCCAAACTCACTGTCAGACTCTGAATTGACAGAAACATGATCTTCATATTCTCTAAACTCTTCCCCTTCATTGTCTTGCAAAGATTTTCTCTCTTCAAAAATAATTTATAGATACTGTATCTCGTGTGAAGACTGACATGAGTGTGTTCAATTTCTAATTAAGTTCAATAAATAAACGTCAATACTGATGAAAAACCTTGTTTCATATTTGTTTTTTCCAATCATATCTTGATTGTAATTGATGTTTTTTGTTTAATTGCATTTTATCCCAAAAAACGAAAAGCACTTTTATTCATGAATGCGATTTAACAGGGGTAAATGACAAATATTAACCATATATGCTGTTTATATTGCTTGTTATTGGAATAAAGTTAACATCTGTTAAGTATTTTTACATATATTGTTGTAGCTGTATTGATTGAAAGACCGAATAATGCGGTGGGTCCACCAGACCCACGAACATTGGCTGGGTGACCAAAACATGAACACCACACAAGGGTTAAACAACGTGAGACAAAAGATTTATTTTACATTTTCACTGATTTCACAGAGAATAATTCATGGGTCTTGATGAGAATAATAATACATTTAGGGGACTGCTGAAATCCATGATTATTTATCTAGATCTTTGCATTTTGTGATGAAATATGACTATTGAAAGGAAACATGTAAAAATGAAGAAATCAAGGAATGAATTGAATGTTCCGGAAGAAGAGAACTGTTTGGAGTGGCGTTTAACCACCTGTTAGAGCTGCTGCCCCAAAGAGGCTTTCCTCTTTGGGGCAGCAAAAGAAAGGACTGTTTAAGATCACAAACATGTTTAATGTTAAAGATTAAAGACACGTTCAATGTTCTATATATCGGAGGCTCATGCTCCTTGATCTTAAAGGTTCCATTGATAGGTCCTTTATAGCAACGATAAGAGGAACGGGATATACCTGTCCGTGAAATGGATAATGTGATACTGTTTCAGAAATTGACACCCACTGTGATCAAGATAAAACTTCTACTGACACAGAAATCTTTCCAGAATATTTCTAACTTTCTATTTCAAACTAATAGACTAAACCAGTGATGGAAGGTTTTTTTCCCCAAGACGTGGGGACTATTAAAGACCCAGCAACGATTCTGCAGAATTCTATTTGTATGTCTCAACAAATAAGCAACCTCATAGACCTGCTGGCCAAGGAGAAGGCCAACCTTAGTACATCCTACCACCAGAGGATCCAACTGAGCCGAGAGTTGAAGAAGCACAAAGAGAGAGCTGCTTCGACAGAAAAAGCTGAAGCAAATGCTCATTAACAGAGGAAAGAAAACAAAGCAAGTGCTGGAGCAGTTACAAAAGTACAGCAACGCAGAAGCACTCAGTGCCACAAAGATCGCCTCTCAGGTAAACAACACCATCAAGAGGAAGAAGATAAAAGATCTTCAGAAAGATTACGAGGAGCTGAAGGTGGCATACATCATCAACCAGGAGAAGTTCCACACTGAGCTCCAGGAGGAGAAGAGGATGAAGAACTCTCTCCAAGAAGAGATGGAGAATATCAAAGCTTCTTATCACGAGGTCTGCCAAAGTTACACAACCAACCAGGAGGAGTTCAACAGCGATCTCCAGGACGAGAAGATGAAAAAGAACATTCTCAAAAAAGAGCTGGAGAAGCTCAAAGCTTCTTATCACGAGGTTTGTCTAAGTCATATGACCAACCAGGAAAAGTTGAAAACCGAGCTCCAGGAGGAGAAGAAGAAGAAGAACGATTTCCAAGAAGAGCTGGAGAAGCTCAAAGCTTCTTATCACGAGGTCTGCCAAAGTCAAGCAACCAACCAGGAGAAGTTCAACAGCGAACTTCAGGAGGAGAAGAAGAAGAAGAGTGTTCTCCTAAAAAATCTGGAGAAGTTCAGGGTTACTTCTGAGGAGGTCTTCCAAGGATATATACCTTATGTTTCCAGAACTGAGAAGAAGAACAACGATTTCACAGAAGAGCTGGAAAAGCTCGAAGCTTCTTTTCACGAGGTCTACCAAACTCTTACAACCACCCAGGAGGAGTTCAACAGCGAGCTCCAAGATTAGAAGAGGATGAAGAACTCTTTCCAAGAAGAGCTGGAGAATCTCGAAGCTTCTTGTCACGAGGTCTACCAAAGTCATACAAGCAACCAGGAAGAGTTCGACAGCGATCTCCAGAAGGAGAAGATGAAGAAGAACCTTCTCCAAGAAGAGCTGGAGAAGCTCAAAGCTACTCATCACGAGGTCTGCAACAGTCATATAACCAACATAGAGGAGTTCAAAAGCGATCTCCAGGAGGAGAAGATGAAAAATAACATTCTCCAAGAAAAGTTGGAGAAGCTCAAAGCTTCTTATCACAAGGTCTGCCAAAGTGTGGCAACCAACCAGGAGAAGTTCAGCACCGAGCTCCAGAAGGAGAAGAAAAAGAAGAATCTTCTCCAAGAAGAGCTGGAGAAGCTCAAAGCTTCTCATCACGAGGTCTGCAAAAGTCATATAACCAACATAGAGGAGTTCAAAAGCGATCTCCAGGAGGAGAAGATGAAAAAGAACATTCTCCAAGAAGAGTTGGAGAAGCTCAAAGCTTCTTATCACGAGGTCTGCCAAAGTGTTGCAGCCAACCAGGAGAAGTTCAGCACCGAGCTCCAGGAGGAGAAGAAGAAGAAGAATGTTCTCCAAGAAGAGCTGGAGAAGCTCAAAGCTTCTCATCACGAGGTCTGCAAAAGTCATACAACCAACCAGCAGAAGTTAAACACCGAGCTCCAGGAGGAGAAGAAGAAGAAGAAGGATTTCCAAGAACAGCTGGAGAAGCTTAAAGCTTCTTATCACGAGGTCTGCCAAAGTCAAGCAACCAACCAGGAGAAGTTCAACAGCGAGCTTCAGGAGGAGAAGAAGAAGAAGAGTGTTCTCCTAAAAAATCTGGAGAAGTTTAGGGTTACTTCTGATGAGGTCTTCCAAGGATATATACCTTATGTTTCCAGAACTGAGCTCACTGAGGAAGAGGTTCTCTCCAATGTTCTCCCTGATCCCAAACCCAAGGAGACAGGGCTGCCTGAGAAGACACAGAAACCAAAGAATGCTTCATTGTGTATGAGAGTCCGCCACCTTTTGGGGTTGTGCAGGAAGCAGAAGAAGTCAGCGGCGCCAACATCCCCCTGCAACTGAGCTGACTTTACCTTCTTCACCTGCTGTGAGGACTGTCAAGGTTAATGGAGGGATTTACAATTTGATTTCAAAACATCATAAAAAAGAATAATGTCCTCACAATGATAGTATCGCACCAAATAAAACAACAAAAAACAAAATGTCTTGCCCGTGTTGATGTATTTAAGATAAGTTGGATGAGGAAGACATTTTATGAAATGTTTGGTTACATCACCAAAAAACGATAGTTTGTGAGATCATGTTGTTTTGTGTAAAATACTGAATTTGTACATCAGCTGTCAGATAAGGAGTAAAATGATCAATAATATCCAGTAGCATTACATGGAAATACTGAAGTATGTATAATGAGTCACAAGTCTAGCTAATGACATATCTTAAATAATGTACTTACCACCTAGAAATTTTAGAAATTGTATTTTATAGTTGGCACTTTCAAGGGTTGGTTGTTATTATTATTTATTTTTTTCAGGCAAATGAATTGTTTTTTTGTTATAATACATTTTTTTTGTTTTTAATTAATTTTTTTTAATAACATTTATTTAGGCTACCTCCTGTGCAGAAGTCAACTGCGCAGGATTAATTAAATTAAATTAAATTAAATTAAATTAAATTAAATTTTTTAGGGCCCGAGCACTGACAGGCACTGGCAGACAGTGGAAATTGTAAGGTTTATTATTATTATTATATATTATAAATTATTCTTACCAGAATTTGCAGAAAATTAGTAATTAGTTCTTATGTTACATCAAATGTGTTCTTTTATATGATTTTGTATTTTTTAGTAGTAGTCGTATCACTGCTTTTATTGTTTTTATTATGCAGAGCATGTAAGATACCAAAAGACAACATATGGAGGTGAACATGGCATAGCTGTGTGGGCTTTTCACGACACAAAGGTAAACAACAAACACTTTACGGCATCAAATATGGCGTCTCACTTTAGCGGTGTGCTGCAGTTGACCGATCTGGATGATTTTATCAACCCCTCAGGTTCTGGAACTTGTAATAACACATTGTAATGTTTTCTAACATTATACCAATATACTAATATATTGGCAAATATATATATGAACATTAAAACAATTCAGAGATAGCTAAACATAATTAAGACTTTGTATGTAATATTTTGCATACTTAAGACTTTTCCAACCAGCAGTAATTGTGGATTAACAGTTTTATTTCACTGCCTTAAAGGAAAGCCAATATCGGAAGTCATATTCACCAAAGATGAACTTCTCATGAAGCCCTGTTACAATTTCATCTCTTACAGATTGGAAGTGAACAGAAGGCAAAGGTTCCAAACTGAAACATTTGTATGTGTGTGACCAGGCCCTTGACCTCCATCACCTGAACTTCAGCACTGTAGCCATGCAGGTTGACAGAGAGTCCCAGCTCCGTTGAACCCAGGATTCCTAGAAACTCTGAACAGCAATGTCTTTACGCACGTCTTTAACGATACAATTCTAACTATTTGAAATAAAATCTACCATCTCCTGCCCTCAATTGATGTGCATAGAGCATCAAGCAAAGAAATCTCAGCAGCAACTGATAAAATCCTGTTAGCTGACCTGAATTATCTCATCGTCTAAACCCAAAACTTGTATCTTAGATCCCATTCTAATGAAGTTAATTCAAGAAAGTCTGCCCTTAATAAATAGTACTTTACTGAATACAATCAATCTATCTTCAAAGCTCTTGCCCAAGGGTGTGCTGTAGCATCGCTAGTTCCGGTAGCATCACTGCAATTACAGCTGAGATTGCTGATCTCGTCACATGCCCCTTGGACGAGAGCATATAGGCGCAAGCTTGTGCGGTGCACACAACCATGAATGCGGCTCCAGGCAGGAGGATAACAGTGGACAATTAGGGTTAAAACATGGTGTATATTATTCCATTTAGAACTCGAATTTGAATATTGGAGCTTATGGACACATGGATGACATCACAGGAGCAGTATCGAGGCATTTTATGTTATTTTTTTTACGCTTGAAGAAGTGGTCACCTGTTACTTCAATTTGATTGGATTTGGCTGCAAAAGTTTTTACCCCTGGAACTCAACCAGTTTTGTGTAGACTAAAACATTTCACCCACCCCTCCATCGGCATAGTAGTGAGTAGATAATGACTGAATTTTAATTTTTGGGTAAACTATTCCCTTAATGTCTCATCAATACATGTTTCTAAATTGACTTCTTCCTCGGAGTCCTTGTGCTATATTGTTTGTAGATCTAAGATCCCTGCTTCGGCCACATCGTGGATCGAGACGTTGGCTCGTAGACTGTGACCTTGGACCATAGATTATGAAGATGGATCACGAATCAGAGATTGTGATGGTGGATCGTGATCATGGTGGCAGCAGATCCTGGATAGCAATGGTGGATTGTGGATCCTGATCATGGATAGAGAGGGTGAATTGTGATTGCGGTAGCAGCTGATCATGGACTTTCATTACAACAATACAATATGCCTACTCAGCTATTCTACCATTACTCCAATAATTACGCAATAACTCCTCCATTTCAATTGTCATTGTGGCTCCCTTCATCTCTATCAGACATTTCCACATGCATCAATACTTTAAACATTGACACACCTTTCCATTATGTTTAAAACTGTTTCTTCTAATCAATGTTGTAAATATGGTACTTTTGTTGATGTGTTTAGCTTCACATACCGACTGGGCGAGGGATCCCTCACATGTGTCCTCTATTAATTAATTTAGCTTCTGAGTAAAAGGTTTATAAGTTCACAGCAGGGGTACATGCCTACACTGCTGTTAGGTCTTTTAAACACTAGGTGGCAGCAGTCTTAAATCTTGGAAGCAGGCTCAAGGTTAATTTATGAGCTGTAAAGTTACAACAGTGTAATTCTCATTCCACAATCTATAACATTTATATAATTCATCAAAAATAAATGTTCTGAATGGATTTGTCACTTCATGTTCGAGGCTGACTTTGAAAGTATCTTAAAACAAACAGGAACTGTAAATAGGTTTAAATAAAAATTGTTTTCACCTATAGACAAATTTGTTTTTGAGGCAAACAATTGTACATTTTCTGGATCCTCCACCCAGATCCTCCACTATATAGGCACAGCAAACAGAACAAAACACCACCTGACACTCACATGGTTTATCTCACATAAAAAGTGAAAAGCATCCTTGAGTGGACTAAAGCTGTGCCAAGCTCTGTATTTAAAACCCTCCCTGGCTTGTCCTCTGGGTTTTGCGGTGGGCTTCAGAATAAAGTGTTGTGCTGATCTGATGCTCTCCGGAGCATGAGGCCAAATCTCTGAGGAGCAGCCTCCCATCTGTTAGACTAACATGAGTAACATTACAGCCACACCTTTTTCTGCAGCTCGCCTTTCCCCCCCAACATGCAATCTATAACTGTTTCTGTTATTACCAACTGAATTAAGTAAGTAATAGATGGAAAGAAGATGCACATTGAAAAGTTCTACACGCTCCTAATTCTGAAAAGTCACGACTTCATGCTATAAATCTGCCATTGATTATACGCTCTATAACATTCCCTTACCCCAGGGGTTTGTAAATATATAAAATCAGTGTGTTTGCAATCAGTTGATGGTCTGTGTCAACCTTTTGTAGGACTTGATTGCTGTTATCATAAAACCTTATTACAAAAAAAATCCATAGAGCTGACTAAACATGCATATCTATACTAAATTTGAGACTTTTAACAGCAACAGGTCAATATCAACTAAAAAATGTAGAGACCACTCCAAATTCTTCTTAAATTAGCATTTCTACGTGTATGGCAGCCATTCCATTCCAGTGTCTGTTGAATTCCAATACAAGCCTGATTCTACTTTAATGAGGTACTGATTAGGTGATCACCTGAACCAAATCTTATTCGATGAAGAAAATTATAAGAAAACAGTGCTGTGGTCATGACTGTCGTCTTGCAATAGGACCAGCTGGTTGGCAGAAACAGTGCTAGTAGCACCTCAAGAGTAATTGGAATAAATGAGGGAGGATGAGTGAGGAAAAGAAGAGTTAAATTCTGGTTTTACTGGCAGAGGGTTACAGTGAGCTTCAGGTTGCTTCCATCCTTAAGACTTCAAAGACGGCGGTTCATAAGAACAAGGTCAAGCAGCTGACATTAGGGACAACAAAGCTACAGACCGGCAGAGGACGGAAACGACTCTCCACTCACCGGGATGACCGCCAACTCATTCAAATGTCACTCAACAACCGTAGGATGACATCAGGTGACCTCCAAAAAGAATGGCAAACGGCAGCTGGGTTGAAGTGCACGGCGAGGACGGTTAGAAACAGGCTCCTAGAGGCAGGGCTGAAGTCGGGCAAAGCATTGAAAAAGCCCTTCATCAACGAGAAGCAAAGAAGAGCCAGGCTGAGGTTTGCAAAAGACCATGAGTATTGGACCATAGAGGACTGGAATAAGGTCATCTTCTCTGATGAGTCCAATTTTCAGCTTTGCCCAACACCTGGTCATTAATAGTTAGACGGAGACTTGGAGAGGCCCACAAGCCACAGTGTCGTGCACCTACTGTGAAATTTGGTGGAGGATCGGTGATGATCTGGGGGTGCTTCAGCAAGGCTGGAATTGGGCCGATTTGTCTTTGTGGAGGACGCATGAATCAAGCCAAGTACAAAGTTGTCCTGGAAGAAAACTGGCGTCCTTCTGCTCTGACAAGGTTCCCCAACTCTGAGGAGTGTTTTATCCATCAGGACAACGCTCCATGCCACACTGCCAGGTCAGTGAAGGTGTTCTCTTTGCATTGTTCGAGAACCGAAAACACTGCATCTTTTTTGTTATTTTGACCAGTTGTCATTTTCTGCAAATAAATGCTCTGAATGACAATATTTGTATTTGAAATTTGGGAGAAATGTCAATAGTTTATAGAATAAAACTAAATTTTCATTTTACTCAAACAAATACCAATAAACAGCAAAACCAGAAAAACGGATTAATTTTAAAGTGGTCTCTTAATTCTTCCAGAACTGTATATATATATATATATATATATATATATATTCTAGGGCATACATACCATACATTAACATGAATAAAAGCAAGCAATAAACTGTAAGATGAAAAGAAGACAATAGGAACCTAAGATTTTCATGATATTAATACCACAATAAGATTTTTGTAACGATTTAATTTGTCATGTGTGGATTTTAAATTTAAGATTTACACTTATATATGTATGCCACAGGGGTGCATCCAATGAGTTATTGTTGATAGCACCTATCTACCTTTTCCAGTGGAAGTTATTGTAATTGTGTTTTCATCTTTGAGGTTGTGGATTCTGTTTTACTAAAGTCTTTTGTTATTTCAACAAAAGAGTTTGGACACGCTGCTGCGCAATGTTTTAGTTGGAAAACTCCTGGGCTGAGTTTTAGTGTGGACGAACCGAACAGTGTCACTGGGCTTTAAGCTTCAGCTACCAGTGTAGAATGTAAGTGTTGCTCTTTGCTCACATATTGACCCACGGACAGTGAGGCAGAAATGACAGATGTTGAACAGTGCCGACAAAAAGTGTGAATACAGGATTTCAACAAGGGACTGCTAATACCAAACGAATAACTCCACTGCTTCAGGATCCGAGCAGAAGCAGTGTTGGTTTGTATCTTGTCATAGTCTCCTGTCAGGGTGTCCTCCCTCCACACTCCTGCTGATCTGCGCTCACTTTACACTTTAACAATAAACACCAACACCAATCACAAGTTATTAGGACCTGAACAGAACTGAAGTTCACATTGTGCTTGTTTGATTCACTCCATGGTTTATGAGACATGTATTTAAGACCAATGAGAATTCTTATCATATCCAGACAAGATTGGTTTTGCACAATGAAATGTCCTTAACTGAATCGATATTTATTCTAATCAAAAATCGAATATAATCAAAACCTTGTGAATCGAAATCAAATCTATTTGGGAAATCAGTGGCAATACCCAGCTCTCAAGAAATTACCAATGTGATATGGGAACTGTCAAGAAAATATATAATAGGTGTATTTTTGGGTGCACCTAAATGATATGCAAAAAGTTAGTCTGGAGCCCTGAGCCTGTGCACATGCTTTGTCCATGATCCCCACAGATGAAGAGAGGACTTCAGTTGCTTTTTATAATGTTTTTTTTCTATCCCTGGCTCACACACTCCCCCCCCCCCCCCCCCCCCCCCACACACACACACACTCACACATGCTTTCCTCCCGCATCACCCTTTTACAGCACGTCCACTCACAGCTCTTTTTAACTGCACTGTCATGAAATGTTAGTTGCCTACTCAGCACTCATTCTCATCATAATCAATTCAGATCTACTGCTGAGCAATAATTGAGTATGTGTGTTTTTTCCCTCTCATTGAGTCAGGAGGTTTATCTGCCCACAGAGGGGCATCATTTGCAATAATCTTCAAAGGAATTTATTACCTTAGTTTGTCCTTAGTTAACAAGATTTGGAAAGTCCGGATGAAATGTAGTTATTAAGTAGGGATCAAAAATATTAGTGATTGTGTTGATATTTTGAGCATTTTGTAAAACAGGAAAAAGCTTCCTCTTCCTTTTCCTATTGTCTCGTTTTCCTTGTGGATGTGAGTTGTGTTAATTCACAGTGAATTCCAATAAACAAATCACTTTGTATGTTTTACATGGATGACTCTAAACCCAGCTGAAGACCCAGAGGTCAAATACCTGAAACCTCCAACTATTTAGATAGAAATGAGGAAGCCCTGTGGATGAGAGGGGAAATCTCTCCAACAAAGTCAAACAAGTCCAGTTGCCTATGTACACATGTACAGCTCCTGAAGATCAACTTGACAAAGTAATTCACATTAAAGCCAAGGAATCTGCACCTGAAAAACTGAACTGCACGGATTATATGTGGCTCCTGTTTCCTTTATCCTCGACTGTTAATGATCCTGCTCAGCTCTCTCTCAGAACGTCAGGACACTATACTGGCCATACACACTAGGACACATATTTGTTAACTTATTTCATTTTAATGATGTAAACAAGTGTTCCCTGTGTTTTCTTGTTTTGGCCCTGTTGCCCCAGACTCTGTAAATCACACAAAACAATACAAAGACATAATGATAATCTTTTCTTTTCAAAAGTGAATACACTTGTTTACGATGTTTACGTTCTCTGTTTGAAACAGCTGTTAATTAACTTCTTACACTCTTGCTCAAACGTCTGTCACTGGTAATAAAACAGCAATTAATCACTTTCCCTCACTAACAGTCTTAAACAGACACAGCTGCTGTATTAGCAGATTTGTGTCATTGGTGGAAGTTTTTCCAACAATGTCAGTGGACACACAAAAATATCCCATTCAATTTTTTTCTCATATCTTGGAATAAACTTGATGTATTTGCTCATCTCAGTCCATGCATTGCTCATTCCACTGTAGTCACACCAGCTCTTAATGGCCTCAACGCCATGAATATTAGATACACTTCCCTTCACCCCACAGTGCAAATGTGATGAACCAGCCTGATGTGGCTGTGAGGATACAAACAAAATCCTGCGCGAGTATCTGTCAGGGTTTCAGACAAACAAAGACTGTGGTTTCAACACAATGTGTGAAAAAGTCCTGCAAGCACATGAAAAATTTTTTTTTTAGAGATATTTTGCACAATATTACGTGTCAGTGTTTCTCTCAGTTGTTGCTGTTTTTTAGTCAGGCTTTTATGTTTTAGTAGAGGCATGTTTTTCAGTCAAGTAATGATGGCGGATATTCTCCTGAGTGAGATTAGCCTCAATAGGAGCATAGTAACACAGTTGATGGGTTACAACCCATTATGTCCGGGAGAGAGACAAAGAGAGAGAGTGAGAGGTGAGGGAGGGAAAGGAGGGTGTGACGGAGACACAAGCAAAGAGCAGAGGGAGTCATCCTCTCGGCTTTAAGTTAAGATCTTCAGCTCCCTCTCCTCTCTGTTTCTTCGCGGTGCTGATCGTCACTGGACCAACACACCTATCCTGTTGTTTGACTGTGTTTTCACTGCTGTATCGGAGGATGCTTTGACTGCATCTGCACAAGTTCTTCATCAGAGACATGTGTGGGCAGGTTGGAGTTTCCCTCCACACCGCTGAGACATTCCCAGATTTGTGCAGACATCTGGAGGACAGTAGTATCTGAAGGAGCTGCGTGGGTGTCTCTGACACAGAGGAGGAGACATGGCAGGGGACCTGGTGGTCGGGATGCTCTATAACTTATTACTGCCACTGCTCCTGCTGACTGGTGAGTTGTAGTGTGATTATTTTATCCCTGTTTTGCTGACAGGAATGACATTTGTGGTGCATCGCTCACCTGAGATCTGCTAGAGAGTAGGGATTATATTAAGCTAAGTTTAAATATACAAACAGTATTTCTGTAGCTGATGCGGATATCATTGTGCCTGAGATCAGATCAGATCTTTTTACAACTATTCATTAAGTATACCATAAACTGTTGTACATGGAAAAATCTTATTAAACTAATAATTTGTATTGCAGTTTCTGTGTATAGAAGAATTAAGTGTTTTACAAAGAGCTGAAGTTCTCAGGATCATGTCAAAACAGAATCACAGAATAAGACATTTGGTCGTAAGCTTTTTTCTTGTTGCCGATAAGATGACCTATCTTACCTCCATTTCATATAATTTAGGAAATGACTGTCATTAAATATTACTTTCCAACAAATTGGAATTAATTATATTATGGTGAAGATACAACAATAAAGGTTTATTTCCTCCTGTTATTGAAGGCGATGTATCAAAGACTCAGAGTTATTGTAGTACATGTGTGCTTACTGTTGCACACAGTTCTCCAATGGCTGAATCCCAATTCAATCTTGTCGACTGATTTAGATTTCTGTTGGGTGCATTGAGTTGGGTCTTCAGGGTTGTTTTTGAGAAGCAGTGTGTTCCGACTGAGATGGATCATGCTGACTGCCGATGATCATAGTCAACATTATCCCTGCTTTTAATGTAATGATGTTGTTGTGAATGGTTAAGTATGTCCCTTTGCTCTTAAAAATGAATTGGTTTAACTTAATCAAACTTAATTTAAATTCTAATTAAGTTGGGTTTTCTCTTGGACCATGGTCACATGTTGAGTTGATTGGAAACACTGAAATCGTCCGTAGATGCAAATCTAGAGCGAATAGTTGTTTGTCTGTGTATTGGGCCCTGTGATAGAAAGGCTTGTCAAGGGTGTAAGCCGCCTCTCCCTCCAAAATATTTCAATAAATAGGCTGATTAACGGAGAAAATATAAAATATTAAACAATGTAGAAATGTGGGCATAAATCATTTTCCATAACATTTAGGGTGCACTTACATAAAACTAAAACAAATCTCCTGAATTAAAAATATCAATCAAATTTGATTATGCTCTGGAGCAAACACATATACAGTATGTAATATAGTTAGAGAACCGCTGTTTAAGGTAAATTTACACAGAAAAGTAATCACTTAAATTACAATTATCCTGATTAGTAATGATTCTCCTATGTCCACTTGTTTAACCTGGTGACTGGTATTAAAATAAAACACAACGTCGGAGATTAATGTATCTATCCAAATTTCAGCTCAAGACAACCTGACGCAGGATTCTTTTGACCTCATTTTCAGTTTTAATGCTAAGTCTCAGCACACTGTGGTTTCTATATAGTGTGATGAAATAATTTTAGAATTTGCTGATCTGCATTTATTTACAAACATAAAAAAATCAAGCAGGAGGCAGGATAAACTCCACACAGGATATTGACTTGTTTTCTCTAATAGTAAATATATTATAGTTGATTATGTATTTCTATCAAACAGATGATACATGTGTAATCTTTCTTCTGCACCTCAGCCTCCTCGTTCCGCTACAATGGTCTGTCAGTGGTGTATTTCCTGTTCCTGCTCGTCTTACCATTGATGCCAAAGCCTAGCCTGGTCACCATGAAAGGTGAGAGTGGCTTCAAAGACAAACAATATAATTTGTATGATTTTAAACATTTTTATTTGACCCAGTTTCCAAAATGTGTGATTTTGCAGATTATAGAATTAAAAACTGTCACAAACTTCTACACTAAAATGCTGGGTTTGCTTGAAAGTCATTTATATGTTCTTCCCACAGTTTCTGTCAAAGTAATTTTCCTCATTATAACCAGTAGTATAGAGCAAACGTTTTAAGGCTGTTATGTATTTACTATCATGTACATTAAACATTTCAAGCAACAACCCATGTTAAATCAAAGTTGTAAATATTTTATAGCATTGTACTGTACCTCTAGCACTTATCTGTGTCCAGACCAACGGATGTGAACATAATAATTCAAACATATTAATAATTGGGCAGAAGCAATATCAAATGAATCAAAAATTATCTCAGCAGTTTGTTGTGCTATATCTTTGCGCTTATTTTCTATTATTACACACAAACATTTTCATGTGTTTTCATATGTGGTTACATATAAAAACAACCTGTAGATAAACACAACATAATACAAAACACCAAAATGCATTCCCTGTATGTCATCTGACTCTCCCTTTATTACTTTCTAGTGAAAAAACTGATGACAAAAATACTTTTAATGGCTGATTAAAGTTTAATGTGATGAAAAAAGTGGCGACAAAGCACAATATATACATATATATATAATATATATTGAGTAAAATTGAAAAAGTGTGTGCGTATGTGTTTGTTTGCTTCATGTAAGTGTGTGCGTGTGTGTGTGTGTGTGTGTGTGTGTGTGTGTGTGCCTTCTGTATATTGATCACTGCATTCTGATGAATTAAAGTATCTTCACCCCTCCCTCAAAGTACTTTGTAAAGGGGATGTGGTCGGAGCAGTCGAATCAATTATACATAGCCTGGTAATTACAGCAAGGAATTAAAAGATGTGCTGTCAGCATTTTGACAGGGTCCTCTCTTTATTTCTTTCTCTCTCCTCCCATCCCCCCATTTAAAAACAGTTTGCTTTATCGCTGGTCTTTGAAAGCTTCACTGATCCCACAGTTATCTAAATCTCCCAAACATGGGCTCGCTGTCTTTGGGCTAAGTGGTCGAGTGTGTGTACATCCTGTGTGTGCCTGTGTTTGTGTGTGTGTCTCTTATTGGGAAGCAGAGAGGTTTAAGTGAAAAATTGCTTTTAGTAAAAAATCCTGAACATCAATAGCAGATATGCTGGCTCAGCTGACTCTCTCAAGCCTTTGGATCTCCATTCTTTTTATCACTAGTATTGAAGTGAAGTCTGAGATTTCAAATTGGAGTATTTTTTTTTAAGTCATCGTCATTTTAGAACCTTGAACTGCCCTGGTAGAAAAAAGGTAAGAGATTCAGGTCTGAATCTGATTTCACTTGACTCCAAAATCCATTCGTTGAGTACAATTAAAAATGTGGTATTAAATATGATTCTTGTCTGCTCGGGTTTGGTTCGCATCAGGTTAGAAAACTGCTCAAAACACAGAAGTGGATTGCCATGTGACATCAACTGTCCCGTTCAAAGATGACTACCAAAGGATTCTCTCTGGTCTAATACATAAATAGAGCTTGTACCACCCGATGAATTAAAAAAAATGAAATCTGAAACTGTGACAACCACTCCAATTCAGAAATAAATAAATATACCATAAACTGCTTTTGGCTCAGTACATTGTCAAGATATACAATTGGTCTGAATAGCTTTACTGTGAAATGTATTTGTTCACTTTCACTTTTGTCTCCTCTTGGCTTTCTGTCACTGTTTGCTGCTCTGTTCAGGTAAAACCGGGAAGTTTCTGCTGGTTATCATCTATACCAGTCTGATCTTCCTGACCCTGCAGTGCTTCATGCAGATCCCCTTCACCTACATCCCTCAACATGGTAAAAGCAAAATGAATAGGACAGCTTCTGTTCAAATAGAATGTCACCAGTCCTGTGAGCATACTTCAAAACTACGAATGTTGTAGAAGTTCAATGAAAGCGCTGCAAATAATTACTTTCGTCATGTCGAAATTAAAATCTTTGAGGAACTAAAAGGTGTTTTGATGAACATGTTTTCTTTGACAGTAAGCGGCCACTTGGACGATGTCCTCTACCACTTTGGCATTTTAAGGTATGGGTGTGCATTTGACATTGTTTTTCTCAAGAAGAAATTTGAAATCCACAAAACTTTAAATCACATCTACATTACTGCTAACCACTTTCTATTTTCCAAACAACGATTTGAAGTAAATTTCATTATAAAAAAATCAACTCATTGTGGCCTGTAAAAAACATCGCTTAATCAGTTTTTTTGTCAATGATGCATTGTAAAGCAGCACCACTAACATTATTGTCTATTGAGATAAATGACCCATCCCAAGCAGGTCTCAGCAAACAGATCTTCATACCTAAGTGTCATTAAGTAAGAACATGCTTGTGTGTTTCCAGATTCAGCTCCGTGGATCCAGGGAACATTGTGCGTCTCCTGGCCCCAGACGTGGTCCTCTTCGTTTCTTCCCTTTTCATTCTGAGACTCTGTAAAAAACTCCTGCGCCCCGTTCCCCAAATCAGTCTCCATGAAAACGGAATACCCCCGTCTGTCCCTGAGGTAACCACAGGCACACTCATCGACTGCTTTGACATTATTCTAAAAACCTGGCAGTGATATGAATTGGATCATTTCCCCCGTCTGGCAGGAGGTGGAGACGTCTGAAGCAGAGTCTGATGGAGACAGTGACTCGGAGGGCTCCTCCTTTGACAGCTCAGACGAGACCACGGTGCCGGTTCAGGCGAGGCCGCCCCAGTTTGTCCAGAAGCTGATAGTGTTTGCAGCCGGACTCAGGCTGCTGCTGTCAGCAATCATGAACACAGCAGGGAAAGTGGTGGTGACCTTACTGCTGGGGTTGGCAGGTATGACAATCGTAATTACAATGCTCATACATTTTTGTCAATTATCGCTTAAAAAAAATCTCTTGCCTTATCACACTTTGTTGTTGTTGTTGTTGTGTGTGTGTGTGTGTGTGTGTGTGTGTGTGTGTGTGCGTGTACAGGTATCACGCTGCCTTCCCTCACCTCAGGTTTGTATTTTGGGGTATTTCTTGGACTAGTGTGGTGGTGGGTGTTCAGCCGCTCCATCAGCCTGCTCCTCTTCAGCTCCCTGTGTGTGATGATGGCTATCTTCAGCGGGGGACACCTGCTGGCTCTGTACCTCTACCAGCTGCCCCTGTCCCAGCAGATTGTTCCACCAGAAGACGTCTTTGCCAGGTACAGAAGCGATTCAAGATTAGACAAACATTGTGGACTCATCTGGCGTTTGAATTAAATATACAATATTAGCAATGTTGATTTCAGTCTAATGTAACCTTAACACAAATACAAGCTACAAGCTTTTGTTATTTGAATTCAAGGACAAAGAATTCAATGCAAGGTACATCTTCTACTCAATGAAAATACAGAAATATAAGGTGCAGAATAAAAACAAAGTGTAAATTTAAATAAAAATACAAGTAATACAAATAATAATGCGAACATCTTGGTGCTAAGTATAAATGTTTACAGTGATGATCGCAGGACTGGCAGGGGTAGATGAATTGATTGATGAACTGACACAGGTAGATGAGTCTGTGGCTGAAGGTGCTCTTTAGGCTTTCCAGTGTTTTGTGAAGGGGGCGAGTGGCAATATACATAATGTACATAGATTTGCCACCATTTTGTCATCAGCCTCTTTCTCAAGAGCGGCGAGTTAAGACCTATTCACAGACACGGCCTTTTAAGTCAGTTTGTTTAGTCTATTTTTCTTCAATTACCTCAAATACAATGTAGGGCTCAGAAAAGGCAAGTACTTTTACCAGGAGAAAAAAAAGAAGATTTGCCCAATAAGGGTTTTACCCCCTCATGTACATCCATTATTGAACTGCACACAACCTCTCCACTCTATAGTAACTCTCTCTTCCCCCTGTCCCCAGACTGTTCGGTATGACAGGTATAATCAGAACCAACAGCTCAGACCGTAACTTTCTTGGTCTGCACCCAAACGTCAGCTGGCCTGACTTCATCAACCCTTTGGTTCTGCTGCTGCTGTACTACACACTGGTGGCCCTGCTGCACAAATGGGTGCATATAACTGAAGAGGTTTGTTTGGTTGTTTTTTTTGGTGCGTATTAATACTAGTGTTGCTGCAAATTGTACTTTCACCACTGCAAAACCACAGCTCCTGCTGGTGACACTCTGCTACCAACAAACTCTGCTCTGGCTATAGTGGGTGGCAGTTAAAGAATAAGTACTTTCCATCACTTTCATTCGTAATCGGTGGCTTTGGCTCAGAGCGGGTCATCCACTAACCAGAGGGTTGGTAGATCAAACCCAGTCTACCCCTTTCCACATGCCAAGTGTCCTCTGGCATGATGCTGAATGCCAAATTGTCCCTGCTGTGCTATGCCAGTAGTGTGAGAGTGATGTGAGATAGTGAACGTGCTTCACATAGATTCATGGATGAAAGTGTGTGTGAATGTGTCAATGGCAAAACTGACCATTTACTATTTAATGCTGACAAGTCCTACTGCCAATGTGACTTAAAATTCTGGGAACTGCTGCTCCCTCTAATGACAAATGTCTTTTTGTGCTTGTGCAATTTTATTTTTCATCACTATAATTCACGTTCATTAACTTCACATATCCTTCAGATGGTATTAACTTACATGACAGGCTCTTCCCAACTACTGTGCTTCTCAGGATGCTGTTGATGCTGAGGAACCTGAGAGTCCATTGGAAAGTCCAGACCTTCCTCCAAGCTTCTCCAGAGTCATCTACATCACAGGAGATAAGCAGGAGGTAATCTACAAACACAGATGTTTGGCTTCTTAATTGAATGATTGGGTCACAGGAACAATGTTAATGTATTTGGCTCTGAACAAAGTATTGATTCTCTAGGTCTGCGATGGTTAGTTTGCCTCAGATAACAATAGCATCAGATACACGCTGAAAAAACAAATGACACATCATAGTTTTCCTGCGGTTTCACTGCTGCAAATGTCAGAAGACACAACCAACCAAAGATTTCATTTTTTCAGCTGTTGAGCAGCACAGATGATGAAACCTATCTACCTGATGAGGTAAGCCGGTTTATTGCCCAATTTTGTTTTTCAGATGAATCACAGATGGGCAAATAGTAGTAATAAACAAAAAAACTGGAGGCGTGTGGACTCATTTAAACAGTACTAGTGGCTCTCTCACTGTTTTTGGCATCATGAACTTGTTAGACCTAAACTTACAGCCTAATGCACTCTTTGTTTTTTCAGCCAATGATCTTAATGACAAGCAGCTCCTGGCAAGATGTCCATAGAAATGAACTGGGATCTCTGTTAGGAGCGGACGGTTACACAAACTGTCATTCTCCGCCCCAGTATGAAGACAAAGACTCAGCTTCTAATGGTAAACGCGCTAACATCTCTGAATACAAATCCTCAGAGCAGTGTCCTCAAACCTCACCCACACATGTGTTAAATCCCTGGGAAGGATTCTGTCAAATCATCAGATATTAATGAACTGTACTTGATTTGCCCACTAAATGTTGTGGTCTAATTCCATTTGCTCCGTTTACTGAAGTCTTTTATGAGATCTTTTCCTTTGTCTGTATCTGGTGGTAGGGACAGAAAGCGAGGACGAAATGGCGGACAAGAGTGAGGAGGACCCGAACAGTCCCGCAGAGACGTTGGCTCCTCCCTCAGGTCCAAGTGGTCTGGTCATCTTTGGACAGCTGGTGCAAAAACACAGTTATGTCAGTGCCCTGATCATCATGATGGTAAAGTGAACTGATTATTGATGGTTTTCAGTTTTTGTGACAAGTATTATAAAGACCATTACTTGTACCATCATAGAAAAGAGAGACATCTGAAATAGAAAATATGCTCCGGTGTGTCCGAGCATGGGTCAGCTCAAGCCAAATAAAGTGTATTACAAAATTATACATTTTTCTCCTTATTAGAGTTGAGAAAAAAATCAAGACTGCTTAGGTAACAGTTAGGCTATATTAACCACAGGCTAATTTAACATTAGCACACTATGCTAAGTCCAAGTACAGTGAATTGCATTTCTGATGATTGAAATAATAAGTTTTATTTATAAAGCTCATTTAACAATGCTTAAATCTTTTTTGCATAGGTCAAAAATACATATTTAGTTAACCTTAGGATAAATCGACATTATCACACTGTTTAGCTGCTAGCTAATTGAGTAAATTTGAAAACTAAGTGATTTTTGGTTTAGCTCACCAGTAGAACCTTGGTTTATCAAAATAAATCTGAAAATAAAACACAGCAGACGTTAGTGTTAACTTATTTATTTTTCATACACAGTTTGATGTTAGTGCCGATCAATGGAGGAAAACCAAGACTAGCATCAATGCATTTAAAATATGTGTTTTAAGGTTTGGAGCATCACCTACAACAACTGGCTAACCTTCGCCCTGCTGGTGTGGTCCTGTATCATCTGGATGATGCGAGATCGCCGGCGCTATGCCATGATGTCAGCCCCATTCCTCGCCATCTACGGCACCGTGCTGCTGGTGCTGGGCTTCCTGAGCGGCCTGCGCCTGAGCCGGGCCGAGCTCTACCCGGGTCTGCCCCCGGCCGTCATAGTGGACTTTGACCTGAACAGCTACCACCCTGCGCCCTGTGTCCACCTGGGGGCAAAGGTCAGTGGACAGAAGAGTCACCTAACAAAGTTGTTTTTGATGAAAACACTGATGACAAAGTCAATGCTAAGAATCCAACTTTGTTCATAGAGTCATGTGTTTTCAATAAAGCTGACAACGTTTTAACATTAAATATATCTTTATGACATTAAATACCTGTGACAAGTTCTATGAGAAACAATACAGAAATTAAAAAAACCTTTTTCAAGGAACTGATTTTAACATATCACAGTACAAAGCACAGGTGGTTTTACTAAAAACACCATTACTTAGACTATTTATCTTATTCTGAATATGACATTATTTTGACTATGATGTTTATGTGAGTTGCTAATAGAATATTCATATTCCCGTTTACAAGTTAGAGAGCATAGTCTGACTCTGTCGATGTCAGAAAATGTGATGTAACATGTCTACATAATGCAAATTAAATCAGAATACTCCACATCTTAATTTGATTGTTGCTTATTCAACTTATTTGGTTTAAGATCATCGGAAAATGATGACACGATAAGAACTACCTAAAATGACAGAGACCATGTTTGAGAAATAATAGTTTAATGTGTACTGATTAGTTTGGCTCAGGTCCTATTTGTTAACATTGAGGAGGTGGGATTTATGACCTATGTTCAGAACCTAACTATGTTTACCATGCAGAGTAAAGCGCTGCACATGTACATTACAAATGTTTTACTTACGATAAACTGTGTTTGCTGCAGGTCTTCTACAGCTTCAGCTTTTGGTTGATGTTTCGTCAGCAGCTGAAGGAGAGACAGGAGGAGAAGAGCTTAAAGGCAGAGTCTCTAGATGAAGTCAAAGTTGTGTCATGTAATTCATTTTTGGATTTTCTTTTGTAAATATTATGTTTAATGTCTTAGAGAAAGAAATATGTGGTTTGGAGCAATGGAACACACACTCTGTATAGTCTGACTGGCTCTGTTTCCTTCTCTTTTGGTCATCTATTTTCCTTCTGTCTTTCAACTTTTCCCCCATCTTTTTCCCTTCTCCTTCCTCATCCTCCTTTTCTGTTTTTCTCCATGTCAGTGGAGGAAAATCAGCCTTCGGCTCTCATAGCGATGCTGATCTCGGGAGTTAAAGGGACACTGGTGAAATACTGGATACTCTTCTGCTGCTCCATGTTCTTTGTCATCAGCTTCTCTGGAAAGGTATATTTTGACACACTTTAACTCAAAGTGCTGGAGAGATCTATGTTCATGACATATTACTAATCAGACCCTCCTAGCTCTGGTATTATCAATTGAAAAAAGCCCATAGCAGGTATTTGGTTTTGATCTGAAGTCAGGTAAACTGGTGGATTTCATTTTTTAAATGATTGTAAACTGCATGAGAGGGGGGTCATTGGGTTCAGGGCTGGGTTTGGGGTTTTTGTTTTCATTTAATAGAGAAAATGTGTTTAATTGAGAAGAAAAAGGAATTTATGAGCAAATTAGTATAGAATATTTATTCAATCAATAATATTAATTTACTATTCTTTAGAATTGATTTACTTTGGATATATATAGTGACCCTACATTTATGTTTTTGAAGCTATCTATACATATATTATATATATAAATAATATTTGATGCGGTGAAATCGACCTTATCTTTCTTTACCATGTTCTACTTTTTTAGGTGGTCGTCTACAAGATCCTCTACATAGTCCTCTTCCTCTTCTGTGTTGTCCTCTATCAGGTTAGTGATTTTAGAGATGTGTCTGATAAGAGAAAAATAATATTTAGTCTTAAGGAGGAATATAGCCAATGACTCAACGTATGTCTTGCGTCTTGTACAGTAATTACGTTTCTCCCCGGTGTGAAAACTTTAATTTATACTTTATTTTCAGACTGTGCAGCCTACTGTACACATGGTAGAGTAGATGATGCAATAAATTGTTATACTGCGCTTGCTGGGGTCAGTGAATGGATACGACGTCAGCTTATGTAGTTGAGATATTGTTGATTTTTTTATTTCACAGTCACTATGGAGTCAGGTTCATCTGACACATGTTGACTCCTAAATTATCATCCGTGAATCATTTAGCTATTGTCAGTAAATTAAAATGTTGAGAACAGTTCTAGCTTGTTTAGCTAAACTGTGTGCGCTCACACTAACACCGCCTGTGCCAGATCAATGCTGCTTTACAGTTACAACTATTGATTATGTCTCATAAACACGCAGCCATTATTTTTTTTGCTGTTTTCCATTTTTTTCTCCACTGTCTTATGTTTCTGCTGACCTTAAAGAAACGGTGGGCACTTACAGGAAGGTCTAATGGCTGTTGAGGTGACGCAATGTCTGTCTGTTTGGACAACATCTGCAGCAGACAGCTGTTTTACATGCTTTAGTGAATGATGGGGGCGTAAGGGCAAAACGGCTAATTATGATGATGTTGCTGCTTATTTTCAGAGACACACAACATCCAGATTAAACGTTGTCATTGCAGGAGTTCTAACTAATGAGTAATCCTGGCCCCTAACAGTAAAAAAGTACTGTACTGTAAATTCTGTCTGTCTGGTTCCCCCTCAGATGCGTTATGACGTGTGGCGGCGGGTCCTGAAGACATTCTGGGCCGTGGTGGTCGGTTACTCCATGGTGGTGCTGATAGCCATTTACATGTACCAGTTCAGAAGTGTGTCGGGGCTGTTTAGACAGATCATGGGCATGTCGGAGGAAGGGTAAATGTTTTCTGTTTGCTCATATCGAAAAAAGATAATGAATTTATTTACCAGTCTTGACCATTTTAATTATATTTGGATTCATGTTTGATTCTCTAGTCTTCGTGACCTGGGTTTGGAACGGTACGACACAGTGGAGCTGTTTGCGCGTATTCTCCTTCCTGCTGCGTTTCTATTGGCCTGTATTCTCCAGCTGCACTACTTCAATTCAGACTTCCTGACGCTCACCGACCTCGACAACGTACCTGTGAGACAGGCTTCCAGGTGAGACAAAGAGCATCCTATTCAAATACAGATACTTTCACCTGACATAAAATCCCCTTTGATATAGAGAGTCAATAAAGTACTAAAACACTAGAAATCAATGTTAACCTACTAATTAAAGATGGGTCGTCAACTAACAAGAAGGTCGGTGGTTCGATCCCGGTCTCCCTCATTCTGCTGATCCTCAAATTGCGTGTGTGAGTGATATGTGATAAAGTGCTGCACATAGATGAACTGTATGAATGTGTGAGAAAATGGGTGAATGTGTACCGGTACTTCGGCTTGTAGTGCCTGAGTTGTCATCAACACTAGAGAAGCTTCTATATAAATACAGATCATTTACCATTTACTACTCTGTATAACAGACACCTAGTTAAATCTGGTCACTTTTCAAGAGACAATATATATATTCTGTATATATATATACAACACGTTTGTTTCATGTGTCTTTCTCTTCACACAGAGAGGAAGAACTCAGGGGTTCAGTAAATGTGATATCTGAGAAGTAAGTGATGCATTTATTTCTCCATAAATGTTTTGTTGCACGAACAATTCAGAGATTTGTAAAGACTAATCACAATTTAATTTATCTTACACACTTTGTTTACTTTTTGTAAAGTTCACAAATTTGTCTTTAATCTAATTCCAGCATTAAAGAAAACATTGAAAAGCTCCAGAAAAGGTAAGAGCCTTGTTTGACTATTTATTATTGTTGTTTAATGACTCATTATGCTGACTTGGAAGATCTATATTTAAATGTTGTTTTAATGATCATTCAAAGATTATCCTTTACATATTTACATATTCTCATTATTACTTTCACGTTTTACATAGATATATAATCAAAATAGAAAACTTAGGATGAAAAACAGTAACCAGATATATGGGCAAACTAGGGAAATTGAATAAATATAATACAATTTAATTGAATTTAAAAAAAGAAATACATTTAGATTTTATAAGTACCTATGTCAATTTTGAGAACATTTTAGCTCGGACAGCCTTTATTGTTAAAAAGCATTTAGTTGCTTGTTTACTTCAAATGACAATCGTAAAGAAGAGTGTTGGTTTTCGAAAACTGTCAAACGCACACTCTTGTCCTGCAGACTTGTGAAGGAGGACATGGGAAATGGGAAAAGTCAGGAGACTCTGGACGACATCGGACCGCAAGCGTCGTTTGAGAGAGGAGCTGAGGAGCAAGAGGAGACGACAGGAGAGGGTAACTGCAGCTCAGAACCCAAAATAGCTCTTCAGTCTCATTTACTGACTGACAACAAGAATTATATGTGAATATATAATTCATATTGTGGTTCCATGTATTACTTGGTAAAACTGTACATTGCATTACATTCATCAGAAAAAACAGGGTCTAACATTAAAGGAGCGATGTATATCAATGTTCAAACTATTTACATAAAAAGAAAAGAAAATTACACGATGCAAACAAGTTCACAGTTATGTTAGGTTTATATCAGTTTATCATAGAAGATTTCCTTTCTGTAAATCATTGTATGAGCTGTAGGGGAGCTGCAGCAGAGTTGTGTTTAATTTTCAGTTTAAATCTGATACTTGGCTCCTTCCCTCGCTTTGGATCCTCACTTCTCTCTTGCTCCCAGGAAGTGACCCCAGCAGCAAGGACGACAAGTGGATTGTGATCGTGGACCGTGCCAGCCTGCTGATCCTTCAGGCTCTGTCTGGATTCCACAGGCTCCAGGAGCTGAGCTGGAGACTGCTGGAGCTCCACAGCCTCAAGATCGTTTCCACGGGCATCATTTGGGTGTCACTGCAGGAGGTGGGATGTTTGATGTGTGCGTTTGTGAAAAAGTATGTATATGTTTTTTTTCTCCTATTTTTATTCAGGAGCGTGGTCTTTCAGTTTGAGAAGAAGGACTTATTGATTTGAAGTTCAGATTTTGAAATACTTGTAATGCTTGCACTTAAATAGCCCCTGCCGTCATCCAGATTTGCTCTGCTTGTGCTCAAACTGCGCTTGCGCTTTGATTTTGTTGCAAGGACAAATTTCCTGCTTTCCAGCTTCAGCTCTTCTCCACGTGCTTCTCACAGAGGCAGGGTGAGCGCCAGGTGAGGAGCTGAGACTGGAGGGCAGGAAGGCTAAAACATAAGCAGAAGCTATCTGAGTGTGAGCGCAGGGTTTAGAGTGAAAGCCATTCAAGAACTGAATGTGAAATCGATAAGTCCTGTTTTCAAACTGAAACACAATGCTCTTGAATGAAACGAGAAAAAAAACTCTCATTTATGTTGTGGAGGTAAAAAGAACATGAAATACATTTTTGTATTCTCAAGGAGAGAATCAATGAACATTTTGTGTAGAATTAAATTATCAGTCCTGAATTAAAAAAAAAAAAAAAACATTTCTACTTTCCTTTTTTTCAGGTTTCTTTGATGAACTTGGTCTTCCTGGTCCTGTGGGTGTTTGCGCTCCCGTTCCCACGCTTACGACCTTTGGCGAGCAGCATCTCCGCTGTGTGGGCCTGCGTCATGGTGGTGTGTAAAATGTTTTACCAGCTCAAAGTCATCAAGCCCCTGGACTACTCCTCCAACTGCACCGCTGTGAGTGGCTATGTGTTTGATGGATAATTTAAATGCTAAGAATGCTGTTTTTTTGTTGTTGTTTGCTCTGGGCATCACCCCTCCTCATTTTTAATCACATGAAACTGTGGAGAATGACTCTCAACTTCCTGCTTACACATAGTTGTCTTATGTTTCTCAGGGGCTGGTGCCGTCCAACAGCTCAAGCCTGTACGATGAATTCGGGCTGAGGGGGAACATGGTGGAGCTGCTCGGACGATCTATACTCTACATCGAGCCTGTGGACCCCATCTACTGGTGTGGAGCACTGCGCAAGTGTGAGGGCAGGATTCTCCCCTGTCTCAGGGTACGGTGATATTTTACAGTATAGTCTGGTTCAAGGGAAAACTTGAAAACAAAACTGGTTTTGCATTTCTATTATAGGACATGAAATACACTGAACCAGGTTTAAATTGAGACATCTTGGCCCATGCAACATTATATCCATACAAACCATTTTTTAACCTATCACATTATTCATTTTCACGGTATCATTCGTCATTAAGTCCTAGTAAATTTTTTTACTAAGACTTGTTTTGTGTTGTAGAACCATCTGATGGTTCTTGGGCTGCTGGTGTTCGAGGCGACTGTCCATCGCCACCAGCTCTACTTCCGTCTCCACAACGACCTGAAGAGCCCGCCCTTTAGCATCATCTTCCAGGGAATCACGAGGCAGCACCTGGACCAGGGCGTCCTGCCCTGCATCAAGTACTTAATCAACTTCTGCTACTACAAATTTGGACTGGAGGTACACTTTGAGGCCTGTGTGTCTATATGTTTGTCCAGATCTGATCACGTGTTTCTGAGCTGTGTAATATGTCTGACATTGACTTCTTTCTCACACGTGCACATCTTCTTAGATCAGTTTGATCGTGGCGGTTAATGTGATCGGTCAAAGGATGGATTTCTACGCCCTGCTCCATTCTTGCGCCTTACTGGCAGTCCTGTCAAGGCGACGCAGGAAGGCTATCGGGGAGGTGTGGCCTAAATACTGCTGCTTTACGGCGGGGCTAATGGTGCTGCAGTATGTGCTCTGCGTCGGCATCCCCCCCGCCTTCTGTGCTGGTATGAAAGATTTGATCTGCGTTAGATTTCTGTATCAACTATTATTTATATCCAGCTCCTATAAAATATACAGTTTTGCTTTGAAAGACTGATGAGGAACTGCAAAGCAAAAAATATATAGGTAATAGATATAATAGATATGTGTCCAAAATTAAAAGTACAGTCAAAAACATTACAGATGTCCACATGAAGGAAAACTCCAGATGAACACCTTCAGATATAAATATGTCGCTGCATAAAATTGTCATTCCATGCTCTTCTTGTCTACTCTGTTGTATATTCTACTATTGTACTTGTCAGATTACCCCTGGAGAACTGCATTTCAACCTTTGACTTCCAATGTCATCAAGTGGTTTTACCTGCCTGACTTCGCCATGAGACCCGATCCTTTATTCATATTCTGTGAGTCAATCTTCCTTTCGCTCCTTTGTTCCTCCTCTTTTCTCTTACTCCTCCATTCCACTGCTCCTCCTCTGTCCTTCCTCCTGACAGATTGTTTGTGTCTCTCCTGCTCTCTGCAGACGACCACCTCCTGTTGCTGGGTTCGTCTCTGCAGTGGCATGTTTTTGAGGAGGAGAACCGTGCGGCGGTGCGACTGCTGGCCGGGGACAACGTTGAGATCAGCCGCAGTCTGGATCCTTGTTCCTTCAACCAGTTCATACCTGTCAATAACTTCCTTCACTGCAGGTCAGAAATATTAGCCTTTCAATTTTTTTCTCCCATTTCAGTTGATCTAAATGTTCATTTTAAATGGCTATTTACACTATAAAAAATATATGTGTCTTATGGTTGGATTTATTTTCTAATCACGATGCACACGACTCTCAAATCTAAATTGATGGACTCTGAATAAAAGCATGAACAAGCCTTGACTCCATAATCGAGCACTTAGTTAATCTCTTAAAACAGCTTCCTGGTCTGCAGGTTAAACTGCAGGTGGACAACCGGGACTCCATAACTCTGGTTTGCGGTTGTTTTAGCAGCATTAATGGGTTGAGTTAGATCATTCATTTATGTCCGTTGTCAGACTCATGAGAGCTGTTCTGGTAAACTGAAAATGCTGGATAAGCACTCATGGACGTTTTGCATTTCCATGATAGATCAGGGCCTTTGCTTATGGATTTCATTTCACTTTCTGCTGCAGGCCATCTTCAGATTTCTCGCTGTTGACAGAATATATTTCAATAAAACAAAACTCAACCAAAACCAAAGCCTTCCACCAAGGACATATTCATGGACAATGCATTGATGTTTAAGATGTTGTGTTGTTTCATTAATCAAGCCGAAATTATTTGTTTTCAGCCCTCAGCCCCCAGTGCTACATCCCTCAGATTTGTAATTTGAATAATATTGAAATTGGGCTATTCATTTGTTTTTATCTTGTAATGAACTACCACAAAATCAATTCAATAAAAGCTATAAATTGATTGACAAAAATAAACATAATACAACATTGCTTTCTATCCTATACTTACAATAAAAACAGTAAAGGAATCAAAAATCTATTTATGATAAATCTGAAGCTATAGCGAGAGAATGGTGATCTTAGGTTAGCTTAGCATACAGACTGGAAACAGATAGCTAGGCTGCCTTGCCAAACTCATTCTTGGTATGTCCATATCACCCAGCCCTAAATCACATGTCTTTGCAGAGTTGTTTGCAGATGCAATATGACAAGAAGGATAAGAAATGAGTTCATGTTGTGAAACGTCCGTCTCTGTCTGGTCTTCAGGTCCTACCTTGACATGGTGAAGGTGTTTGTGTTCAGCTATTTCTTCTGGATGGTGCTTTGCCTCATATTCATCACCGGAACCACTCGGATCAACATCTTCTGTCTTGGCTACTTGGTGGCCTGTTTCTACTTCATGTTGTTCGGCGGCAGCGTGCTGATGCAGCCCGTCAGATACATCCTGCGTCTGTGGGACTGGCTCATTGGCTACACCTGCTTTGTGATTGCGATGAAGAACCTACTGTCTGTGAGTTACCACTCAGTGATCAACTTCAGCCTTTTTCTGCATCATTTCAGAGATGTGTTGATTTATTGTTTAGCTTTTTCTGCCATTTTAGCCTCTACTGATTACAGCCTGTTTCTGTCTCTTTCCCTGTTCTGTGCTCAGCTCGGATCTTGTGCGTACCTGGACAGCCTGCTGAAGAATGGCTGCTGGTTAATTCAGGCCTTCAGTATGTTCTGCACCATCAAAGGCTACGATCTCCGTAAGTGTCTCTTATGGCAATCACTGACATCTTCCATGTGTAGGATAAGAACATGTTTTTATTTATTCAATATTACATGAATAATTACACTTTCATGCAGTAAACATCACAAACTTGATCGAACGTCATTTTACATAGCGCTTATAAGACTTAACTAAACTAATGTGTCATTAATAAGACAGGAAACAAACACAGTTTTACTTTATATCAGATTAGACAAAACACAGAAATAAAACACATTTATTGTTTTGCCTAACATGATAACTTTTACATGTCTTCAGATACTGATACTGAAAACGTATAATTTGGTACCATAGTGGAACAGGAAACAATTAATACACAATATGCTGCATTTATTTACTGCAAATGCTGTATGATATTGTTAAGAGGGGGGCAGAACGAGCCAACACATACAGTACAAACCAATGACAAGAAGTGTATCATATTAGGTGTAATAATAATACTGCATTATTATAGTTCTGTACTATATCAAATAGTGAAATATGAGCAATAACTTATGATTGAATATCTACTTTGTATTGAAAAAATTATGATTCTTGACATTTGTTAAGATGATCGATAACATCATTATAATGGAAAATCTCATGGTGGAAGGTACAGAAATCGATTAGAAACCATGTTTTGTGCTTTACCAAAGCATGTATTACATAAGCATACGGTACAGAAAGCATTGTTACATTCTTCTCTATCACAGTGAGTATTGTGTGCTCATATGATTTCCACAATTTACATTCTACAAAGTAACGGTGATTTTCTCTTTGTTTTGAATTTCTAGTTCCACTTTGTTTCAAAAGTTAAATTCACAAAACAGTTTGTATTCGTTGGAATTTAACTTTAATGTGTGTAGCAGCTCTATACATTTGAAACATTTAATCTTACAGTGCACATATACAATAAATATATATATATTTCTTCTCTCCCATGTGGCAGCTAATCCTGACGATGAGTGTGAGCTGCCGGAGGGCGAGGCCGGCATCGTCTGGGATGCGATCTGTTTCACTGTCCTCCTCGCACAGAGGAGGGTCTTCCTCAGCTACTACTTCCTCTATGTGGTGTCGGACCTCAAGTCTTCTAAGATATTGGCCTCCAGGTCTGAGCTCTACAAATGCTCATCCAACTCCTGTTTACAGATAGTGGGGGTACAAATATGCTGAGGGTATAAACATGAAAGTGAAAATTGCAGTTTTAAATTAATTTCCCAGATATCCAAACAAGCTTAATCTATATTTACTTCATAAAAGAAGGGACACGGTCGACCAAGACAAGTTCAACTTTGCTTAGATCAGGAAATATCCTCTCACAGCTGTTTAAGAGAGTTTTTGCAATCTGCCATTTTACAGGTTTTTGATTATCAATGATAATTGCCAAATAATGCACTGAAAGAATGCAATTGAAACCAAACTCAGTTAGCCTACATATGTATTCATTGTTCAGTTATTATCTGAAGTTTTATTTGATCTCTTCTTCTCCTCGTCTCAAAGGGGAGCTGAGCTGTTTGAGGCCAAGGTGAAGAAGCTGGTGGCAGCCAGACTGGAGATGGAGAAGAAATCCGTGGAGACGCTGAAGAAACAGTAAGAACATATGCTGCAAAACTTTGAGACGTTGAATACAGAGGCACGATGAAAATTCAATGAAGGTTTTTCAAAACCAAGTTCAATGGTGAATGTTCAAAGAAAAGTCTGAGTCTAAGAAAGATTAAACTAGCAAACCAAGGATTCCTGGTCCAACAGAGTTCAATTCTTCTTGAGTGTATTAGAATACTAGTGTAACGCTGTTCAGACCTATCCACATCTGTCTGAGTGATCTGATCAGAGGTCAGTTTTAACGAACAGAGGCGAATGCACTGAAATGCATCCTGATTGTGTCCTGAGATCCTGTTACAGTTTAAACTTATTTTGATGTCTCTATTTGACCATATGTCAACGCCACAATATCAACACTTACCACCACATAATGATTGATACTTTTCTTAAACTGGTAAAATCCTTCTTCATAGCTGCAGAGCATGTACTCATCAGACACAGTTTCCTCTCGCACTCACTCTCTCTCTCTCTCTCTAACTAATGCATTAACTTACATCTATTTCCCACAGACTTACTCTAACCTAAACAATAGTTACCACTTGCATAAACCTTAACCTAACCTTAACCCAAACTTAAAACAATGTTTACTAAAAGTGAACCTCTGACCCGTCCACCCTCTTCCTGTAGGATGGAAAAGATCAAATCGAAACAGAAGCCCCAATCAGCGAACAAAGCAGGACCTCCTGTTGATCAGGAGCAGGGGACACTGGCTAACACAGGTGAATCTATTTTCTGTTTCTACTGTTAATAACCCATCAAAGCATGAGCAGGCATTCACAACTGCACGAAAAGTCTCCATGGAAAATATGTTTGCTACGAAAACAGTTTCATTTGCATAAAGAAACTCAAACATAAAACTAAAAATATCATATCAAAGCACATATCAATGTTTTGCATATTTGATATAGATTCAGATATAGAGAAAAGTTTGAAGATTGTTCTTATGCTGTGGGATCAGTTAGGTTCAGTCAAGCTTTTAAAATGTATTTGGCACTGACTCATAGTTCATCAACCTCAAAAACCATAAGAAGGAAAACCAAAAGAAATGTAATTTTGAACAGATAATAAACTGTGTTTCTCAGGTGATGATGAGAAGGCAAAGAAAGATGCAGGGAAATGGTGGAAGCCTTGGGTCTCTCAGCCTGGAGGTGAGCAACAGCAAGCACACATGTTTAAAATCACAGACAGCATATTATGTGGAAGGATGAAGCCCGGCCACTGCAGCAGCTTTAGATCAGGAGCCCGTTCAAAGGCTGAACACAGTGAATCGTGATGTTATGACACTGCTCTGTTTAACGCAGTGGAAAACAACTGTGGCTACCACCTGTTTGAGAGCGACACGGAGGAGGAGGAGGACGAGGAAGTTGTAGAGAAAGAGGAGGAAGAAGCACCAAAGAAGAAATCTGCTTTCCAGGTAAGAGCCAGAAAACACCTGAGACACAAACTACACATAAATAAAAGGGATTCATTCCTTTATGAATCAGCACTGGTGACAGCCAGTGGCCAGAGGATTTTGGTGTGCAGCAAATGTTCACTTGAACTGATACATTTTGATAGTCAATGGTCAAGGCCACTGTGACCTCACTAAACACGTTTCTTACCTTGTGAATGCAACATCTCAGGAACACCAGCAAGGATACATCTGGAAAAACATTCACTCAAAAATTAACTGATTAAAATTTTGGAGGTCAAAGGTCGAAGTCACTGTGACCTCACAAAAACTACTTTTTGTTGTGTAATGTTCACTGAGATTCATGGATCAATTGATTGGATGCTGGTGGTCAAAGGTCAAGGGTCACACTGGTTATAGTCTTTTTACAGCTGATGTCTCTATATGGGGACATCACCAGCCCTGACGTGTGTAACTATGTCTGTGATATTCCAGCTGGCCTATGACGCCTGGGTGACCAGCTCTAAGACGGCGCTGAAGGACCTGAAAAAGGATAAGAATAAAAGAAAGAAAGAAGAGAAGAAGAGAGCAAAGAGAGAGCTGCAGAGACAGCAGGGTGAGAGAGCACCCTGTGGTGTTTACTGTGTGCAACAGCGTTTAATCCCACTCTAAATCTGCAGACATTAAATCTTATCTGTTTAGTGGAATAAAGAGTAGAAGAGAAAAGTAGAAGAAGATACAGTGTATTGTTTACAAAGTTGTATCTTGTCCAAAGTGCCTACATTTAAAGCACGATTTATAAAAACCTTTGATTCAATCTGTCCATTAGATTTTAATATTGCCTAAAGGTGAACATTATGGCACCAGGGGATTTATCGGGTCACAGAAGCTTGAGGATACATTCGGAAGTTGTGTTTAATATCATGAATTGTTTGTCCTGGAACTTGAGGTCACAAGGTCACGGAATCTGTATAATCCTCTGAATTTGACACTGATCTGGCTGATCGTTGTGGAGACTTCCTGCTGTTGTCGGACACCAGGTCGTCGCCAACTGCAAAAAAAGTTATTCAACATTAAAACCTCTTTGCAGGCATTGATAGAGCGGACTCCAGTGAACTGGAGGAAAGTACAGTGGAGGAGGAGGTGGAAGAGGAGGAAAAAGGTAAACACACATGGACGACCTTATTACACAAAACCACTGGATTCCAACACCAGTGTTCGGGTGGTGTCAGACTTTTGGATCCACGTGTGCTGTGTGAATTTGTCCTCTCCTGACAGAAAACATCCTGCAGCGTGTTATCAGCACCCTGAAGTTCAGCTGGGTGTTCGTTCAGTCGCTTCTCGACGACCTGACGGAGAGCCTCAACTCGTTCTGTAAAGACACCCTGGACATTTCCGAAGTGCTGCGCTTTGAGCGAGCGTTACTCAACCAGCAGCAAAAGAAGGTGGGATGAAAGGATATAAGACTGACAATTGTAAATGTAATCTCCAGACTTTCAGTTTCATATTTAACTTGTTGAGTATGGACACAAAAAATAGATTAACAGTAAACATTTAATTTGATTGGTTTTATTGTATTTTAGTTAAAATAATTCATGCCAGCAAATATTTAACAATTCGAAAACGTTGCAGATCCTTTTACCCTTTGTTTGATGTATTCTAAATAGTAAATATTGTACAGTAGATAGCTCCCACACACACTGTGTTATGTGTGAGCTACAGCCTCAGTTTCTCACTCCTCAGGGCAAAGAGGTGAGCCAGGAGAGTGTGAAGCAGTTTTACGAGAACTGGCTGTCCCGTCAGAACACACAGTCGTCTCAGGACTTCCTGGACGACTCCTCGCCTCCTCCGTCCCCGCCAGTCTTCGTCTCTTCACACCATACATATGCCAAGCTGAGGAACCAAGCGTCTAAAGTGTCCTGGGGCAGCAGCGTCTCCAGGTAGGAGGCTGAGCTAGTACCATGATGACCTTCTTCTCATGTTGTCTCTCTTCTCCCAGCGTCGGCTGTGTTTCATCCTCTTTGTCCAGGCATCAACTGCAAATAAGTATAGCAGGTCAGCTTAGTTGGGTTTTCTGAAATCACAACTGAAAACTAATCCTAAAAAAAAATCCACAAAGATAATCAAGGCAAGTTTATTTAGCACATTTCAACAACAAGGCAATGTAAAGTGCTTTACATAAAATATAAAAGGTATCCTCACAAATTTTAAAGCAATGTAAGACAATTCAAAAAGAAGCCCTTTCTACAAATGTGAAGTTAAGTAGAGAATGAATATATATAACTACATGAATATATCGAGAAATAAGAGTAGCATTGCTATGTAAAATCCTTATTTGATTTGATAAAAGGCAGTGGCAAACTTTTATATACTATACTGCTCATAGTCTACTTGTCTTTTAGACCACCTATACCAATCTGCATTTTCTCTCTCTCCTCCACCTTCAGCTGTATGACGGATGAGACGATGCTAGGCTCCCGGCAGCCGACCCAGGAGGAGCTGGACGAGCTGCCCCCTGCCGACCAGCTCAGACGGAGGCTCCTGAAGACGACCAACATCGACCTAAACTCCTTTGAGATTGACTCACTCTCACCAAGGTGAAGGAGAACTCTTCAGTGTTCACACACAGATTTGCTAAAGGTTTTTGAGGATAATAAATTCATAATTTAGCACTTAGTGGCTACTTTATTAGGTGGAAATGCGAAATCTAATGCAATCCAATATGACAGCTAAGCTATAAGTTCTTCCTTTACAAAATGAATAATGTTCAGCGAGGTGTTGAGTATGTGTAACTGTATGTTGACGATTGAAGTGGCAGTTTTGAATTGTACTGTTCTATATTAAGAGATGTTAAAGGTTATTTTCATTAGCGAGTAGTCTGTTGATTATTTTCTTGATTAATCGATTAGTTCGGTCCATAAAATGTCAGAAAATGGTAAAAAAAAAAAGTTGATCTATGTTTCTAAAAGCCAAGACGGCTGGATATTCACTAAATAGTCATTAGACGAACAAAGAAAACAGAAATTATTTACATTTAAGTGTTTAACCGATTAATTTATCTATCACAATGGTATATCTGTGGTATTATATTGCACTAATTTGTAATAGGTTTACCTATTGAAGTGTCCAGTATCTATTTTCCCCACAAAATGAGAACAATTAACATAAGATCCTTTAAATGTGTAAAGAAGACATTGCAGAGTCGCATTTATTTATATGTGAGAAAGAGCATCTAAATGAAACAGATCAGAATGCTATAAGGGTCCGCTCCAGTTGATTTACTCTAGAAGCCCAGTCCATCATTCAAATGTGAGCAGAATGTACTTTGTGGGATTCGATCAACATCAATTAGTGCAAATTAAATGGAAGCCATCATATTGTCTTTGTCTGAGATGTTTTTTTTCCTGCCATTCCAGACACTCTGGAACTTTTCCAGTTTAATAAGCTTTTAATGTCTTTTTATTGCGCAACACAACATTTGCTCTCTACATGCGTTATATAAATTTCCTTCATTTGTGAAGATAAATATCTGTTTCCATCTTATCCTCAAAAGCTGTGAAGATGGCGACCTTCAAATGGAAGATCCCAAACAGGAAGAGGAGGAGGAGGAGGAGGACACAGAAGATGAGAAGAAACCTGAGGGAGAACAGGAAGAGACAGAGGAGAAAGAGAAGGTCGAACTGCGTGAAGAGGATTGTGAGATGGAGAGAGAGATCGAGCTGGACGAGGATCAGCCGCAGCAGGAAGAAGATGAGTGCGGTGAATATCCAGAATGCAACTTGGTGGGTTTCAGGGAGAGTGATGGAGAGAAAAGTCTGGACCTCACGGAGTCACCCAGACCTCTGAGTCAGGAGACGAGGAACCTCACTGCCAGCGAGCTGCTGCTCAACAAGTCAGTTGATTCTAGAAATGTGTTGCTTTTAAACACGATTAGAGCATCTTTAAAAAACGTTTTTCAAGAGACAAGTTTCTAATCTTCATCTCTTTCTCTGTCTTTCCGACTCTGTCTTTTCCTCACTTCCCTCCATCCTCCTGCAGCATGTTTGAAAATGACGAGATCTCTGACTCCGACAAGTATTTTGTGACGTTGCCGAGGCCACTGAAGCTTCTGTTCGCCCTCTACAACACCATGGTGTCCAAATCAGAGATGCTTTGCTATTTCGTCATCATCCTCAACCACATCGTGTCGGCCTCCTTCCTCTCACTCATCCTGCCCATTCTCATCTTCCTCTGGGCCATGCTGTCTGTGCCTCGGCCGTCCAAGCGCTTCTGGATGACAGCTATAATCTACACAGAGGTAGGTTGTTTATCACCAGAGCTACAGTCATAAAAAAATGACTGTAGAAACAAAGTGATTCTCATCGACTTGGTGGTATAGTAAAAATGTCTGGACCAAAGATGGAAATAAAAGAAGGGAGGTTTATTTCAGGTCGTTTTTTTTTTTTTAACAATGCTTTTAATGCTCTGCTTGCACAGTAACATAAAGATGGCCTTCATCAATTTTGCATATGTTCGACATTTACCTGGCAGCAGAAATAGTTACTGTGCTTATATTTTGCATGATGCTGCACCAGATAAATATATAATACAGTAATTCAATACTATCACAAGCTCGACAACTTAACACAGAGAGACCAAGGTCAAACCGGGATTCGAACCAGGAACCTCCTTTCTGTGAGGAGAAAGTGTAACCCACTGCAGAGCATCTATTACTGAACAAATAAATGGAAATCCACAAAGATGCATGTTGATCCATTATTGTCGCAACACAAAATGGGTGATTGAGGGGCGACATCATGAAAAGATGACTGGTGGTATTTTTTTTTTTAATTGTTTAAATATTCTGTAGGTCACAGGTGCTTTATACCAAGAAAATACGGCCACTCAATTCTAAGATCAGTTTTTCTCTCATTCGATCTCAAATGATTTAAACTGGTGTTTCATATAGAATGACACTAACATTTCAACAGAATTCATTTTTCTAAATTTACATTTTTGGTGCATTATTTCTATATCTGAACATCAACTAGAGAGACATATTCAAATAAAGACCTCTGATATTATTATCTAATGTGTGTCATTATATCTGACGAGGAAGCAATAAGGATACTGTTCTTGTTTGGTCATAACTATTCATAGTTTCATTTGATGCTCAATCCAGGACTTTCTCCTCTGTTTTTCAGCTGACAGTTGTGGTGAAGTACTTCTTCCAGTTTGGTTTCTTCCCCTGGACCACGTCTGCCTACAGAGGCATCAATGCAGAGCTGCCCTTTGCCCTGCCCAACATCATCGGGGTGGAGAAGAAAGATGGCTACGTCCTCATGGATCTCATCCAGCTGCTCGCTCTGTTCTTCCACCGCTCTATTCTGAAGGTTGTCATGAAAAATGAGACTTCAGATACGTCTGCTCGTTCAAATATACCCACGTGCCGCAGTATCTCCTGTACAGGAATTAAATTCACTTTTGTGTCCGTGTCTGCACAGTGCCATGGGCTTTGGGACAACAAGGAGGTGGAGATGCCCGATTTCTTCAAGAAGCTGAAGAAGAAAGTGGACAAGACGAAGATGACACCGGGAGATAAGATGGGCAGCAAAGGGAAAGCTTCACGTCGGCTGAAGTTCCTGCCGCTCCAGGCCTCAACCACCTCCATTTTCTGTAGACGAAAGAAAGGCGACTCTGGAGACTCTCAGGATGGTGAATATTGAGATAAAAATACCTTTTCATGAGAGTTCTACTTCTCCTCTCTTTTCTGTTCTCTTTCCTTCTCAATTTTTAGTTTTAAAAAGTTACCCAGGCGAAAATGTTTGTTTGTTATTTAGCAGGATTGTGCAAAATCTCGTGTTTTAATTTAATAATTGAAATGTGGTTTCATAAGGGGACTGTTGGGACTTGGTGGAGGTATGAGCTCTACTGCCTGTCATGCTAGTCGCTTGACGAAATGAATCTCCAGACGTGACTCACATGACTCCCTTTGATTATTTTCACTGGAGAGGGGAAGCCCAAGAAGCAGCACAGCAATAAGAAGAGACGCCAGCAAAACAAGGCGCCACTGACCAGGAAGCAGAGGATCCGACAGCAGATAAGGGAGAGGATGCTACAGGCCAAAGCTGCCATCATAGAAGTGTACGATGTTTTCTTGTCTCTAGTTTTTGCTTCACATATGAAACGTTATAGCATTTGCATATAATCTTTTTTTCCCGCTAACAATATAAAACGTTTTGTTTGCGTCTGATGTCTGAGAAAAGATTGTACCTTTTCCAGCTTCTGTGGGTTTCTGATTTCTGTACTTTCGTCTCTTTTTCTCTAGCGCTCTTCACATCTACTTACCCATAAGGCAGTTTTTCTATGACATCATCCACCCAGACTACAGTCCTGTGTGTGATGTCTACGCCCTCATGTTTCTCATCGACGTGGTCAATTTCATCGTCACTATATATGGATATTCGGCTTTTGGGGTAAGTGTCTTTTGTGTGTCTCGTCAAACTCAGAATACACATCTATACATAATGTTACTTGACAAGTTAATTTACACTTAAATGTATGTTGCGTTCAATATAAGAAAATCTGTGTCATATTTGTGCAGAAATACTCCGGAGCAGCCGACATCTCAGAGTCCCTGTCGGAGGACCAGGTTCCAGAGGCTTTCCTGGTCATGCTGCTCATGCAGTTCGGCACCATGATAGTTGACCGGGCTCTCTACCTGAAAAAGTCCCTGTTGGGGAAGTGTGTTTTCCAGGTGGTGCTGGTGTTTGGCATACATTTCTGGATGTTCTTCATCCTCCCTGGGGTCACTGAGAGGTCAGAGTTCATCACCTTCATTTGTTTCTGGTCATTCAGCTGTTGAATTCCCCACATTGACACTGAGCCCTTTTTTGTGTCCACACACACAAAAGCAAAAGGGGTGATGCATACCCTAAAGGTGCATTGTATACATCCTTGCAGTGTTTTCCTTAATGAACTAGCCTATGTTGGCCCACTATAGTTTCATAGTGATTCGCTCCCGGTCCTGATATGTAAGAGGATACCTTGTGTCCCACACTGTAAAAAGGGGTAAAGGGTAAATAAGAAAAGAAAGAAAATTCTTTAAAATATAATATTATTAACTATGATGGCCCTCTGAGTAGAACTACAGTCTGGTTGGTTTCAAAATAAACTATAAAGATCAGAAATCGCTTAATTTCTGTAAGAAAAAACATCTGTTTATTTTCCTCATTGATATCTTCTTCTATTGTGTCATTTATATCTCTGCAGGCGGTTCAACACGAATTCAATCGCTCAGCTCTGGTACTTTGTAAAGTGCATCTACTTCGGCCTGTCTGCCTACCAGATCAAGTGTGGCTACCCAAACCGCATCCTGGGAAACTTCCTCACCAAGAACTACAACTACCTGAACCTTTTCCTCTTCCAGGGGTAGGGAATAGTTACAAGAATTAATATCAATCAGGATAGAGTTCAAATGACAAATGAACTAAAGTTATAGCCATGCACAATCAATGAATGAATGAGACCCCTTCCACCTGGCTGACCCCTGGTAATGTCACCACGGTTGGAAAGGGATGTGGCTGCACAGTATAGGACACACCTGCTGGGTCTAGGCACTGGTGGTGGTTAATAGGATTGAGAGAATGTTGAGGATCTGATGAGATGAGTGGACCCAGTTCGGATTCATCCAGGACACTGAATATGGAGACTGGAGGTAACTGGGAAAATAATATGACACCAATGAAATGACAGCTAACAATGACTGAGAGGAGAACAGATTTGACAGCAGCGACATGATTGGCTGATTGACCTCATGGCGAGATTAGATTGGATCACCGTAAACACCCAACATACAGCCGATTAGAAAAGGCGAGGGAGTGAGAGAGAACGTTTTACAAAAGGAACTGAATCTGAGTCTCCTCTCCTCTTTCAGGTTCCGTTTGGTCCCCTTCCTAACAGAGCTGAGAGCAGTGATGGATTGGGTTTGGACCGACACCACCCTCTCGCTGTCCAGCTGGATTTGTGTTGAAGACATCTATGCGAACATATTCATCCTCAAGTGCTGGAGAGAGTCTGAGAAAGTAAGTGGGACATTGGTGTCCTGCTGCATCATCGCCACGCAGCACACACTCAACTTAGAGACAATATTAAAGTAGCCGTACAAAAGACAAGAGCATTTATATCTTCAGCTTCGTAAATATGGCAGGTTGTTTCTTCCAGAAATACCCCCACACTCCAGGGCAGAAGAAGAAGAAGGTGGTGAAATATGGGATGGGAGGATTCATCATCTTCGCTCTCATCAGCATCATCTGGTTCCCACTCCTCTTCATGTCACTGGTCCAGTCAGCAGCCGGGGTGACCAATCAGCCGGTGGACGTCTCCATCCAGCTCGGCATTGCAGGATACGAGGTCAGGATGGATATGAGCGTGTTGAACTTATGTTTCAATCTGGAGAGACTTCGATTTAGAGTTGGAACAAAAAAAATGTGTAGCCGTGCAATACATAAAAAGTGATGGTATATGAAGGTATAAGTCTGTTGGTGTTTAGATCCTGTTGTACCCTGTTTGTTCTCACTCTCTCTCCTCACAGATGCACGTGGAGGAGGATTTAAAGGATTTAAGAGTCTCTCTCTCTGTCTCTCTCTGCCAACTGAGTGCCAGCAGTGTGAATTGTTTTTGGTTTCCTTTTTAGTTGGGGGTCCGGTAGTCCGTTTTTCGTTTTCGATATTTTTTCTCAGGAGGGGAAGTATCTGGATCCAACAGCCCATTGTATGGTTGGACCAGATCTTCCCATTTTTTCTTTTCTTCTTGGTCAGGATTCCACACTTAATTCATTTAATATTTGTTTATTCTTTGGTTTTGTCAATAAATTCTTTGTTTAGCCGTGACTCTTTATATGTTTGTTGAGCCAAATTAAATGTATCTTGTTGAGCCCGTAATAGAACCTATTGTAATGTCACTGGGATTAGAAAAAGGTTGAACAAGGTGTGAGGACATGTATTTTACTCTCTGGTCTGACTGCTTGTGTTTCCACAGCCTCTATTCACCATGAGCGCCCAGGAGCAGAACCTGGTTCCATACACAGAAGCTGAATTGAACCGGCTCATTAAAGTCTACGCTAATCAACCAGTAAGCACCGCTTCATTTTACTGTGTGTGAGACCAAAGAGGAAACCGTTCACTCCAGCACCTGATCTCAAGTTAGAGGAACAAAATATTCAGGAAACCTACATTTTTTCTTTTTTGTGTGTTTTAGGATTTAACAGTAAACATCTATTAAATGTTCTCCCTCTCTCTCAGTCTGCCATGCAGTTCTTAATGAACTACTATGCTCAGGATATTGTTGTTGCTAAGATCAAGAGTGATGCCAGTCTGGTGTGGAGCATCAGCCCGGCCAGTCGAGAGGCCATGATACAGGAGCTCAGCAACTCCTCTCACATATACATGACCCTGGGTTGGACGCTGCTTCGGTCAGTTCTGTGTTTCATAATCTCTGATATAGAACAATGTGCTTGTAGGTGGTCATGTCGATTCACTGCTAATGTATACATTCATAGGAACATGTGTAGCTACACACTGATTTGCGGATACATGCATTTTCTAAAATGTTAGCTGCTTAAATATATTTTCATACTTACTGGGTTTTTTTTCTCTACTTATTCTGATTTGTATTTTGGTCACTAGTTGACTATCCGGATTAATATTTCACGTGTGAATGGATGTGAACAGTTTGCACATGACAGGTTACATCACACGTGACATGTTATATTTTGTCAGATTAATTTCTTTGGGATTCAAACATTTGAATCCTGCTTGTAATGAATGAGTCAGGTGGTGATGATGGTCCATTTGACTACTTACATAATCACAGATTATTTTTACTACGTTAAAATGCATCATGCGTTTCCTCTGGCTGCCTTTTGCACACATGTACAAAGCTTTGCATAAACTTTGGCACCTGTGCCACTTCCTCAGGAATGCGTCCATATCGATGAACGCAGAGACAGTGGGAGAACACACTGTGAAGTTTGAGGACAAGAACCTGAGGGAAGGGATCGTCCACATGCTCAAAGGCAACAGCAGCAACTCTGTGTGAGTCTCAATCAACGTGCACATAGAGCTGCTTTTGGCTGTTTTATCTTCTGCAGGTTTCCTTTTAAGACGCTAATGCATAAAAAAAAGAGCAGCTTCATGAAATCAGACAAGTAAAACTCATACCTACAAATGTAATGCGAATGAAGGTTGAAGTACTGTATGTTCTCAACCATGTCTCAACACTTTCACAGCCCAGGCATTCATCTGCGTCCTCACATACACTATATTTTGTTATGTTGTGTTGTTCTGCTCTGCAGGATCATTAACTCTCTGCTACCAAAGTTCATCAGGGGTCCCAAAGGACCTGAATCCAAAATGGCGACCAGGATGAAAGTAGGTAGGTTAAAGTCTATTTTACATTTAAAAAATACTGCATTTATTCTTTGGCAAATTATAATTGCATTGTACTAATGTAAAGAATGTAGTCATACATTTGTTTGTATTTAGCTCCTTTAGCTCTCTTTCTATTTGGGATTTTTTCAAATTCTTTGTATACCGATGAGGTCTGGACACCAATGAGGGTCCGCTGATCAGAGGGATCAGTCCTGCAGATGGATTTGACCCCAGGTTTTCCTTTTCCCCCAGAGCCCTCAGACCGCTCAGACCGGCAGGGGCTCGCTTTCTTCAGGCCCATGTCGGTCAAACTTCAGCAGGTCAACAGGACGTCAGAGAAGGAGTCAGACCAGTGGTGGAAAGTGGAGGAGTGCTCGCCTGTTCTCACCTCCTCTGAGCTCAAGTGTGAGAGTATAGAGATCGTGGTGTTCAGTGATAAAGTCAGCCCCTCCAGTCTGGGCTTTTTGGCAGGACATGGGTAGGTAACAAGAGAAATTTGATCCGTCAAGATATCAGTATCATGATTGTGGCTGGGCTTGATTCCCCCTCTTCTCTGGTTTTAAAGAGACATTTCAACGTGCACTGCAAAACTTTCCTTGTTTCAAAACTGATATTTTTGCGGAGCTTTGAAAACTCTGTCCCTGCTGCAGCTCAGTTCTTCTCAGAGTGCTTGAAGTTTAGATATTTTTCTTTTTGATAATCCATACACCTCATTTCCAGCATTTATACATCAGCCTCTTCCCTTGTCACAGTGGTTGGATGTTACAAACTACCCTTCCTCAGTTATTGTACTTAAGTACATTTTTCATGTAACTGTTCTCTAGCTCTAGTACATTTATTTACAGGTACTTTTCACTTTTACTTCATACATATATCCACAGATATATTTTTCTTTCTGCTTCATAACTACAAAACCTTGAGTTGGATGATCACATTCTTCTTTGTATTCTTAAAAGTCATCGATAAGGAGAAGCGAATTGTTCCACTGTTACAATCAGAGCGAGCATGTAATATTAGATCTTACCTCCTGCAGCGGTAGCATTACTGATGAAGAGGAAACATCGTAAATGAATGCCGAAGAGGCCACTGTCGAGTCATTAACTAATATAACAAAGCCAAGAGTTTTCAGTAGCATCATCTGCAACATTCTTTATTAATTTGACAGTCTGTACTTTTACTTTCACTCTAGTAGAACGGTTGTTGTGGGACTTATACTTTTACTTGAGTAACCCTAACCCTAACCCTCATTTATTTGTACTTTTACTTAAATATGTTTGAGTGTTTCCTCCACCACTGCTTTTACAAGTGCCAAGAGACACATCTTTTGCATTTGTCAAATCAGATTTTTTTTTTGCTGATTGAGCATTTAAAACCAAATATTACTGAGTACACTGTAGTGAGGTGATATACAGCTGACATATCTTTAAACATTGGCCGATCATAGCAAACCACAGAATCCCAATTGATGCTGTAGCGGTGATGTAAACAGTGTTTTGAGTCAGGTCAAGTGTTCTAATATACACTTGGGGATTTTTTTGAAATGAGTCTCCCACCCTCACTCTCTGCTCCTCACCACAGCATCGTGGGTCTGTACATGTCGGTGGTGCTGGTCATCGGAAAGTTCGTCAGGGAGTTCTTCAACGGGATCTCCAGGTCCATCATGTTTGAGGACCTGCCGTGCGTGGACCGAGTCCTGAAGCTCTGCACAGACATTTTCGTGGTCCGGGAGACGGGAGAGATGGAGCTGGAGGAGACACTGTTTGAGAAACTCATCTTCCTCTACCGATCGCCGGAGACCATGATCAAGATGACCCGAGAGAAGAAAGACAGCTAGGGTTCCAGAATCTAGCACCAATCACTCGCCATATCGATCCAGTTGTAATGAAGATGAGAATCCATTTCTCTGATATAAATTTTGACCTCAGGCCTTCATGGACAGACTTTTTTAGTTGATTAGTAAAACATTTTACATTGTAAGAATTCATACTTTTCCTGATATTATTTATAAACATGTTTAAAATTTAAAAAGATAATGTTGTAGATTTAACTTTTATTAGATACGATTCAACTGTGACTTCTTTTAACAATTTCATCCAGGAAAATGATTCAATAATTTACAAGGCCTGTAACAACAGATAGCTCAATGAGTGCAGGCTACTATTTGTCATTGTGAATACAATTTTCTGCCCGTTGAGTATAATGCATGCAATTCTGATTTAGGTTTTTACTGTTGTTAAGAGCACAAATCATCATACTCCTCTTTTAGGGACAAAAGAAATCCTTCATATACTTACAGAACACACACACACATACCTCTGTACTGTAAATAACAATGTGTCTATGTAGACTACTGCTCTGATTTATTTATATCAAAATAAAAATTGTGGTTACAGACTAAATGGTTTGTGTCTCAATCAATCTGGTATGGTGTAAATCGAAGATTCACCAACAAGCACATATACTAGGAAACAGAGTGCATTTCAGATATTGATCTTTAATACCATTTTAATTACAAATAAAAGGGAAACTGTAGTTTCATTCGGGTCCCCGCTCCAACAAGTCATCTTGGTAACATCCATCTTTTTTTCCCCCCATTCTCGGTGGTGCACAGGATAGTGACAGGACCTCACTCACAACTCCAGAAAAGTTAACTACATCATAGTGTCACATCCTGAGGAAAAAAAGAGCAGAAGAGTGCAAAGCTTATTAAACATTAATATATATATATATATACACTGGACTTGTGTTGCAGCCAATGGCAGAGACAATTTCACCAGTGATATGGAAAATAAATCAAAGAAATACCAACAAATTCTTGTAACAAGAGTCATTGGGAGACGGTCTCCCAGGCGTCACAGAGAGAAGATCATTTGGTGCCATCACAAAAACCGGAAGCTGTAATATTACCTTTCCTTAGTATATGCACATTAACAGAAATTTTGATGAGGGGGCCAAACTAAAAAGGACTATAAAGAACTAACCTCTGACGACTACATTTATTTCATCAAACACAAATGTAGTACCTTTCATGATTATTATACTACTACTTTACACAAGGTTATATTTTCATCAGCATCATTTTGTCAGTCTGTTAGTCAGCAATAGTCCCCCAAAACTTGGTAGGATGTCATATGGGTCAAGGTTAGAACCCATTCAATTCCTCGGATATGGATCAGGGGGCAACTTTTCACAGATCTTGATGGAATTTTCTTTTAGAAATATTTAAGGGAATGATATCCGAGTATGTACAGCTTGATTCATTTTTAAATGATTGTTGGGCCTTGACAGCAGTATGTGCTATACCGAATGCCATTCTAGATACATATCCAGTTGTTAGTCAAATATAGTGTGTAGTACTCAAGTCTCAGCTACTTGTTACTATGTAGATAAAGATTTAGCATACTAAACATAATCTGGGCCTTGTGTAACTGACGTAGAAAATATAATGCATTTCTATAGTTTTAACTTAGACTTAAACCAGTGATACTATTGTACTTTAACTCTTATTAAACATGCATTTGCTTGTAGTGTGGTATTGAGTGTGACTGAAGTGTGAAGGTGTCAATGTCACTGCGGCCTTCCCTTCACGCCCCCTGCTGCGTTCAGGGGCCATGATGACTCCACCTGCACACGGGACTCAGTCGCCCGTCTGTGTGACATGTTAAACTTACGCTATGCTACAACTTTGGCTTTGAGGACTTTGACGCTGGCTTCTGCGACCTTCATAGCTTCGTCCCTGATCTGCGGCTTCAGCGCAGCGCGCACTGCGCTGGCGCAGATGGCTGAGAAGCGGATGTAGCTGCAGAGAGGAAACACACACACGTTAGCCGCATGCTAAAGGGCAAACATCACTGAGAATGACCAATCTGAAAAGAGACAAGTGTGAGCGCATCTTTAAAACACACACGATATCCCCGGTGCAGTAGCAGAGAGAGTCGCCTCTAACACGGCTGTCACTTCAACGAATGGGTGGAAAAGCTAACTCAGGCTAGTAGCTTAGCCGTGTAGCTCTGGTTAAGATTTAATAAGGAAATACGGACAAATACTTTGTAATCGTTAGCAGTTCGAATAACAGGGTCTTAATTAATGACACCGCGTTCAACTGTGAGCATAACACTGACTGTGTGGTGGCTATTTCCTGCAGTTTCTTACCTTATGCCTGCCTGTCTCCAGTATGCAACCATCTTGTCTGTGTTGTGGCTTCAAGGACAGTGCTGGATTTGTACGTGATGACGTATTTTGACCTACGCAGGCTCTTGTTCCCGTGGTTCTTCCCTCACCCAATGAGGACCGCGCAGGGTCATGATTGACAGCTCTGAAGGATTCTTGTCCGCACCCTCATGCAGAGTAAAATAAAAAGTACAGTATACTACTTTTAAAAACAGTTTTCTGGATAAATACAATTATTTTCTATTTCCATGAGAAAAAATATATCTTTTCTGTTTTTCCGAATTAACAAGATTATTTACTGGGTCCATGTTAATAGTTTGTCAGCTTTGTGAAGGCACCTCATGACTTTGAGATGGTTCAGAGTACAAAGATCTTTCACAAAACGACCTTGTTAATTCAGAAAAACAGAGCACAAGTATTTCTCTCAAGTTATTGAAATACACTTCTGTACTCATTTCAAAGATCTATTTTTTTAAGTTTAGGATTCATATAGTTGTTTTTGTCACCTTTGTACCATGTGGATCAATATTCAAGACTCAGGACAAGGAAAATAGCTACTAATGATCATTATTATCGATAGGACTATGTGGTGATAATACCCAGAATAAACCCATTATTTTGTGGCCGTAGTGAAGGGATTTCACCACCGTCCTGTATGTAGAGCGGAGAAGCATAGGTAACGAGTTTTAGAGAAACAAACCCGTTCATATTCTCCTTCATTTTTATTAATTAAAATAAAACATAAACAACACTCGGATTGTTCTGGATGTTTTCGGGGTGCAGTACGACTCTCTGCCGCCAGGGGGAGTGTCGGCGCTGATGGGAATTAAACCATCGCTCCTCCGACTCCTCCTCCCTCGCTCGCACCGGTCACGCTGTCACCAGTCGCCGGCTCCCGAGCCCCGACAGAGAAGCCTGTTAAAATGAAGATCTGGGCGTCAGAGCACATTTTCAAGTGAGTGCTTTCCTGTGTGTGTTCTTGTGATATGTGAGGAGGTGGCTCAAGGTCAATGGGTTCCTCTTGAATGAGCTGTTTTGTTCGGTTCCCTCCACACTGTCCGGGCAGCCGCTGCTAGCCGCCGCCTGTACGCTGCTAAGGTTACACCTAAGTTAGGTAACTTCTCACAACGAGCACGAGGTTAAACTACCTAAATAACGCCTCGTACTTTAGTTATCGCAGCTCTGAGATCCAGCCACACGCACCATTATGGTTCAGCTCTTCCTACAAATATGACATTTCCGCCCTTGGCCGCGAGAACCGCGTTAGCTAGCGGAGACAGTTAACTTCTAGGTTAGCGTTAGCTGCTAGCCCGGAAGCTAACTTTATCAAATCTGATGCAAGTTGCTCACAACGTTGCATCGTTTTGTGTGTGGAAGCTCGTGGTGACATTACCTCCACAGCCCGTTAGAAGTTAAGCGTTATCATGCGTTGTGTTTTGATCACAGCGACTTAAGCTGCGGCTCAATGTGACATTCTGTTATGTAACGGCCTGCGGGTCCGTTACACCAGAAGCTCTGAGGTTGAAGGAGTCGACGGTCCTTCCAGTCCTGCGAATAGAACGCTTTCTCACTCAGAAATGAAAGTATAGAAGTAAGACGTGGAATGTTTGTGTTGATTTGTTTTCGTTGAAGTGTAACTACACGATGTGTTGATCTCTGATGTGCGGAGGGGGCGTTCACCACTTCACCTCTATCTGAGCAGTCAGTGTCAATGCTTCAGTAACCCTCATTATTTCAGGCTGTTAAACATTAATGTAATTTCTACATCTCCACTTAATGCAGTTCCAGAGCCTCTATTACCTTTCATGATTTTCCAACATAATTCGAAATTTAGTTGGTTCCTCTTGTTTAAATGTTCCTCACTGCCACCAGTGATCAGTCATTGTGGTTTGGAAGTGGTGTTCGCTGGATCAATCTGAAAATGTCACTTGGCTCCACCCAGTGATCGCAAAACACAATTCAATCAAGGCAGAATTATTTGAAATGAACAAAACATTCAATTTGACAATCTGAGTTAAAAATAACTAGCTAAAAACAGAACTGGACCACAAGACGGCCAACTCAAAGGGAAACAATCCTACTAAAAGAAAGGATAGAGATAAACACAAGTTTGTGTGTGTAACAGATGTTTAAATTGACTTTCAAATTCGCCCAGCGTACTAAGTCTGCCAATGTCTCTGTCATGTAAATGGAGTGTACAACATGATCAATCTGATTTCCACGGTTTGATATCCAACATATTCTCACATCATCGCAACGCATTGTTTAGATTTCTGTGTTTTCAATAGGATTCTGCAAATTCTTCATATGCAGTCTCTTGCCGGGATGTTAAACACCCGGCAGGAATTTGATGTTTCTAATGTCCGTGTTGTTTTTTGACAGCCACCCATGGGAGACGGTGACTCAGGCGGCGATGCAGAAGTACCCCAACCCCATGAACCCTGGTGTGTTTGGCGTGGATGTTCTGGACAGACGTGTGGACACAGACGGACGGTTACACAGCACCAGACTGCTCAGCACAGAGTGGGGGCTCCCTGCCATGGCCAAGTCTGTAAGTTACATCATCAAGGAAAGGCTCGAGTTGAAGTGATGCTGCATTTTGTTTGATGATGTTAAATAATTTTTCTTTGCACTGAGCCTGAGTTGTGTCCATTTTCCTGCAGATGATTGGGGCAACGAGGTCATGCACGTATGTTCAGGAGCATTCTGTTGTGGACCCCAAAGAGAAGACCTTCGAGCTGCAATCTACAAACGTGAGTGTTATTGATAGATGGACCTATATTAATGAGAACAAGTACTAGCTCTTCTTTTGGAGCAGCAGATCTAGATAGTAAGACATTTGGATCAAACCTAAAGATATAGAAGAAATAAAGACCAAACTAAAGATCAGTAGATTCCTCTGTTCGTTTACCAAGGGAATGGTCTCAGTGAGAGAGAGGATTAATGTTAGCGCTTCGTGGCTCTCCTCTCCCTGACTGGGCTCACTGCAGTTGCTTTAAAAAAAACTTTATGGCATGTAAATATAATTCACGTTGTAAACTTTATATGTGATATAAAAAGACCAACAATTTTTTTTGTCTATCCAGATCTCCTTCACTAACCTGGTATCTGTGGATGAGAAGTTGACGTACAAGCCACATCCGCAGGATCCTGAAAAGTAATTGAGCCTTGTTCCTGTGAAGTCAGATTTGATGAAAATTATCAGTTTGTACAAAGATGCAGAAGTCACAATCGATTTTCAGGTTCATTGTTGACCTTATTATTCATGTGTGTGTTTGTCTGTCTTTTCAGAACGGTGCTGACACAGGAGGCTCTGATAAGTGTGAAAGGCATCAGTCTGAGCAGCTACCTCGAGGGTCTCATGGCCAAGACCATCTCTGTCAACGCTGGCAAGGTGAGAAAAGCACTCTCCCAATAAGGCTTCATGACACAATGACTCCACAATGTACCTTACTGCACTTAGTTCTAATATCCCTGAAGTAGCTGTATAGTAATACACCTGTCTGTCTCAGGGTCGGGAGGCGATGGAGTGGGTCATCAGACGACTAAACACTGAAATCGAAGAGTTGGCGGCGACGGCTCGTGGTACGATGCGTGTTCCCATGGCAGCAGCCGTTGCAAACAAATGATCCTGGGCCTGCCCCGCTGCTTCCTCCTGCATCATGAACCGATGGTCTTCTCGAACCTTTGCCCCTTAAAGGGGTCCTCATCTGCCAGCACAGCCTAGTAACCACAGCCCCGTCCCTTGGTATGTTTGTCTTAGTACGTCACAAGAAGTCGCTGTTCGTCCTTCCTCGGCAGGCTGCGCAGACGAGTTCGATACTCGTCTCTGTGGGCAGTGAAGGAAAGTATTGAGTCGAGGACAGATAAAAAAACAGAGCAAACAAACACAGGGTTCAATTGAACTGCACTTGAAGCTCATAGGATTTAGACCTGTGAAGTTAAAGCTCTTTTTTTTAAATTCACGTGTGCCTCCGCATCATTCATAACTTATGCGTAACTTTTCTAATCTTTCTCCGCCCCCTCATCTGGGTATGTCTTCTTAAATCTCTTTTAATTCTTTCCAAGCCTTTGTGAACAAGCTGAGCCCTGCTAGCAGCTGAAATGAAGTCGCTTCACCCTCCAGCAGAACTGGCCAAAATATGTCACTTCCAAATCCTCACCAGTCCAGACAGGCTGTTATCCTCTTAGACTGTTGGTAATAAAACTGCACATTTGTCTTTTCCTCTCCTTGGAAATTTTTTTGGGGAATTCTCGGATTGCAGTGTTTCGGTCATGACTCGACTGTCAAACATCTGTCAAGCTGTTGTGTGAACAGTTTGTTTCTCCTGCAAAGAGAGATGCAGCTCAGTGCCAGATCTGAGTACAGGCTAAGTGGCCAGACAGTAACACCAGTTTGCAGGTATTGCATCGTGTTGGGGAAACAATGGTACCTCTCTTGTCTGGGTCTGGTACAAGCAGCACAACTTGGCCTCCAGGTAGAAGTCGGAGAGACTGTGGCTACATCCACTGTACGACGTTTTCTTTTGAAAATGTATCAACTCTGCCACGTAAACACCTGGCATCCGCATTGCCCTGTTTGAGTTTGAAAACCCAGAGGCTGTGTTTTAGTCTGGACAGGTTTCTAACAGTGGTTGTGTAGTTAAATTCTGATCTTCACAATGATACAACTGATTACATTCGTAGAAGAGCTATTACTCAAGCAACATGCCCAGTGCACGTGAATGGTCATATGGGTTTTCCGGTGTGTTGGTTTGGACGGGGATTTAAACACTCGTTTGAAAACAGCATAATAGTTGTTGATGTAGACAGTATACTGAAGGTCCAAGCTCTGCTGCAGGGGGGCGGTGCTGATCAAGATGTTGAACAGCAAACAATGACGGCTTCTATTTCTATTTGTCGAAGGCGTCAAAGCATTTAAACAAAATGGGAGATGGAGCTTTAGCGAAATCAACCCTTTGTACCGTTAACAAACACTTGCGTGTTTTGTCTGTTTGTTACAGTATGTGAACAAGCTTGAATGTTTAACTTATATTCAGCATGTGTACTCGAGCGTGGGCGGGAAGTTTCTTGAAAAGTGCAGAGTTGTGTCCAGGGTGTTGTGAACGCTCACCAGTGTTGTCAGAGGACCACTACAGGGTTATGTTCAGGATCATGGAGTGTGCCAAGATGGAAATCATTTTCAGAACCTCTGTAAAGGTTCACTTAGGATATCAGTCATAAACAAGCTCTTAATAGATGGTGATGTTTATTGTATATTTCTATTGGTGAATATTGACACAGGCTGTCCGATTTATTTATTTAAAAAAAATTGTATCTGCAATTTTTACACTTAATTTCCCAGGTACATCCCTGTAGGACACTCATACAGATGCTAAGCGATGATGGTTCAGTTTACTACTACATCTGTTTTACCCTGTACCCTCTTTCAATGGAGCTCCACACAATCTCAAGTCTTCCCACGTGGCTCCACAGCTCGGCTCTTGCTCGACCATCAAGCTGTCGAGCAAGTTTATAACTGCGGCTTTATCATTAAACTTGAATCCCATCAAGCACTGTCCTGCCCTGGATCCTTCTGCCTGACGCCTGGTCCACTTCCTAACGCAGCCCTCATCCAGGCAGTATCCACACGCAGCATCTCCTTTCATGAGTGAACTGTGATGATTTTTCTATGGGGAACATTTTAAGTACAAGTGGCTGTAAATAGGCTTATATTTATATTCTGGTAGTGTTACATTCTGAGAATGGAAACATGTAACACAATCTGAAGAGTGCACACTGAAGTGTTTAAAAAATAAAGAGATGTCATTGTTTCATGAAAACGGCTGTGAAGTGTTAAATGTCTCAACTTTCACTTTAACTGAGGTTCTCAAACAGGTATTAAGTTCAGTTTGTTTATTCCACTTATTAACCTCAAATTTATTCACCTTTTAGCTTTCAGCTAAATTAAATAAATTGATTAGGCTCTGATGGTAAATGACGACTCTACAGGATTCTCATCTTCTGAGGGGATTCACTTGGGTTCATATCTGAAACCAACAAATATATTCATGCCACTGAATTTGAGCATTGACTCAAAAACAGTTTTATTGAAAATAGCTATATTTTTGGGATTCAGAAATTACATTCAATTAAAGGTAGATTTGTTCAATTGAAGACCCTGTGCAGAAATACTTTTTATTAGGGCTGTGAAATGATTAAAATTTTTAATCAAATTAATCACAGGTTTCTATGGATTAATCATGATTAATCACATTACCGATTTTTTTCGGAATATTTTTGTGAAAACAAGATTAATGACATTTAACTTTTCTTTTGTGCTGCAACTCAGCAGTTCTTCAGCAGTTATCAATGCTTTTCCATATGGAACATTAATATAATCTTCATCCTAAACAGAATTCGGGTTCCTTAGCCATTGTGTGGTTGAATAAAACTTTTTTTTTAAAATTAAACAGAAATTATTTGAGCTTCTTAGCCATAGGATGGTTGACATTTTTTATATTTTTTGTCACACAACCATTAACCACACCATGATACAATCTAATGCCTCTAAAGGCCCTCTTAGCTACTCGGTCTTTAGCCAGTTGGTGAGGCAAACTAACTTGTTCAAATTCTCTGACAGTAAAGCTGACCGCTTCTTTTGCACAATGTGTCCGGCGAGTGAGTCTGGTTTGGCGCATTCCACTTGAACGCCCCTCGCCGACCAACACATGCTTCGCGTTGCGGTGGTTAGGCGGGTATTGCTACGGTGAAACGATAACGTCTTCTCGCAGAGTGTGCATATCACCTTGGTTTTACTGAATGTTCGATCTTTGTTTTTTTGGAACACGATCTTCCCGTCCAGAAGGTCCTCAGGTTCATCAGAATTATCCATGTTGTTTGTTTGTTTGAATGGCAGCTGCCGTCTGACTGCATTACGCCGGGTTCACACCGGACGCGGAAGCGACGCCGAAGCGTGGCGTAAGCGCTAATCCCTGGCGCGCCGGCGCTTGGCTGGTCACACCGGACGCGGTAGCGACGCCGAAGCGCCGCGCATTACTAATAATATCACATACTTCTGCTGTTATCAGCCTGCAGTAAAAACGGCATTTAATATTTTTTTTCAAGCATATACTTACTTGTTGCTCCAACATTAACTGCAACAGCGTCCCAACATGTGTCTTTTGTGGCGTTGTCTTTATACAACATATGCTGAGAATCAACAACTCAAGTTACTCCTCCACTTCAATGATTCATTTAATGTCATCCATGTTGAAGAACTTCTCCGCTGTTAGCTCCGGTAAATGTCGGGTGTCGAGGGTAAATTACGTATTCTCCACTCAAGCCTATGTGGAGAATACGTAGCCCCCCCCTCTCTTTTTTATCTTTAGGACTGCTTGTGTGGCTGTAGTGGATGGGGGGGACATTAAATAATGTGGTTGGTAAAAGTGGTAAAATTAAAACTCCAAGACAACAGAACGTGAATGCAAAGTATGGGATGCATATTTGATCATTTATATCATATATCATCATCTATATCGTTTAAAATCATTTTTCAGTGTGTTTCCTGTCGCGATACGCTCGCGTCAAGCGGAAAAAATAGACTCGAAAACGATCGCTTCACGGCGCTAGGCAGCCGCGGCACAACGCTACGCTTCAGCCTCCGGTGTGTTCAGCGCTGCGGTTTAACATGGGAGTGGATGGGAGCCAGAGGATTGGCGCTGCGCTTACGCCTCGCTTCGGCGTCGCTTCCGCGTCCGGTGTGAACCCGGCGTTAGAGCGGCGACTAGTGCAGAGGCGGCGGAATTGGAAGGTCCTTCTGCGCATGCGTTAAATGCGTTAAAAAAAAAAAAACGAATTAATCCTGTAATTTAATCATAACGCGTTAACGCGTTATTTTTCACAGCTCTACTTTTTAGATGAGTAAAACCCGTTATCTCTTTCATTTTGTGCTGTGTAGATTTTATGAAATGGGGCGCCCTCTTGTGGAAGTCCACTGCTCCAAACTGGCAAAAACTTACATGAGAAGAAATCAAAGTGACTCGACAAATCAGCTCAACCCCCTTTTTCATGAATTACCACCCCAAACCCTGAATAAAACCTTTACCTTGCAATGTACAAAGTAAAATGTTTATTCAGATTTTGTACTCACTAATAAACAGGATTAGCATTCAAGTAAATATGTATTTACACATGAATGCTTCTTTAGAAATAATTAAATTATTTACATAATTCTGTATGTAAACACTGATTATGAGTATTGAATTCTCATGACAGTAACATTCCCCAAAGTAAGATAGGTATTAACATATTTATACTAATGACTGTTTGATGGTAATTAAGTAATATTTGATTTTATTCATCTTAATGTAGGAAACATTGAAGGCTATATATATTTTTTTTTTGGAAAACGTTTTTATTGCAGTCAGAGTTGATTTGAATTGATTATTGTTGAGACAAATTAGTCATTGAGCTTTAGCTTCTGTCGCGTGGCATCAGAGACAGAAACTTGTCTATCGGCTGCTCGATGTGCCAGAGTTACTCAGCTCTGTTAGTGTGTGAGCTGAAGCCTCTGTCTGTTAACACCTCAGCATCAGAGAGGAGGACGACGAACCCCTGTTAGGAACAAGGCAGTGGTCAGTTTAAAAACAGTCAAATGTATTTAATAGTTGTTTTTACCAATACTGACCTCATGCACTTTCAGAACTGAGTCGACCAGCTGTGCACATCCCAGTCCAGGTAAAAGGATTCCTTCACCCAGTGTCTCTGAAACAGGAACAAGCAACATGTTGGATCTTTACAGTATCAGGGCAGAAGGGAAACAAATGGTGTTTCTGAGACTGAAGTCATAAATTGAAGGGTAATATAAGAAGAAAAAAAAGAAACTCTTTTCACTAATTGCAAAATATTGAATAATTCTCATTGTGAAACTCCTGTTAAATTGGCAGGTGGATGAAATCGACCACTACTGAACATTTTCTTCAAGTCTGTGAGGTTCTTCAGAATAGAGACAGATTGTTAAACAATCTTTTTTAAAGTCCTGATACTTATGATAATATGGCACTGATGACCAAAATATTTAGTGTTTTGTTATTTATTATAACTAAAGTATAACTTAAGATGCCCCACATTCCTCATTTTAATGAAGGCTGATCTTCTGATCTTCCCTTCTCACATGACACGTGGCCTTAATACCCAAAAATATGAATTTATTCTACGTCGTGTTACGATTATTCTTTGAATTGTTTTTATCAACACGGCCCTAATACTCCATGATATTATAATGAACAAAAAAAGATTATCCTTAGTAACCAGGATGTTGTGAGGTTATTCATAAAGTTAGATATGAATAAATGAAAAACTGAAGACTCACCATTCACTTTTGCCAGGACCATCTCTACTCCTGTCCTTGCAACTTTTTCCAAAGCATCAGTCTGAAAAGAGAACATGATTGTTTACAGTCACACACAAACAAAAAAAGGTGTGTTGTGTTATTATGTTTCATCTACCTTGAAGGATCCCACATTACTTCCCACCAGCGTCAGTGTGAAACTATTTGAAAGAGAATTCATTAGTTCAGCTTTGAGTTTGTGAACTCACACATTGTGTGTTTCCAAAATGTGCTCACTTGTCCAATGAAGCAGAGCCTTTCACTCTTTCACCAGCGATCCACACTTTGCTGCTGAAGTTTGACACCTGGAAGAAGACAGCGGTTGGAGTTCAGGCTGCAATCAATGGTTATTTTAATCAGGAAGTAATTTCCCCTGGTGTGAAGTCAACAGGACGTCTGACATTCAGCACAAAATGTTTCAGAACAATGTGATTAAAACAGATTTGAGAAGCTGCAACCATGACAAAGTCCATTTTTGCCTTTAAATAACTAAAACTAGTTATGCTCAAAAATAAAACAACACGGCAAATACATCCTTTAACGTGAACTTGTAGGTGAGCAGGTTTTCCCATGAACAGATACTTTGCTTTTGGGTGAAGTGATAGGACAGCAAAGAAAAGTTTCTCACAACACTGAGTTCAAACAGAGGAGTCTCGGTAGCGTTTGGCTGGATGGCGAAGGCCTGCACGGCGCCCTGGAAGCTCAGCTTAACAGCATCAGGCTGGAATGAAGACACCGGAGCCTCTGTGGCAGAAACCCGCAGATTCATCAGCAGACCGGGAAACAGCTTGGGAAGCTGCAGAGAGAGAGGTGGATGATTTGAAACTCTGTGTTGTTGAACAAATGAAATAAGACATTTGAGATGCACATTCTGGAGCCTTCACGGTTGTGGGCTATGGAGGAGGTGAGCCACACCCAAATAATATTCAACATTATTGATGTTTGAAGTTTAATATGGCTGCAGTGTGAACCACAGTGGCTTCATGCTAACATGTTCCTGCCAAGCATTTATTATGGAAGAGATTCTTTTCAGGACTCTTTTCTTGATCTTGAAGTGTGTGGATGCTGGCTCCGATCCATTGAGATAATAAAAGTCAATATGTATATATATATATAAATAAACATACCTGAGGGATGTAGGGTCCCATTAAGCTGGTATTTAGGTGCAGGGGAAAGTCTGGGGGGATCTGAGAGGAGGACAATGTTAAGAAATACAAACTTGAAACCAAACTTAAATCCTCTTGCTTTACTTGTCTGTTTCTGTTGGTGCGTGATGTCAGGTGAACTGACCACGCTGTCGTTGATGAGGGTCCGAAACACTCCGGCTGAGTAGTATCCATACAAGGCCGAGTTCACAGTGAAGTCCGACAGGCCCACGGACAACATGTAGCCCTGCTGCTCAGGCACGGTGAAGGACGGAGCTTCAAACGGAGGCTCTGCATGAGTTTTGATGTTGTAGAACTCACCCTTTAAATAAAGAGTTTCCAATGATCAGTTGAACCTTTGATCACAGTTTATGTTTTTTTCTTTTCACATGCACAAGCCCTCATTAAGATATAGATGCCAGGGTATCTTGAGCACAGACGTATAAGTGTGTGTAACATGAAGTTTTGTATGTTTGCGTTTGTGTGTGTGTATGTGTGTGTGTGTGTGTGTGTGTGTGTGTGTGTGTGGTGTCTTTACCTTGAGACCCAGATTCAGACTTGAAACACTGACAACAGGTAAACTGGTGAGAGCGAGGTCCAAGGTGACAGCCTGATCCACATCGAAGAAAACTGGATAAAATAGAAATAATTTGTGGTACTCTGTTAATATAACTAAATAGTTTTATCACGCATAACCTAAAGTAACGTTCGGCTGATGTATCTGGTGTGAGTGTATGTATTGTATTTTGTAATTGGGGTCTCTTTATTCCTTATCAGTTAAGGAATATTTCCAAAGTCAGACCCTTTCTCACCCAAGCAGACACAGGAAAGTTAACAAATTCATTAGTCAGCAGGGCTGTCACAGAATTAATAAAAAATTGTTTGACTAGTTTTAGAATTACTGGCTGGCTTTGCCCCAACACTATGGAACAGTCTCCCTCACGATCTCAGGGGCTCTACATCTGTTGACAGAATCAGCAAGACGTCTTTTTACACCTATTTATTGTGTTGTAGCTGATGGCTGTTAAATCCTGTTCATATTTACCTTAACCTGCTATTTATATATAATTTTATGTAAGGCACTCCGTGTTACATTTTATGCATTGATAAAAATTTGAATAAAAATAAAAATAATTATAATACATTAGTCTATTGCAATACCGTTTATGGCCTGTAGGCGCTGCTCAAAGTTTCCAATATATTCCTTCACATGGGGGCAAATCTGAGGAGGGAACAACATTACAAAGGTGCTGCAGTGTCCACTGCTCAAAATGTTACAGTATATTAATCATCTAATGATCACATAACGAAAGAGGAGAAACACTCACTCCGATCTCAATTTGTCTCCTGATATCGCTCCTGAATTCCCTCACAAAATACGGGAATGTGCGTCTGAGGACAAATGAGAATGCAGGGCTTTATGTCGTGACTTCAGTATCACACCTCTCTCTCTCTCTCTCTCTCTCTCTCTCGCTCTCTCGCTCTCTCGCTCTCTCTCTGCTTTCCTCTACCTGGTTCCACCACGGATGTTTACGTCTACACGTCCAACGCGAGCGTCACAGCTCACACTGGTCACAGACAAATGGCCGCCGGCGTCTTTCCCCAGCTTCACCACAGAGGTCACATCCACATCAAACACAGCCATGTCGAAAGTTCCACTGTCATGCCTGAAATTGAACGACACAAAGAGATCAGTGCACGTAAAGATCTGATTGTGCAACAAAAGACGTAGTCACCATCAGCCACATGAATCCAGCTGACTGGCTGTGCCTCAGTGACTCATCCAAGTCATAACTTATCATGTGTTTTTTATTACACATGATTATGAGTATTTTTTATATTTCAATCAATCAATATTTGGATAGCCCACGTTCACAAATTATAAGTTGCTTTATAGGGTTCATTAATCTGTATAAGGTGCGACAGCATCTGTCCTTTGACTATAGTGCGGAATCGATAACATATTGAGTTGTTATTTTTTCATAATTTACACTTTAATTTTCCTATAATTCGAAGCAGTTGTGACCAAATAATACAGATTTAATAGATGTAAATCTGGAGTTAGAAATGTTACAGGTTGGATTTAAATACCACTGAGAAAAAAAGGCTTTCCTCTGTTGTTTTTAACCCAAACTGTGTGATTTTATTCCTTAATTCTCTACAGTTTAATGTAGAACTAACTCGGAGTTCAGACCTCTGCCTTGGCCTAACAACACCACCAGTCAGCGGCCAGTTTCAGATAACTACACAATGGTCTGTTAGCACAAGGGGAAAGAGCAGGAGGTCACCAAAACAGGTTATAACTAAATTTACACTATGTAACACTCTGTATTTGATTCAGGGCAGTTTGTCACAATGTGGTTTCCCAAATTTTGTCTTTTGAATCTTTAAGTGACTTATAGAGTAAATTAAAGATGAATTACATATATAAAGGGAGGATGGTGGAACATGAATGTCAGAGGATTTTTTTTTTAATCTAAGAACGAAGAACTCAATCAACATTTAAAAGCGTGTAACATATACCTTTTCACACAGCCACTCTTTTATCACTCTTTTGATGATGACCTCAGTTTCTCTCAAGATTAGTCTTTTCCCAAAATGGAAAGCCTGACATTATACAAAGCCTGGGTTGTGTAGCTGCTGATTTTGTGGTGAGGAGTTTGCATGTTAAGAAACTCACAATCTCATGAAGCTGTTGCTCCACTCTCCGGACAGTGCAACACTGAGGCCTGACAGTGATGTCTTGAATCCTGTGGAATCTGGATAGAACTCAGTAGACGGCTCTGGAAGGTCACACTTCTTTATCCGGGTGCTAGGAGCACATGAGGAGAGCACAGGCACGATAATAGGTGAAGTGACACAGACCTACTGATAATAATCATAACTTTATCAAGATAGCAAATTTCCAAACAAAGTTAATTCTATAACAGACGATGAACATAATAAAATCCCAAAATGTAAAATGTAAAAAGATAAAATTATATTGTTTCAACCATAGCTAAGGTTGATAATGTGCCAATAAAAGTGAGTTCTGAGCACAGATTTAAAAGAAGATATGAGATTTCCAGCCTGAGATCTCCAGGCAGGAAGTTCCACATCTGAGGAGCCCGAGCAGGAGGAGCCTGCTCAGCTTTAGTGATCCGTCCTCATTTTGGAACAGTTAGTAGCAGCAGCCTGACTTGTCACCAAATTTACTAAAGGAGAGCATTTTTCTCAGATTTCACTTTTATCTTTGTTGGCTTCAATACATTTTAGAATTGATTTTGAGATTTTATTGCTGACTTTTAAGGCCTGTTCCGGACTTGAACCTAAGTACATTTCAGATCTATTGACACCTTATGTGAAGTGATTTGGAACCGAAAGGACGCTTCAGTGTTCAGGAATGTCGAATGTCAAACCTACCCTGTCAGTGTGAAGCCTATCTTAAACAGGTGTAACCAAGTAACGTGACCACTGAAGTCCGGGAGGCTGACACCCTCCAAATTCTTCTGAATCCAGTCTGTCCCTGCGTGTTTCCCTGTGACACAGCACATACATGAATTGTGAATTCAACATGTCTAACATACAGATTAGACAGTTCGATTTTGCACTACTGCTTTATTTTCCAAACAACTCATTTCTGCTTCGACCAACTTAGCAACTGAATGAATTAAACCATAAGATCAGATAAGATAAGATAATTTATTATCCTTAGTTAGTCCCACTATGAAAAATAGTGTCTACCGTGAACAGCAGAAAGGAAATAATGCAATACAGACTAAAGTTTAAGGAAACAAATGAGTAAATGTGTACAAAACGAATACAAGGAACAATACAAGATAGAACTATGTACAATTTAAACAAAACATAAACAGTAAAACAATACCTCTCCCTCCTACACCTTACCGTACTGAAGCCCTTTATTGGTCAGGAGGACTTGTATTGCAGGGTTTTCTCCACTGGTGCAGGAGAAGAGCAGGAGCACTGCTGCCACTGACAGAAGCATGTTGCCGGGCTGCTGTAATGCACCAAATGAAACATGCGAGTAGTGACTACAACCACAAAACCCAAAGAGCTACTGAGACATTTACATTTCTAGTGTGAAACATAATGTCTAAAATCAAACATGGTATTCGTGATAAAAGCTGATCAGTTATGTCACGGATGTGAAGCACATACCTGAATCACTGCAGGATGAATTTGCTGAAGGTGGCTCCTGATGTTTCTTCTTCATGTGAGAAAAGACGTCTCCGCTTCTGTGCAGTGGCTTTATGTGCTGCTGGTGCTTCCTGTATCACCGAGAAGTGAAACTCAGCGACATGTGACGGTGGAGATTTGTTGGTGTGTTGATGGCTGGAAAAACCGGTTGTAGTTTTTCTTTCCTTCTTTTTCTTATTATTCTGCTCTGACTGCCTTATATACGTATTTGGAAGGCACTATAGTTTGTTAAAAGAAATCACGACATTCAAAAAACGATCTTTGTAAACAACAATCTTTTTCTGAGAATAGAAACCTATCAGGGCCAATAATCTTGAAAAGTGAAGTGAAACCTACTTCCTGGTTAGTTGACCTTTTTTTTTTTTTAATGATTTTAGTTACTGAGCAACAGAAAAGTATTCTTCTCCACATCCTGTTATTTTTTAAACAGGTTATTTAAAAAAAATAACAGGATGGCCCCAAGATTTCATGACCAAACCCTGGTCTGATCAGCCTGTGGTGGGCCTGCCCTGGTAGAGAGGGTTTGTGATTAACAGGCCGAAATCGTCCGATGACACTAAGACCGCTTACATCTGATCCCTGATATCTGCTGGTGGTTGGCAACTTGACATTAAGCTATGTAAGACTTTCAAACATACAAGGGATATTCACCATCATGTCCTTTGTTCTAAAATGGATGTTAGCAGGAACCGTGTTGTCACACAGTCTGCAACAAGCTGTTCTGGAGGCCTCTGTTACTAAAGCGGCTGCACACAAGTTGTCACACAGATTACCAGCTGCAAATCGACAAACTCTTCGCATGTTCGGACTGTTGTGATAACAGAAATTTACCCACAATTCCACGGAGCAAAACTGAGGCTTTTCAGTCACCCACTGGTTACATTTCTCTACAATTCAATGCGCAAGGAAACATTAGAATCACCAGCCATAAAATATTTGATTTATTTATCTCTTAATTCAACAAACTCTTGGTCTCACACACCATGATTAGTTCCATTTAAATCACAAGTAACACGTTCAATAGGAAGAGAATATCATCAGACAGACAGTTTTCATACATATAACACAGTTAGGACCCACTTGCTTGAACTTTGAATTCACTTCACCCAGAATGACACTTGAAACACCAAGAAAACAAAACGAGCCAACAGGACCACTATCTATAAGATGTCAAATAAAACACAACAAAAAAACTAAACTGGAAATAAAAAGTCATTCTGTTTTAAACAACTACACATAAGTTATTCATGGTTTTTTTTAAATATTTCCACAGAGCATCGTGTGATCTGAAGGGTGCCCTGCTCTTATCTTTTCTCTGGAGTGGGATTAATGATATATCTAGCAGCTCAAAAACCAGTAACAACATATTCACCTCATTGTTTTTCACATATTTCATTCCCCAACTATAAACACGTACACACTCACAGTTATAGAGCCACGGCTGACATTTTCACTGGATCTCTGATAACTTTGCATGAAGACTCAGACTCTGTCATGCCTGCATATTATTTAATCAGCCCCCTGTCATGCGGAGGCTGTATTCCTCTGTCCACTTAATAAAACATTGTTTCTGGAATGAGAAGACTAGACTTTACACAATGATTGTAGAGTTCATTATTGCACATTATATCACGAAGGCGAAATAAAAAGATGTAGGCTACATTTCACACAAATAATCCTCCTCACAAGCTTCTATGTCAAGTGGTCAACATGATGTTCTGATAAGGTCTGCTTCATGACAGCCTGCAGGAGTGCGGCATTATGGGATGTCACGTTTCAGTAAAGGTCTTCTCTGAAGCTCTCAGTCGTGGATATTGTACCTGTAGGCCTCTATGAGTCCTTCAACTGAGTGGATGAAGCCAGATATGGCGCATATACCTCCAATAACAAAAATGGCAACGTCGAAGAAGACGTGGTGCCACAGGAGGTTCCTCCACTGGAGCCTCAGGTGGAAGAGGCTCGGCAAGAGGAAGCACAGGCCGGCGCCGGTGAGGCTTCCAGTTAGGCCCATCAGAAGGGCAAAATGGGGGACAAAGACAGCCATGAGCAAGGTGAAGACTACCAGGGTGACTCGAAGGCCCAGACCCCAGGATTTCAGTTGCCCATTGGGGCCGTAGCAGTCAGGAAACACGGCCCTGCCGCCGTCCTGGAAGAAGGATTTCTCCAGAACCTCCACTGCAGCAAAGAAAGGCAGCGGGTAAGATAGCAGCGCCTTGGCGACGAGGAAGATGTTCACCACGGCCCTAATGGTTGAAGGCAGGTTATCTGTGATGACCTCTTTGGTAGCGTCTGCCCAAGTCAAGTAGGCCACCAGTGCAAAGAGGCCCTTGAGGACACAGGCGGAGATGTGAGTCCAATCCATCATGCAGTGAAACTCGCTGGGCCTCTGCATGTTCCCCTCCAGGGAGGGCAGGAAGATCTGGGAGGTGTAGCTGAACACGATGATGCCGATGGAGATGGGGAACTTCTTCACGTCGATGTAGAACTTGACCTTCTCCCAGGCCCATTCGCGTGCCCTGGAGAGACAGTAGGCGATCACGAGGACGTTGATGACGAAGTGCGCCATCGTGCACAGCAAGCTAAACTTGGACACGGACTTGAGGTTCTTCAGGAACGCGCACGGCAGGAGCGCGACCGTGGCCACCACGGACCAGGCCTTCTGGGAGACGGGGAACCCCGGGAAGCTGTTGACCATCAGGTTGCCGCTGACCACCACGTAGAGGATGCAGGTCATGACCAGCTCGATGATCTGCGCCACGTTCACGACGTGTCCGCCCAGGGCCGGGAAGCGGGGCGCGCAGCAGGCGTTGGCGATGTCCACGTACGAGTCCCTGACGCGCACTTTGATGCCGTCCTCGTTGTCCTCGTACAGACACGCGATGAGGATCTTTCCCGTGTAGCAGCACACCACGGCCGCGAAGATAATGAGGAAGAGGCCGAGGTAGCCGCCGTGGAGGATGGCGTACGGCAGGCCGAGGACGAACATGCCCTGCGGACAGAGAGGCGCAGTTGAATGATAATGGACGAGGCCCACATCGCATTGACAGGCCGAGGCAGCCCGGGCAATGACTGGCTCACACAGCACACAGATTACATAATAACCGTTAAAAAATAAACATGTATATTTGGCATTAAACGTATACACAGTATACGTGTGATTTAAAACAACGGATCGATTTATAATGTCTGCATCACACCCGTTATTTTCTATTTGACTTCGCCCTTGAAAAAAAAGGCCTTTAGATGGCTTTAAACAATTAGAGCATTATAAAGAAAACAATTTAAAAACGAAATTTCAAGTCAATTTCTTTAAAAACTACATTTGATGGAGCCGCTGATAAGCACGTGGAGCCATTGAGCCTCGGAGCTATCACAGAGGAACAGGCCCTGCCTGCGGCTCCACTGATAAAAGGATTTGAATAAATCCATTCTAAGACCCACTGACTGCAATGGATTCACACACAAACCAGCAATTGTTACATTTTAAATGGAAGCATGCATTGAATTAGACCATTATTAAAATATAGCAGATTTTGTAATATTTGCTTATAATTTTATTCTGCTATGTAAAATATTTGTTCTTTATTCGATTTTTTTATTGAATGAATGTACGCGCATCTCCAGGCCCTCTTCCTCCTAAAATATCTTCAAGGTGACATCTCGTGCAGTGGCAGGCCTGCATGCATCACGTGCTATTCTTTGCATCCTCACATAATTTTTAGAATAAAGTGATCACAGTGTACCTGAATGGCGTTGGTGACGTTCCAGCCAGCTTCCCATGTCGTGATTTTTGGTTTGTCCTCGTCCAGGGAGCCTCCTGTCTTCAGAGGCGCAGGCCGGGGCCCGGTGCCGTCCCTCTGGTAGTGGCTGTCTCCGTCCAGATCCCCCTCTCCCTCCACGTGTCCCCCTTCGTTTTCGCCCTGAAGGACATCCATCTGCATCCCTTGTCGGTAGTCATAATCCAGGTCATCGCACTCGGCGAAACCCAGGCCCTCCTCGTCCGTCGCAGCCTGGAAGCCCAGGCGGGCGAACACCCCACTGACCTTGGCCTGGGATTTGTTGGACACCGTGTGGGCCGCGTTGGTCAGCTTGTTGGAGAGCTTGTGTCGGATCAGGTGAGCCATCTTCTATCCGAGTAAAATGTGGTCTTCGAATGAGAATGATATTACGGAGTGAAAAAGCGGAGATGCAGATGCATGCAGGATCGAGCTTTGATTCAGGGCTACACTGAAGTCATGCCTGTTGCCTCTTCTATGTGGAGCTGCCTGACCGTCTCATCCAAACCCTTCACAGATCCTCAGCCTCTTCTCTCAGCCTGCTCATCCATATTAGTCCCTCGCAGAAAAAACTAGAGGACAGTCAGACATGAGTCTCAGCGAGGAAACGCCCGGAAACATGCAGAGACCAAAAAATGTGTCCTCGATCATTTGTGGTTAAGAAAGACAATTTGGCATATTTCTCTCATCCAAGCTGTTTTTTTATTCTCCCTGTTGGGGGTCCTGATGGTGACAGCGCGAGCAGTGGAATCTCTGACTGCTTCACCCAATGAGAGAGAGGGAGAGAGATGGAGAGAGAGAGAGAGAGAGAGAGAGAGAGAGAGAGAGAGAGAGTGTGTGTGTGTGCGTGGGGGGGGGGGGGGGGGGGGCACGTGTCTGCATAGAGTGCCAGTGTAGCACGGCTCGTGCACAGCAGAGGAGCTGTCACGGAGAGAGAGAGAGAGATATTTCCGCATAGAGTAAGTGTATTACAACAGTGTCTCTGACATTAATGCGTGAATGAATGAAAAGATCAAACATTTCACCTGCCCTCGTGCTCTCCTCTGTCAACAGGTCCACACACACACACATACACACACACACACACACAGACACACACACACACACACACACACACACACACACACACACACACACACACACACACATACAGCCATCATGCATGCAACAATAGCATGAGCAATACAAAAATAATTTCTGCATCAACTTATCAAAATATAAGTAATCGCAAATAGTCTGTATTTTTTATTTTAAGAAATGCAGCATTATCAACGGTCGTATTTGCGGTTTAATAAAATGTTTATTTATCTTAAATATGTGAAATGAGGAACACACACACACGCGCGCACACACACACACACACACACACACACACACACACACACACACACACACACACACACTGTGTATTTTCACAAATATAAAGGAAAAAGTACTTAATATTTTAGAAAACCAAGTATGCACTAATATTATTTTCCCATAGAAAATCATTACATTTGTTTCGCGAACTTTTTTATTTTCCCTTAAAAATTATTCCTTTTGTTCGCGTCAAAAACATAATTCAATTATTCCCGTAGGAAAATCTAGCCCCGCGTTTAACACATTTAAAAGAAATGGCGCTGTTTGTCCAGATCTGTGCATTAATTCCTCACGCATGAATGCGGATTTTTACGTTTCCTGCTCATTTAACAGCTGGATTCCAGATGTGCAGGCTGGGCGCGGAGGGAAGCAACTCGTTGGTGATATGATGAGCATCGGGCATCTGGCCTGATGCTGCAGCACCACGGACAGCTCCTCATACACACTGCGAGGAAAACAGGAATTCTCAACTTTTATTAATTTCACCATCACAGAGTTAAAAAGAAAACAAATATAGTTATTAGCTGGTAAATATAATTGTTCTTTATTCAGCTTTGTTACATTTACTGAAGCTCCGCACAGAGGAGAGGAGAGAGGGAGAGTTATTTCTTCTCCACCTCGACTCTAATCATCGGGAATAAGAAGCACCTCGAGTTCGCCGCCATAATCTGCTGTGACACGGCTCAGTAAAGCTGTCATCTTCTTCTTTTTTGCAGCATGCTTGCAGAAATGAAGCCCACCATAGCAAGAAGGCTAAAATACCAAGACTTTCACCTTTATAGTCGCAATAATTTAAAAGCTGTGCATACTGAAACAAATTACCATTTCTGGTAATTATCAGAGGATGTGTGAACAAATTGAGACATCTTCAAGGCGGATTCAAAAAGGAAAATGTTGTGAGAAGTGTGAGACAATGATGCACGAGCAGAGTCGCAAGACAAAATAAAAAAAAACGCAACATGGAGGAGAGGTCTAAATTTAGAAAGTAGCCGGAGGACAGAGAAAGCTCCGCATATTTTCATGCTTGACTTGGGCGGCTTTGCCAGCTGCTGTTTGTGTTCAGGCCAATGCAGTGTTTGTTTGTGAGTGTGTGTCATCAATGTCTGGAGGTATGTGTGTGTGTGTGGGGGGGGGGGGTGCGTGCGTGTGTATGTGTGGGACAGTAGTCAGGAACCGGGGAGGGTCCTTGAGGCGTCTCTCCCTCCCCCCATGCACATGCACAAACCCCGGGATGACGCTGGGACTGAGGATGGTCTGCAAATGTCACACACACGCGCATTCACAAGAAACGCCAGCACGCAAAAAAAAAAAAAAAAAAAAAAAGGCTACACGCATGCAGCCTATAACCGAAATTGTGCAATGAAAAAGGAAGAGGCGTAGGAAACATAATGAGGCGGATATATAATATATTACAAACATAGCTGTAACATTTCCCCTATGAATCCTGTCAAACACGATAGATGTATTTCTATGCTTCATGACAAAATGGATTTTCAGTCTCTTTTCTCTTTGAAAGGGATTTTGAGATTGGTTGCTGTGGCGACCAATTTAGCTTCTATAAGGCTACAAAGAGAAGGATTAATTCAGTGCTATGTGTGTGTGTGTGTGTGTGTGTGTGTGTGTGTGTGTGTGTGTGTGTGTGTGTGTGTGTGTGTGTGTAGGCCTGAGATATGGAAGGGCTTACCGCCTCCTTTAACAGCCATGCAGCCCTGACTGGGAGCAATAATCTCTGATAGTTGCCATGGTCACAGTAATTGGACAGGATGTGTGCACGTGTGTGTGCGTGCGTGTGAGTGCGTGGAGATTTTGGAGAAAAGAGATTTTACCGGCACAAGTTTAATGTAAGAAGAATTTAAAGCATTCAAGCCCAACCTCAATAAAAGCGGAATACAAATTACAGAATGGTGAAATAACACTTTCTTTCAAGGGTGCACAGTGCTGAGATTTAGATTTTTGCTAATGGATTTTTTATGATTATATATATATATATATAATCATAAAAAATGATTATTTAATTATTTAAAAATGATCCATTAATAAACTAATGGATTAGTTTTTGAAATAAGTGTTGTTTATACATACAAAATTACAAAAAGAAGTTTAACACATCTGTGTAAGTGGAAGTAACATTGCTCAAAATATTAGACAAAAAAAGTGATTAAAAAAAATAGATTTTGCCTCTAATAACAGGTGTTAATAGTAATTCAATCTTTATTCGTAAGCACTTTCCAAAACAGAGTACAAATCCCTGCATGACACGGAAATTAATGTTCAAAATACAATAAGTCGTACACAGACAATGATGGAGATATAAAAACAGTTATAGTCCGGCACCCCTAGTAAATTCTAGAATATACCACCAATTTTTTTTGCCAAGACTTAAAAGAAGAGGTGATGTTACATAATTCAATATAATTACGAGTGAATGAGATGTCCTGTCAGCCTCGTTGCAAAATACAGTGACACACACCTGCCACAGTCCTGGTATTTAACCTGATACCAGGACTGTGGAGGTGCACACACACGGATTTACTTAATCCCTCACATCTCAGTTGGATCTGATGCAGCTGCTGGAAACAATGTACACTGTAGTTACTGCCGTGTGTCTGTTAGTACCCCCCCCCCCCCACACACACACACACACTCACACACACCACCACACACACACACACACAAATGAGGTCTGTCTTCACCTTGTAATCTAATAGTTAATTTCAGTAATTCAATGGGAACATGCTTTTTGTGCCTATAAGGAAGACAAGTCCCCACAATGTGAGTGATGTAGGGAGGATTCTCCCGATCATCACTGACAAACACACAAATACATTTTAATATTTTTATATCTAGAAATACCCTTCCCACACACACACAGTCACATCCCATGCACTTGTGCACACACTCCCACACATGAATGCATGAATAGTGACAGGTGCACAAACACATTAATCAGTCTGTGGCCCAAAAATATCTGCTGGGCTTACAGGGCCATTTGAAGAGAGCAGTAGTGACAGACTGTGTGTGTGTGAGTGTGTGGGCTGTGTGTGTGTGTGTGTGTGTGTGTGTGTGTGTGTGTGTGTGTGTGTGTGTGTGTGTGTGTGAGTGAGTGAGTAAGAGAAAGAGAAAGGGAAAGAGATAGAGGTTACAGTGTGTGCGTCTAGAGGAATGTGTACGTGTGTCTGTGTGTATCTGTGTGTATGTGTGTGTGTGTGTGTGTGTGTGTGGGTGGATGCAGGCGTGACAGGGTGCAGAGCAGAGTCATAGAGGTTGCAGGGGTTTTGTCCACACTGAGACTCTGATATATATAAGAAGTGCTCAGAGTCAGGATTGTTATGTAAACTGGTTTCTGCTCCTCCAACTGCCATTTCATCACCCACTCACTCACTGAGGAGTTCTGCTCCTGTGAACAGGTGAATATTATACGAAACATTGTAATAAAACCGTGAATAACTTTGGAATGGATAACTATTTTTTGACATCAGAACAGCATAAGATGTATAAAGCTCCAATTTATATGAATAAAGTAGCATCATGTGGTTACGCCGTTGTTTACTAAAGAAAGTTCTCTGTCGTCATGACAACTGAATGGAAATGATTGCGGTACTCTGTGATTCACAATCAAGCACATAATCATCACTGACAGATGTTTTTCCCCTCAGAGCATTCTGCAAACAAAACAGCATAATGTCAGTGACAAGTCACAGTCTTTTCCTGCCCACACAAACACATGACAGAACCAGAAGTGAGCGGGTGGTTCAGGGTTTCATCCCTGGAGAGAGAGAGAGGATGCTCGACTGTGAGATATGTGAAAAAGACCAGAGTAGTAAATAAACTGAAATAGAATAAAGAAATCATCTAATTGGCCGATCATTATCCATTAATCCTAAATATGCAGCATTTTCCTGTATTACCATTGACATTTCTAATGCCTTTTCCTCTTTAAGTGACATCATGGTCATTGGGAGCAACCCAAAATAAATAAAGTAGAAATCATGAAATATGTGATCAAACCCTATTGATCATGAACATTAAAAAAAACTGGGTGTAAAATCTCACATGCTATCCCCCTCCTTCCCCTTCCTCCCTGTCTGTGGGAACTAACAGCCTGCTCATTCCTTCACAAAATGGACGCTGCTTGGCATCAGGCATGGCAGTCCCACAGAGCTTGTAGACTATTAGTTCCCCTGCGCCTCATCACTGCTGCCTGGATGACAAGCACAACAAGCAGAGAGCTGCGAGCAACGTGCACGGACAGCGGTACAATGTCATGTCTTGCCTCCTGGGAGTAATGGACGCCGTGTGTGTGTGTGTTTTGGAGGAGCGAACATAGATGGGGGTGTATTTGTTGTATGAATTTGAGGCCGTATGTGCATGTGTGTGTGCATGTGTGTGCATGTGTGTTTGAGAGAGTTAGCTGACCCAGATCTGCTTATTAGCATCAGGAGGAGGGGGACGGCAGGCACTTAGAGCTTTGTGCCTGAGCACTGAACTGTGCTTGTGCTTCACTGTCACACCATTAGACCTCATACAGTAACACCCCTCCCACACACACACACACACACTTCTTTTATCCTTCTTATACTCTGCACCCAAATACCATTGCTGTCCAGGAAATTGACCCCCCACTTCCTACTGTTAATTGCATGTTCTTCTAAGCGAGGGAATCTCTTGTACATACACAATGAATTAACAAGTAAAAGATAGCAAGAACATAAAGTCTCCAAAATGTATAGGACTTGCTATACAAGTCCACACAATACACAGCAGATTGAATAAAATAGCCAATCAACCATTTATCAAATGGGAATATTGTATTTATAATAACATAATTAACTTCAGACACATTTGGAATATTTGGGATTTCAATCAGAAACTTCAATGAGCTGTAACACTGGCTTTTTTAAATGTCTCTGCATATTAATCTTGAACCTTTGAAGGGATCTTACAGTTACAGTGAGTCTCTGCCTGTACCGTGATTTAATAATTTCATTATAATAGCAGTCAGAATATATTATCAAAGATTAAACTTTAAACACAAGGCAATAAATAGGAGCACATTGAAGGCTGCTGAATGTGAAGAAAAATATGCTACAATCTGATTCTTCCATTTTAATCCAACGTAGATGAGGTTTCACATCATATTAATCCCTCTCATTAATTCTCACTTCATTAACAGATTGCTGAATAAAATTATGAATGAAAGATAAAAGTTCTGTGTTGCTAATTTAGGTATCTACCCAATTTACGGAACATGAGAAAATGCTGCACTAAAAAAATATAAATCCGCGTGGGCAGAAATTCCATCAAGCTTTAGATTATACAATGCAGGGGGATGACAATCAGAGTGGGGGATCTGCAGCACGTCCATTGACTGAGTGGGCTGAAGTGGGGCGTGCAGCATCTCTCATGTGCAGGTGTCCCACATCACCAGCTGAGGCCTCACCCGGTCAGCTGAGAGTAACAGGATGGCAGACAGAAAGAAATCAGGAATCTCCGGCCTTAGGGGAAATGTCTCTTCACATGGTTTCATTCATAATCGACTATGCATGTCCATCGAATAATCCCAGTTGGGCCCAATTTGAAGTGATGATAACAAAGTCTGTTAGTTTGCATTCAGATTGAAAATATCTCTGCAGTAAATACAGGGCTTCTTACGACTGCACCATTCCATCAGGGGGACTAGAATTTAAAATGGAGGTCTGTGGATTTGAAAAAAATGTGACTGCACAGCTGGAAACAATGAGTCAGATTTTAGTCGTGCATTGAAATTCCATGTGCACATTGTAATATTCTATTCAGCAAATTATTTGTAATATGAGGGAGAAATGCTTTCATTATCCTCATGTACATTGTGACTTAATGATAAATAGGCTCAATCGGGGAGTTTACCTGAAATTACTAAAATAAATCAATGTGTCTCATAGCACACGGTCATATTGCAATCATTGTAATCGTACTACGACCCCTGGTGGTAGAAAGTATGTATGTTTCTTTTATTCAAGTTTATTTAAAATCAGCCTTGATTCATTATGCAAAACAGTGCTGGAACCGATGGTTATAGCCCCAGTCATTTAATTAAGAAGTGCTTTTAACCAAATTGTTTTACAAAATCTAGATCATGCAATCATTTTAGTTTATTGTTAAACATTGTTTATCTATGTCATTTGTTTTATTTTACTCCTTTAACTTTTTTCTTTTTCAAACACTTTTATCCAGTTCATCTCTTTTGCCTCTTATATTTGCTTCAAATTTCTTTCAAACTTTTACTGATGGATTTTATTTTGTCTATGTTTTTTTTATGTCCCTGTACGACACCTTGAATCTGTGTATGAAATGTACTTTATAAATAAAAACAGTTTCCTTGCCTCAATGCAAATTCACATCGTATTCATACACAACACTATTGCTAACATGTGTTGCAGTGCAGACAGACAGATGTGTTAAGGTTTTCCTGAAGCTTAAAATAAAAGTCCTGGAAAAATGGGACAATGTATTTGCAAACAGTAAAAAAAACCCGTCTTTTATACGACATGAATTTTACTTAACTTCTTTAAGTGATGTTAAGATATTTGACAAGTAGTTTGTTCCTGTGCAAAGATTCAATGGCTTCTCAAGTTAGGACAGAACTATAGGCGACACCAAGCTTCCACTCGGAGGTATTTTGCAGTAGCACCTTTTCAAAATGGCTTCCTCGGAGCGACCGGTCTGTCAGATCTTCTCGTTCCAGGACTTCAAAGCGTCTCCGGACCCGACGCTTGAGCTCCCCGCCCAGAGCCTGACCTCCACACCGGTCCCGATAGTGATAGATAACGGCTCCTTCCAGACCCGGGCCGGCTGGGCCTCAGCGGCGGTGGAGCTGGACTCCCCGCGGCTGCTCTTCAGGTCCGTGGCGGCGCGCAGCAGAGGAGCCGCTCGCAGCGAGACCCAGATCGGCAACGACATCCCGAACCTGGAGCCTCTGCGGTGGCTGCTGAAGAGCCAGTTCGACCGCAACGTTGTGGTCAACTTCGAGATCCAGGAGCTGATGTTCGACCATGTGTTCTCGCGTCTGGGCATCAGCTCTGAGGTAACTGTGCTGAACGGTCGAATATGGTGCCCCCCCCCCCCCTGCACACATGTGACCAGGAGTTATCTTTGAATACACACGTTAATGTCTTATAACTTTTATATTTATAGTATTATTATTGTAATCATTGATTTCAAAGTAGCTTTTTTATTATGCCATTCCTGAAAGTTTTCAGCAAGTTTGTTTAGGTTGTAAAGCTATAGCAAATATTATTATTTATTTTTTATTCCTATTATTTCGCAAGAAGACCAACAAATTATCAGCAACACAGGTCTCCAGTCAGTGAGTTATTTTACTGACACAAACAAATACAACATAAAGATCCAAGCAATATAAAATACATTCATATTAATAAATAAACCATTAGTGGAAAAAAGCAGAACTGCACTAAACAATCACCCAGAGCCCAGTGTGACAGCTTCAAATTGATGAACTCACTTCATTAAGCTTCTATCTTGGTCTGACAAAAACTTTGAATATGTACTTTTCTGAAAAATTTTGCGGACATTGTCACTAATTGTTACTAAACTGGAGATGTAGATGATATCTCATATACTGATAAAAGTACCTAAACTCAATTTACCAAAACATATATGTTTGGAAATTTCTAACATATACAAATGAGAAGATGGTGTGTTACAAAAAGGCGCTTTCAAAGTGTTGGTCTCCTTCACAGTTTGTAGTTCTTACTCAACAATATTTGATATTAGCACGCTGTTATAAAATTACAAACATGGAGCTGAAAGCTGTTCTCGGTGTACTCAGCTTAGCTGTAGGAAAGATGATGGATATCTTCAGTCTCTGTGTGTAGTTTGAGATAATAGGGGGTTATTCTCTACTCGGCTACTTCACCCATCATCAATTATAGGTTATTGTAAGTAATTCATGGACTCTGATTTTCCTTAATATATATCATACTTGCTATAAGACTTAAATTTGTATCTAATATGGCCTTAAAATGGTTTTAATTTAACTTAACACACAGTAGCATTTTGCCAGTATCTCTGTCTCCCATGTAATGTCAGTGATGACCAGCTGATCTCACAGCTTTTCTTTGCCATGATTTTGCAGGCCGGTGTGGAGCATCCCGTTGTGCTCACAGAGGCCCCCTGTAACCCGCTGCACTGTCGGCAGATGATGTCAGAGCTGCTGTTCGAGTGCTACCGCGTCCCGCACGTCTCCTATGGCGTGGACGGCTTGTACAGCTTCTACCACAGTAACGCTCACAGTGGCGTCCCTCCAGCCCACACTGGCATCGTCCTGTCCTCGGGATACCACTGCTCTCACATCCTGCCCATCATCAACGGCAGGTGAGGATTCACAGACAAGATGCCTCTGGGATTTATTTGCTTGTTCAGTTTATTTATATTTGTATTGTTTTGATGAGCATTTTTACAACAGGTCTTTTGACTTATCATCATAGGAAGTGTTCAGGTGGAACAAATAACATCAAGAGTAGTTCTGCTTTGTAAGACATGACAGTGTGACTGTGAAGCAGCATGTTGAACACCAGCCCTCATTCATTTTACTGGTGCAATCGCTGTTCCAAACCTGCCCCTTTGGAATGGGCTGTTCACTTGGCCTGTGGAGATGCTGGTTGCAGTTTTCTTTCTGTAACTGTAAAAGTGACCCGCAGTAATTGAGCCGCAGCAAATAAAAAGTTCACACAGCCCTGAATAGTAGAGTCAGTTCTTGCGGCAACATTTGTAAGGGCTGCTTCTACAGAGCGCTGTTTGCTGGTTTATTGAAAAGTTTATTAATATTGAACTTGTGTGTCCAAACCGCACCAAAGTCTTCACTGCATTTCCTTGGACCTTTAAAGATACACATGCCAAGGGTTAAGCTGATGAGATGAACAGTTCTGGTGATGTGCGATCAACAAACAGACAGACAGAGATTTCTGGAATTAGTAGAGGGATTATTCACACCTGCACCTTCCTTCCTCTGACATGTCTTCAGTGATTTGCTTTGGACTTCATTGAGTGCAACCATTAACACACACTGGTTGTTGTGTACAATCTTAACTTGGATATGGTTTTGATTCCAGGTTTGATGCAGTGAATTGTAAGCGTGTGAATGTGGCTGGGAGCCAGGCAGCATCATACCTGCAGCGCCTCCTCCATCTGAAATACCCAGGTCACCTCGCCGCCATCACACTCAGCCGCATGGAAGAACTGTTGCATGGACACAGTTACACGGCCGTGGATTATCATGAAGGTACAAAGTGCAATTAGAAAGCTCCAAGTTACGGCAGAAATTTACAATTAAGTGTCTGAATAGTTGACTCCCAGTTCATCTTAAATACCATTCACAGTTGGTTAACCTTCCTTTCTGTTTCACTTCCTTTCCATTCCCACTTTGTTTCTTCCAATTAGAGCTGGAAAAGTGGCGCAGCCCAGCGTTTTATGAGCAGGAGGTGCACCGGATGCAGCTCCCCTTCTCGGGTAAGGTGCCCGGTGGAAGTGTGAGCGTGGAGGAGAGGCAGGAGAGACGAGCTCAACAGCTGCGACGGCTCCAGGAGATCAATGCTCGTCGCCGGGAAGAGAAGCTGCAGCAGGACCAAGAGAAGCTGGACAGACTGATGGCAGTGCAGGCAAGGACCCTGTTGTATCATGGTGTTATTGTTTATTGCATTACTGGTTTTGTTTTTGTGCTGTTTTTTAAGTATGGCAGTCCAGATTACAAAGAACACGACACAAAGAGATATCTTTCTTTTAAGCAGTCACTGCAGCAGTATCTATATGGATGTGCAGAATAATGTGTTGCTCTCTCAGTTTGGTTGGATTGAAAACACATCTGGTGTGTTCTGGTGTGATCACAGAGTGTTATGTGTCCAGGAGCTGCTGGAAGACGGCCTGTTGGATCATTTTCACAAGCGCCTGGTGGAGCTCAACATGGACTCAGCGGAGGAGCTGCAGTCGTACATCAACAAACTGCAGCTGGCTGTGGAGCAGAGCAGACAGAAGCTGCTGCATAGTGACGGAGCTGAGGGGAAAATCGAGGTGGGTGTTACTCCACCAAATGAGAGAAGAGGGATGTAAGTTTGCACACCAAGTCTGAAATGGTTGCATGTTTAAAAATACATAGGACCACGTTTCAATCCCGTTTACTCTCCGACTTTAAGGTCCCTAAAGTTTTTGAAACAGCTTTGATTTGCTGCATTTTTTGCATCTGTCAAATGAATTTCAGATGTTGGTTTGAACTGTTTGGGATCAATCAGATCACAGAAATTGGTTTTCTTCTTTTTAATATGCGGTCTCAGTGCTAGTAGCATATTAAACTGGACCACTGACATCCTGAAGTAAACCTGGAAGCGATCGGGATAATTCTGTTGCTCCTTGATCAGAGGATTCTCCTTGTTCCTTTTTATTTTGTCAGGAAGTGAGAGAAACACAATATCATCCTCACTGCTGGACTCCATTTTATCTCCTACTGCGAATTTTCATAATGTGTGGAATAAAGAAAGGCATCTATAATGGAGGAGCTCTGAATGATTGCGAGTGTGAATTGGACTTGTAGTGTTGTGGTTTGATAGGTTATCGGAACTAGAAAAGTTCATAAAATATATATTTTTTAAATTCAATATTTTATAAAATGGCAGCAGTCACTTAACTTAGAAGCCATGGAGCTGCAGTGAAAATAAAACGACTCAATAATTAATTAGGTCTACATGTCATAACTTTGAATATGGGGCTCTGGAGTGCTCATCCTCGTTTGCTACAGCGGATGTACCACGGCTGACAAAATGCCTGGGGCTTCTCTGTCGCTCTCTGCCAGGTGTCTGAGCTGGAGCAGCCGATGGACGAGGGAGACGGAGTGGCACTGATGGATCCTGACTTTCCCGAGGACACGCTGCCAGAAAAACATGCTAATGTGGTTCAGGTAGTTACACAGGGGGACTGGAACCTCCCAGACTGACATTTAAATCCTCATTAATCCTGTGCAAGCAGTTACCTGCCAGGTTAATGTGTGGCAGGAGGTATGAGAAACATTTTGTCCTTTTGTAATGTTTTTGTGCCAGAACAGTAATGAGCTCATGAGTTAAAAAAAATTGGTGTCAGTACATCTCGAACAATCATGTAGCTGCTGAATAACTTGAATCTCGTCTCCAGCCCATGTTCAGCGTGGCCGAGTACCATCAGCTGTTTGTGGGGACGGAGCGTCTGCGGTGTTCAGAGATAATGTTCCAGCCTTCGCTGACCGGAGAGGACCAGATGGGACTGATGGAGACACTGCAGTACGTCCTGGCCAGGTAATAATACATTTCAGCAAGTGTGCACACAAAAAATAGTATGTTATTGTGTTAAAATATAGGTTCATTATACAGCATATGCACATAGCAAACACACACGGGTCATATAAATGTACCTTTCAGTTTTTACCTCACAATATGTCTCTTTTTCTCTTAGCCTTTAAATGTTACAACTCAAAGATATTGATGTTTTTCTTACTTCTTCTATGCTACATACAGGTATACTCCAGAGCAGCAGGAGGCGCTGGTGAGCAATGTGTTTCTCACAGGTGGGAACATGCAGTACCCAGGGATGAAGGAGCGAGTAGAGCGAGAACTGCTGGCAATGAGACCCTTCCAGTCACAATTCAAGGTACAGCCTATAAACTTTTTCAAAACTGCAGGTATCCTTATACTTATAAAATGTTTTTTTCTGAATGTGCCACACATTTTCCTGTTGTCCTTAAAGCATCTGAACCAATACATTTTCTGCTTCGTTCTTCATATGCAAAAGAAAATCTCCAGTCTGAAAGTGAAGTAAAATAAATTGAAATCTAGGCAGTCACTCTCCCCGGTTACAATGGCCAGACACTTTCCTGATTGGGATGGTTTAGTTAATCAAGAGCTAATCTGTTTTCAAATCAATTCAAACTCAACTGGCCGACTCCTCCCCAGGTGACCATGGCGTCGCAGCCGGCCCTGGGCGCCTGGTATGGGGCACGAGACTGGGCCTTGGAGCATCCACCCGGAGCAGGAGCTGCAGAGGGATGGATCAGCAGACAGGAGTACGAGGAGAAAGGAGGCGAGTATCTGAGCGAGCACTGTGCCTCCAACGTCTTCGTTCCCATGAAGATCGTCAAGCCGCTTCCCGCTCGCCCCGCCGAGCCCTCCATGACCACGCCGGTTCCATCAGGAGCTGCTACCACTGTCTCCACGCTCACGCCTGTCCTGACTCCATCATGTTCTACCGTTGCTGCCGATGTTTCTATTGCTACCTCATGAACCAAAATCCTCTGATATCAGGAGTCTTATTTCAGAATCAAGTACAATAAGACTTTACTCCTTGAGTCTGAAGAAAATGAAGATCCATCCATCCATCTATTATATGTTCAGCTTTTCCTGTAAGGATTGAAGGGGGCTGCTGGAGGAAATCCCAGCTGACACTGGGGGAGAGGGTGGATACAACATACAGAGACAAACCATCATGCTCACCATCACCTCTATGGGCAGTTTAGAGTCTCAAATGAACCAATCCTAAGAGGAAGAGTACAAAGTTATGTCAGCTGGGATTTAACCCTCCCCCCCCCCCCCCCGCGACCCTCGAAGTATAATTGGTATAGATAATGGCTAAAAAGATGGATAAAACAATATATGGTCTCTGTATTTTTCTCCAGATACTTTTTTAACTTTGTGTATGGACCAGTTGTGGGTACAGCTTTCCTTTATTTTCATTATGCTCTAGAAAATCCACAAGAGACTGTTCATATTGAATGGCCATCGAATGATCTTCAAAGGCCCCATTAGGAATGTATGTATTTTGTAAACTGTAAATAGAATTTGTTGTTTGTGTTTTCCAAAAAAATTGATTTTCACTCATGAAAAAACGTGTTTGCTTTGAATTACTTTTTTATTAAGTTGAACAAGTAAATGGCTCCAAATCTGGACCAATAAAAGCAGCAATATTGTCATGGATACACGACAGCAGACGAGAGAACCAGGTTTTATTGTCTACTATGCAGCCTATAATTATACGGTGTTGCAGTGTAGTGTTTCACCACAAGATGGCACAGATTAACCCTGTGTCAGTATCCTCAGCCTCCACAGAGTCAACTGAGCTCCTGTGTTGTGTGAGCAGCATGATCACAGTAGCAGGTCCATTATACAGACCTCAGATCTGATAGTTGTTTTTCAAGGGTTTCATCTCATAGAGCTGCCGTGGTTTCCACGACTGCTATGGAACAAATTTACTTTGTTTTTAATGCAAGACTCCACACACCCACACCTTAATCTGCTTAATATACACAAGAAAACATACAACAGCAATAACCTTTGACCATTGATACTGTGGATTCATCATCATCATCATAATGTTTAGAGTTGAGCTCACTCCGGTCTAATCTGAAGGTTTGGACTTGGACTGAAGGAGCCTGCAGGTGCAGGTACACACAAACGCACAAACACACACGCTCACACGCAGCAGAGTGGGCTTAATCAGAGCCAAACCAGGCATGGGACTGCCGAGTGATTGGCTCAAATTTAGCAAAGAGGGATTAAATAGGAAAAACAAGACATCTTTTATGTTTAAAAGTAACTAAAGAGGATTTATTTCTATGGCTAAATTTCAGCAAAGCTTCCTAATGATATTACAGAGAAAAATATAACTTCAACTGCCTGTGCTGTTCGACACTTATAATGTAAAATGCTTTGTATTTCCATATGAAACACAGTCATTATATGTGACCACCAGTTGAATCATCTCTGGAGAGGTATTGATCAGAGGTTTTTTTAGAAATACAGAGAAACATTCGATAGTCACAATATCTGTGGTTATAATCTGCATTGTGATTCAGTGACTTTTTTTTGATAAATCAAAAAGCAAACAATCCCCGCACAGGTGCTGATATGGTGCTGACTTACATCCGTGTTCTCACCTGCTTCCTCCTCAACCTCTCCCCTCCCTATTTTCTCTTTTGTCACCTCGCTGCCTTGTCTGTGATGCACCAGTCGAATTCACTGCTCGGACCAATAAACGTCATCATTAGGTGAGGTGGTTTCTAACAGCTCAGGGCATCCTGTAGAGACGCCATGTGTATTCTTAAACAAGCCTGCACCCTGTTGGTCCCTGTTTGGGCCACAGCGTTATACAGTGTCTAATTAAGATGAGGAATTATCTGTGGGCTGCAGTGTTGGAGGTCAGCAGGAACAGCAGACGGGGCCGAGCTCGTGTCACACGATCTTGGATTTTTGCGTAGAACTTGTCAAAATGTCTGAGTAATGCATGTTCCCTTTCTCTTCCTCCCATTCTCTCTCCCACCCTCTCTCTCAGTACAGATGGGTCTTCATGGTTACAGAGACTAAAATAGCCTGTTTGCAGTGTTTCGTGTTGGCATAGTTACATAGAAGTCACCAGGTAGAGGCCAGTTTTGAGTTGAAATCCAGCCTGATGTAAGCCACTGTATCCCTGTTCCCTCTGATTCAGTCTGTGCTAAGGACAACCTGGTGGGAGGATGGGTAGCCAGTTCAGTTCAGTTCAGAATTCATGGGTCATGATGAAAAAATCTGACATTGTCAAGGGGACTGAGATGCTGGGCGCAAATTGGTGCAGATCCAAATACATTTTTTTGACTTAGTGAATTTAAATCGTTTGATTAGCCGACTGTTGGGAATTGGTGGAGTTGAGCTCTAGTAGGGGGTTTTCTAGTTGACGTACACTGTCGAATGATAAAGTGGTTGCAGCATAAAACCTACATTTCGTGATCCCTTCTCAACAAAGCTCATTGGATATGACAATTTGTAAGAATCATTTAAACAAATATTTAGAGCCCGAGCACTGACAGACAGCTAGGCGCTATTGAAATTGTAAGGATTTTTGTTATTGTTTTTCAGGCAAATTAATTGGCTTTTTGAGGGCTTTAACATGCTCAAATTCTTACCAAAAATTTTCATTTATTTTTTGTAATTATTTATTTAGTTATTTTTGTTATTTATTTACATTTTTTTTAATTTGTATTTGCCTGTGCAGAGGTGGACTGCGCACTTCCTGCGCAGAAGTGGACTGCGTACTTCATGCGCAGTAGCAGACGGCGCAGGATTTATTTTATTTTATTTTATTTCATATATTTGTTCAATTTAATTAAATTTTAATTATTACTTTTTTAGTTTATTTTTGTTTTTAAATTTACATAGTTTAAGATATTGTGCAAAGAATAGGTGGTTGACGTTCTGCCAAATTTAAGGGTTCACTATCTTGCCAAGGACACTTCGGCAAGCAGATAGGGGAGTGGGGATTGGATTATCTGCTCATTCCCATGAGAAACTAAGCACAGGAAGAAGATGGACACATTATTTTGTGTGATTAACATTTCAGAGAAAACCATTGTATTTTCTACTTTACTACCTATATTTGTTACTTTTATCTCATCTTACTGTTTATTCAAGCAAAAGTTGCATCTACAAAATAACACAATTTAAATCCTCCAATACACTTTTAGATTGTTGACGTGTTCCTATGAGTTTCCCGGACGTCTGAAGCCAAATCAAGCAGAAGCAGATTTGTCATCATTTTCTTCAAAGATGTCAAAGTTTGACAAACTCTTCATTGTCTTCTGGGAATTTGTAGCTCATCAGTTCAGTTCTGTTTGTCTTTTTCATCTCAAATGTCAGGGCTTCCCATGAGAACGATGGGAGCATGTGAAGACACTGCTGATGCTTTCAACAACACTGGCCTCAAGACATATTAAAGTGTCCACAAGCGGATTTGGACATTTTCTGGACATGAACTGAAGTTCTCCTGAAGAGTAGAGTCAGTCTAAAAACCTAAGATCTGTGTATGTGAAAATGTAGAGTCTATCTTTTATTCATATGCAGGCAGATGTTAATAGAGATGAACCAAAATGTCGTCTGGACCTAAAACACCTTTTGTGTTGAGAACCATTCGACTCGTTTCATAGAAGAAACTAGTCAAACTTTAAACTGTGAACAGTGAATGGAGTCTCTGGATATCTGCTGTATACCCTGAATCATAACACTGATATGTTCCTTTAAAGTGCATATAACATAAACATAATTATGCTTTAATATTATTATATTTAAATACTTTTGTCAGCATACACATAAGCATTCACAGTATAAAAACTCTGTCTTCCTGTCAGAGTTTCCTGATTCTGAAGCAGTTTTGACAGAAGTGTCATTGTTCCTCTCACCGAGAAGCTCCAACAACATCAACATTATAAACTGACTGACTCTCACAAGCCTGATACTTCCTGTCTGAGCAGAAACTGCTGTCTCTGTGTCATTAATGGCCAACTGTTATTTGAATGATATTGCTTTTATCAGTTAATTATATCTGTTAAAGGGATACTCCACTCAAAATTAGTATGAAACCCTCTAGTACAGTAGTTTGAATGATTCCTATAAAACAGTTTGTAGTTTGCTGCATGTTGAATTAGTATTATTTATTTTGAATAGAATAGGTATTTTATTTGACTGTGGGAAAAGTTGACTATGTTGCAGGAGAAGTTTCTGTGAATGTTTCATACTTTTTTTAACCACTGTGATAACTTTTAGAATCTTTTGTAACCCAACCCCTCAAACTTTTCAAAGCCACGTTTCATCCTGACAGGAGGAGCTGTACCTTAGGTGTTTGATATTGAACAGGTAGATTCTGGACATAGAAAACTGACAGGTTGGCTGCAGTTTAGCCCCTAAACCCCACTTCCTCCATGTTAGTGGATGGGACAAACCAAAAAGTTAACGTTTCCAGGATATTTTGGTTTCATTTCTGGAGGCGTTGTCTGCCTTTTTTCAACTTTAACATACATCTTGTGTCTTTACTGTCGTAAGACGTGAGACAGACAACTGTAATTAATATTGAATCATCTCTGCAGTTGAAAGCAATGTGCTCCTGTGTCAAATTGACTTATAATTATATTATATTATAGAATCACAGACACAGGTCCATTAGGTTTTCTCTGTTTGATGTAAGCACACAGGTAATGTCAGTGTCAGTCAGTGACAGAAGAACCGCAAAACACAGCAGTTTGTCTTTTGCAGCGACTTTGGGCAGAGATTGTAAGAAGTTTCCATTCAGAAGTCGCCATGATTTCAAGCAGTGTTTTCAGCGTTGACCCTTTTAGATGCGAATGTTTTCACTGGGAATAAGATCTGATAATGATCCAATCTGATCCCAAAAAACAATGACCTGAGAATTCACTTTTAATAACACATTTTTTTCAATCTCTCTCAGATGTGCGTCCAGGCCTGTGCTGACTTTCCTAATGGGCTGAATTCCTAATAAGATACTCACATGGTGACTGTGGCCCGTAGTTATTTTTTGGAGTGTCACTGGACCTTGGTTTGCCAGGAGCATCACTCCAGGAAACTGTGATCAGCTGGAATTGGTTTTGAGAGAGAGACTAAATGAAAGCATTGTGGAAAACAACAGACTTCTGTGCAGGTGTCTATGTTTTCAATTAAAGTCTTTCTTCATGTGTTTCTATTTTATTTTACCATAAATAGTGTCCCGCTGCATTTTAATGACCCGATTTTTGAGTTTGTGTTTGAATGTTGGTTTTTGTGTTTAGAGCTTTACTCTTCTGAGATGGTATTTTATTTCCTTTATCTTTGTGTTCAACATTTTCAAGTGAACTGTGTTTTCACTGTGTGTTTGGGCATATCTGTATACATAGTCTTTTTGCACTGTAATCTCTACTGATGTGTAGAAACTAAAGAAGTTCATCCACACATATATCCCCCAGTGGATTTTAAAAGGCCACAGAGTTTGTATGCTTTTCTATTTCCTCTGTTCAGCTCCCAAAGGGCCGAAAAGTCTTCAGTCTTGATGAAGGAAATGAGGGAGAACAGGCCTCGGAGTTCTCTGCAGGACAATACAAAACGTATTGTGATTGAACATCCTGATATGACTAATGAGTTTATGGACATTTACAAGGATAAAACCCTACTTTTTTTTAAATAGTGACTCTTGCACAGTGTAATCAGTCTAATCCCCACCAACGAGGGAGCTGAAGTGGCAGAAATCAGACGTAAATGACCTCTTTCTCCACCCCCTCCTCCACTCCTCCCTCCCCATGCAGAGGACAACAGGTCCAAACCCTGTCAGTGCACAGCTCTGCAAAGCCAGTGCTTGTTGATATCAAGGGCCTATTACTGACTTTATAGTAAAATCATTTCTTCCCGAACTGGAGAGATGATATTTCGGACAGCTCTAGAGCATGCTAGAAGGCACCCCGGCGTAAGTAATCTTTCTTTACTTCCTATCTTTTTGTTTTGAAATATTTTTCATGTTTTTTGCAAAGTGGTAATTACCCTGTTTTCAAAGTAAAATGCTTATAGTCAGTGTCTGAACTGCCCAATTTCCTTAATTTCATTCATGAAGGTATAATAATATAAAACAACCAGGCAGAAATGTCTAATCAAAATGAAAATTAATGAAATTTGGATGTGCTACACTGAATGCAATCAGCTTCTGACCAGCTCCTGAATTTTTTTTTTTAATTTCTATTCTGCCAGAGCAGTGCACATTAGCTACATTAATATCAATTTGAATACAGTTTAGTTAACTCTATAACTTTCGTAGTCCCTTGTCCCTTGAGTGGATCTGTTTACTGTTACACACAGAATAAAGAAATGTGATGTAAATTTAACTTTATGCAGCAGGGCAGCTTACTGAAGCTAATTTGCAGCCCCTGCACCCGGTAAGTTTTTAAATTAAGATTCAAATTCAAGTTGTATAGCACTAACACATTGTCAAAACCTTATTAGAGTGTTGGTAAATGCATAAGTCAAACTAAGAGGCAGAAATCTAATGTTGTATCATTTCTTTGCTTTGGTGTCTCATTTAAATTCAAGTCAAACTGAGTCTTTAAAATCTCTGTGACTTTTACAAACCACCCAAATCTCAACGGACAAAAAATCTCAACATTTGGGAAACGAGTAGTTGGAATGAAATAAATATAAGTTGTCCCTGCAGGGGACGGGATTACCTCTGCTTTTCTTTTTTGTCTTTTTTTTTTCCACCTCTGCTGTCAGAGAACAGAGTGACAGAGTTTTAACTTCTTGTCATCAGCGTCCCAGGAGAAAGACACAGCGAGAGAGAGACACTGCAGGGAAGAAATCCCTATGAGACTCCACCAGAGCTCCTTAATATCATCAGAACAGACTAACGGGCAGAGAGAGAGAGAGAGAGAGAGAGAGAGAGAGAGAGAGAGAGAGAGAGAGAGAGAGAAGCTGCAGGGAGCAAATCCCTGTGAGCCTCAAAAAGCTGCAAGTTACAACAGACCGACAGACAGAGGTGAGACAGACTGTTAAAGCCAGAGTCAGATGGGACCACAGACAGCCTGGAGACGGACAGACAGATGTAGAGGTCATCAGATAGTTTGCAGGTGTGTCCAGGTCACCCACAACTTAAAGGATATTAAGTGGAAATAGGTTTAGATAAACACGTCCCTTTCCTCATATACTGTCCATTGCTTCAGCCCCGCCTCTTCTCAGCCTCTGTCTGAAATGCTTGGTTTTAGCTTCTGTCTCTTTAAGACCCCCCTCCTTGATAATGACCAAACACAGAGTCAAGCTGGGATTATTATAGCCCAGTACGTTTGACATGAATAAACAATAACTGGTTGAGATGTGTATCATATTTAGACCAAACCGTATCCCCATGCACCAAGAAGCCAGACATTTTTTAAATCAGTCGACACATCTTATCTGTAGGTTAAACACTGTATGAACCTGTAGAGATAGGAGATTATTTGTTGAATCAGCATTTAATCTTTATTCATGTAGGGTAGCTGTTTAGGTGTTTTACAGCAGTTGGCTTACCAGTAAAATGAAAATGCAGAAACATGGATAAAACACACATCAGGCCACAATGTGTTGGTTCAGTCAAAATCAGTTCAATGGTAAAACATAACTTTTACAGGATAAACAAAAAAAGAAGTCGTGGTTAGAAATCCTCACTTACTAGGGAATTTCTTTTATGCAAACATACTCCATACTTGAATGCTGAGCACATTTAGGTTTGACTGTGTAACCAACCAACAAACCAACCAACAAACCAACCAACCAACCAACAACTAGCCAATCAACTAACCAGCGAACAACTAGCCAATCAACTAACCAACCAACAACTAGCCATTCAACTAACCAACCAACCTGCCAACCAGCCAAACCAATCAGGTGTCATTCAGAGAGTCGTATTGCCTCTGGCAGTTTTTCGATTTCTGAAAAACTCAAAATAAACTATAATTCCATTACATTTAAGAAGTTTAACCTTTTGATTTTCTCTCTCTCTGCCTTCAGCTCATCCCCCAGTTCTTCTTCATCTGTTTGGGACTAGGCGGTGCGGCTGTGTATCTGCTCCGTTTGGCCAGAGGACCCTATGTTGTGTAAGGACCTTCAAGAAATTATATCTGACTTATGATAATATGCTATAAAAAAAAGAGTGTGATGAAAACAATGTGTAACATTAGTATGATTCTTGTTCCTTTCATGGGAATTCAAATTTGAACGTCTGTATTTTCTCATTGTTAAACATCTGATCTTGGATCCAGTGCCTCACTGAGCACAAAGACTACTTGTCAACACATGTGTTAAGACACCGGTTAAGATCTGTATTCACATTAATAAGGAAATATTCATTTTAGCCCCATTAAAATTTAGCCTCAGACTTCCTTCCTGTCAGAGTGAAATGAAGATGTGTTATCATTTTAATGAGGCGTGCGGAGGGCAGACGGACACTTTCCACCATGATTAAACACAGAGATCTGTCTTCTGAGTGTTACTGACCACAGGGTGCCCGTGCTTGCTTTCATTTCTCCCCCGCCTGCCTCTTGCTGGGACGTCCTCTCCTCCCGCTGCTTTCCAAACTGTTGATCTGCTCGTGATGATACTCCAATAACAGCACAGCACAGCTAAGTGCTTTTAACACGAGCTCACGGGAGGGTGCACCGCTGCAGGTCTTTCATCACTTCTTTACAGCAGCTGACTGTTTACAGGCTTGATGAAATTATGAGAGCGAGCGTCCTGGTGGCGGCACAGCGGGATTAAAGCACGCACTGTGCTCTGAGTTTGAATGTGACCCTCAACTTCTGTTTTATCTTATTTAATTTTTTATTTTGTGTGCTATCTATCTAAGCAGGGAGGGGATAAAGCAGCTTTTAGGGGTTTCAGTATCAGCGGGGGGGATGAATATTGACGTAGTTCTGACATGAGAGCTTTATTCATGTAGATCAGATTCTTAAACAGCCTGACACGATGCCAGTTTATCTGAAGTTTGTTCATTTGTTTGTGTTTAGCTGGAACAAGACCAAGAACCCTGAGCCTTGGAATAAACTTGACCCCACGTATCAGTACAAGGTAAATAAAGACACTGGGTTACACACCAGCTATAATAAAATAAAATTGTTTGGATGCAGATATTATAACATCGCGATTCTGTTTCTTTTGATCTTCTTCTTCCCCAGTTTGTCGCCGTCAGCACAGACTACAAAAACTTGAAGAAGGATGGACCTAAGTTTTAATTCAGAGTTTATAGGTCTTAGAAAATCCAAATCCAGGGTCAGATTCATCCTGCTCCTCTCCTCATCCTGGGTCAGACGCCTTAAACCTAAAGTGTCACTGGTGATAGCGTGGTATCATTGATAACACCAGGGAGATCGTCACATAATAATTCAATGGATCACATAGGATTCATGTATGTACATTCTTCCTCCATGTCTAAACCTTCCTGGTCTCTTTTGCTCATAAATCACAAAGGACACTCAGTAATTGTTAACTATGCTGCAGTGTTTTAGAAGTATGAATGCATTTATTTAAACGCGCAAGGCATCTCTCACACTCTGATGTGCTTCTTTAGGTTTTTTGTTCTTATTTTCCGTGTCTGAAGGTGAAATGCAATGACTCTGTAAGGTATGAAAATGGTAGTAATGCATAAACCAAGCTGTATTCTTTCAATAAAGAAACCGTCAGATTCGAGTTTGGATGAAAGTATTATTCATCACACACACACACACAAACACACACACACGTTTGTTTTGCAGTTATTTTATTTGGACTTTGCTTTGACTTCCATTCATTATGGACAGCTCAACCAAATCCTTATCCCTAACACAATCCATGCTCACTTCATGACTACCCTGAGCTTCACCTAACCACGTTTCACATCTTACATCTGATCTTAACCAGGACCTCTGAAAATTAGGTTTTGCCTAATGACGACCAAGCTTTGGTCCCCTTGAGGTTTATTGGGGTCTCCATGAGATACACTCTCATGCACGCACGCACACACACATACGGACACACATGGACACACACGGACACACACACACACACACACACACACACACAGACAGGTGACTTTCACCTGCACGGCACACAGTTAGATACAGATCTTTTTCCACATCGTATCACCATCAACTCTGATGGGTCAGATCCATCTGCAGAGCCATCACTTTGCAGCCTGATGATTGGTGCTTCTACCACCACATTTAGTGGTGGTGGTGTGTGTGTGTGTGTGTGTGTGTGTGTGTGTGTGTGTGTCTGTGTCTCCATGTGCAACAGTGTATGTGTGTGAGCCCTGTGTCTTTGATCATTGGCAACAGTGGCAGGATGTTGAACAGTCCCTAAGCATGGCGTTGATGTATGACAGCAGAGCACACTGTGTAAAACCTGAATATACACACGCACACACACACACACACACACACACACACACACACATGCACACAGTCACCAGGTACTAATATGTCTGCAGAAATGAGCATACAGAGCACACGTAGGATGAAAATGAGACGATCTTGATCCATTAGGAACGATTTCTGTGAAGGTTTCATCTCTAAAAATAGCCACATAGAGAAGAAAAGATGGTTACTGACTGAAATTAAATAAACAGAAAGTTTCTTCCATTCTTACTTTATTCTGAATTGAATACTGAAAGTGCTAATTCAAAAATGATCCTGCAAATGGAGAAAGATTATGTTAAAACGAACATAACTCTGTGGGAACACTCACATAATTTGTCAGTCCATAACTTCAAACTGCCTCGTTCACGCTTTATTCTCTTCCTCAGTAACTACCTCACTACCTCTGAAGGATAAATGAAACAAACTTTTAGAAGTTTTACAGTTACTCTGAGTTCTTTGTTCAGTGAAGGTGAGATTCCTGTTTCATCCTCTTAAGAAACCTCATCCTCTCCTTCGGCTCTGTGCTCGTCTTCATCTCAGTGTCGGCTGTGGGCTCTCCACAGAGTAACGCAACAAAACGAGGGAACGAGGCGAGAATAAGAATAACGTAGATCCCCCTAAAAAAACATCCTTCTTGTGAACGCCACAGGGAATGTTGCAGCAACAAGGAGAGGTCTGGTGACCTCGAGCGATGGAAAATGTGGGATCAAATGATTTCCCAAAAGGATATTCAATGGCCTAAAGCTTAACCCCCCCCCCCCCCACACACACACACACACACACACACACGCACACACTGCGTCAAAGGTGTTGTCAGGTCATGAGAAACAGAGATGAGTCGTTATTTGTGTTGTGATGCTGCATGTGTGTGTCTGTGTGTCCTTGTGTGTTTTACTGACGACAGAGCTGAGAGCTGCCCTGACCTTTGACCTGTGATTCAGCTGTTCTCTCTCTATGGAGGGGACACATTCCTCTGGCAGAAGCTGTAGCAATACATTTCAAACTAAATGACGGATCTTAAAAAGACATCTGACGAATACAGAAGCTCCTTCAGTTCTTCAGTGAAACAAATAATAAGGCAGAAGTTTAGTGCTGCACTGTGAAGCACTTTGTGTTTAAGAGGAGACATCATTCTCTGAGAAAGACATTAGAACATCACTGACTGCGTGGAGCAGACACCAGGAAGCATTTAAATAAATCGAGACGCAGCTTCAGAAGGTTTTTCTGAAGACAGTGAAGGACACTGGTGTTACATAACGTAATAATCTTCTCACGTATATAACAAACTGTGCTTATTAGCATTACTAATATGGTAAAGCAGGGCGACTTAAAGAGACAGTAGCACAAATATTAAAATTGGCAGGAAACAGCTGAATGAAGATGTTTTTTTCTTTGGCTCCGACTAATCTTCCTGTCAGATCTGGGTCTTTTATCTCCTCTTTCTGAACCGAGGTCGACAGAGAAAAGGAGAAGAGGAAATGCCTGCAGCTTAACACAGATCAGTGTTTACAGAATCTCAAGTCTTCTCCTTCCTTCGACTGTAAACATAAATCATTTTCCTGCCTCTCTATCAAGTGTTACACAGCAGCAGGTTTCCACGTACCACAGTGAGACCAGTGCAAGGGACAGGGAGATTTATTCCAAAAGTCAACCAACTTGTACTCAGACCTTTTATTTCAATCCACAGCCTCCACTGTTGTCTTTGCAAATCCTTCACAATAACAAATCCAAGTGTAGTTAAATATGTGACATTAGTATGTTTTACCCCCCAAAATTAAGTTTGTATAATTGTTTCTGGTTTGTTGTGTTGTCGGTGCAGACCGGTGTAGCTGTGAGTGTGTTTCAATTCCCAAAGCAGCTGCTGTGAGTTTCCCAGGCTCCCGGACAAAGCCTACATCGACAAGGGCTCTTAAAAGAGTTTGGTGACAAAAAGCCAAATTCAAGTAGAATTACTGTCGTCTATTAGCTGTTCTGTCTCTCAAGAGGAAACATGTCAGTATATCAACTGCCAGATAATGTACAGTAGAGTACGGTATTTTATCAAATTAATTCCAACTTCATGTAAATGAATAGCATTATCAATCATGTCATCAGACAAACAGTTTCCCACACTTAGTAGTTTCAAACATTACTTTTCAAAGCAGTCCAACTTTTTTTGCCCAGTACTGTAATAAGTAGTCAACGTCTAATTATTATATATTTCTGCTGAATGAGATGCTAATACAACTAAGATAGAATGACATTATTATATTCTGACCAGTCTCAATACTTTGACACGTGACATTAGAGCAGGTCTGAAGGATCCAGTATGTCCATGGGGTCGTGAGGGGGTGTAGTCAGTGGTCAGTGAATCCTGGCATGGGGAAGGGTCTTGAGAATAGCTCCACCCGCTGGCGGAGCTCTGAGATGCGTGACACTGTCTTTGGGTCCTGCAGCAGGAAGGACCTGAAGCTGGCCAGGTTTCCTGTTGAGAGACGGATGAAACATCAACAACAGAACCAAGCCTTTGGTTTTAGTCGTATCAATCAGTCTAAAAATATCCTTCACTGCTTTAAAAAAAGAAATGATATCGTGAAGATGTCCCCAGCATGTGCTTGGAAACCTGTGTTTACCATTAACACCATACCTCTACTATTCTCACTGGATAAATCATCAGTTTACACAAAGTTAAGAAATTCCTTCCTCCTCTTCACCCACCAGTCTTCTTCTTCACATCCAGTGCGATCTGAATCCCTTCATCAATTAATTCCACAACCTTCTTGAAGTCTGTCTCGTTGAACTGTCGGGACGTCAGAGCCGGAGTTCCTGTGAAGAAAACAACGACAGAAGAAAAGAAAATTAAGAATAAAAAAAAAGATTTCACTGTTGATAAAGTTGAAGAGGAGGTTAAGATTGGTGCAGTTGAGAGAGACATGCTGACTCATGAGAGACAGGCTGACGGACACAGACGAACAGACAGACGAAAGCTATGAGACAGACAGGCAGAGAAGAAAGGGTCCAATATCATTCAGGTAGGAAGACTGACTGGTTGACAGATTCTGCACAAACAAGCTCCTGCAGCTCGTCACCAAGAATAATCCATTTACACACACATCCTGCACCAGCTTTCATGTTTTTTATCGAAGTACCGAGCCTGAGTCCTCCTGGAGTGAGGGCGCTCTTGTCTCCTGGGCAGGTGTTCTTGTTGGCGGTGATGGACACCAGCTCCAGGACCCTCTCGGCCCGAGCCCCATCCATGCCGCGAGGTCGTAGGTCAACTAAGACCAGATGGTTGTCGGTTCCACCTAAGAGGAAGAGGAGGAGGAGGAGGAGGAGGAGGAGAGACTTTCCGTAAAATTAATGATCACAGTGATTTAAAGGATTTCTTTGTCAGGGACATGGAAAGACAGAAAAACCATATTACTTAGAACTAATTCTAAATACAGAAGCAGTGGGAAAAACACAAAACCATAAAGAAAAGGGTTGACTCTAACCTTAACCCTGTGTATGTGCATGTACAACTAAACAACTTCGCTACCTGACACCAGGGTGTAGCCTCTCTTCAGCAGAGCGTCAGCCATGGCCTTGGCGTTCAGCATCACTTGACTGATGTACTGTTTGAACATGGGAGTGGACGCCTGCAGAGAAAAATCCCAGTTACAGAGTCCACACCAGGACACTCCAGATAGGAATGAATGATTTATATATGAGCAACTGAAATTACGCTGTGTTTTAAAATGATCTGCAGATTGGCCTCCCCAGAGGTTTTAATCTCCTCTAGGCTTTTGTTGAATTTTTTATGTAAAAGTAAGCTGGACCTGTTTTAGGGCGACGGCCACCCCGGCAATGGCGTGGTTGTGAGGCCCTCCCTGAAGCGAAGGGAACACGGCAAAGTTCACCCTGTCCTGGAGGTCGTAGGTCACCTCCCGACCTTTGGTATCCACAGATCGCACGCCTTTGCGGTAGAAGATCAGACCGGCCCTGCAAAGTGGAGAGAGAGTGAGAAAGAACACAATGCCTGACATTTTGAATGTTAAACGTGATAATAAACTTGTCGTGTCCTCTAGAGCTTATCAGAGTCCCACTGCATCCAGGCCCTCACCTCGCTCCACGCAGGGACTTATGGGTAGTGGATGTGACCAGGTCAGCATGGTGGAAAGGGGATGGAACAGCCCCTGCTGCCACCAGGCCGCTGATATGAGCCATATCTGCCAGCAGGTAGGCTTTAAGCTCCACACACAGCTGCAACACACAGTCAGAGACAATAAGTGAAACCAGCCATCGTTTGGAAACGTTTCATTGGACACACTTATTTTGTGTTTCCTACTTTTAATGTTCTTCAGTTTTTCTATTCAGCTTGATGATTTCCTTTCTTGCTATTGGACGTACCTTCTTCATGCGAGCGTAGTCGATGAGGCGAGCGTAGGCGCTGGTTCCTGCGATGATGAGTCTGGGCCTGAAGAGCCGGGCCGTCGTCTCCAGCCGCTCATAATCTATGAGACCTGTTTTGGGCTGAGATAATAAAGGTGGACACTTAGATGCAGGAAAGGTTGATATCTTTTCAGCCAGAGAGGTATTATTTCCCCCAACAGACGTGCTCTGATGAATATGATACAAATCTTTATTCTTAGTCTCTAAAAGTCCAAATATAAAAACATGACTCACGTCCAGCTTGTAAGGCATCGACTCAAAGTAGATGGAGGTGGCCGAGATCCTCTTAGCATCTGTCATGTAGCCATGGGTAAGGCTGAAATGTTGCAGAGTGGACATTATTTGCGTTCAGCATGTGCAGCGGGGGGGTTCATGTGAGGTCTTCTTCTGCTCTGTGGGAACTTGTTCTGACTTGTCGAGCTCCTGGTTTCTCTTCAATCTCACCAGGATATTTACATCATCAGATTTAGCACAAATTATTTTTATGAAACACATCATATTCATCCGTCCTTTTGTCCTATCCATCTAGTATTTGTCTGATTATCTAGAGACTCAATATTACTTATACCGTATAAACTTTATTATATATTTGTGGTGGCTGTGGCACTGGAGGTAGAGCTGGTCGTTCACTAACCTGAAGGTTGCTGGTTTGATCCCAGTCTCCCCCATTCCACGTGCCCCAATTGCATAATACTGAACATTTACAGACCGTATTTCCTTCTCTTCTGAGAGGAAAATTACAGTTACATGTTTGATGCGGTTTATTGTTCTGCCAGTGTCAAACTGCAGTAACTGGTAATGCTATGAATGTCAGACATTTAATAAAATCTCCATTTAAAAGTACTGAGTAGGACTTAATAAATCAGTTTTACCCAATTTTAAAATTGGCCTCTTTTTATAAGTAGTAACTTTTGCTTATTGTTGTTGGAGATAAATGATAATAAATAGAGTTTAACTAGATTTTTAGGTTATTTTTCACATTTTACAGGGATGGCATTATAGAAAGATGTTGACTCACTGTCCTCCGTCAGGCAGATCCAGGCCCATGATGCGGTCGTGAGGCTGAAGCACAGACGTGTAGGCTGCAAAGTTAGCGGGGGAGCCGGAGTATGGCTGGACGTTGACGCCCCACACACTGGGGTCCAGACCGAAGGCAGCGAGCGCTCGTTTCTGACACAGCAGCTCAATCTGATCCACTACCTCTGCACCTCCATAGTACCTGTGACACACAGAGGCCTCCATTACCTTCATGCATTTGGTGGGACAAATGATGAGGAATGTTATATTAATATTAAATAAAAATTTGAATATTCTAAAAATATTACCCAAGGTGTTGAAAATGTCTATATTTTTACATATTTTGCTTTCTGTTTTAGGGCACCAAGTGAAATTGTTATATGTTTATATAACAATGTGATAATAATTTGTAACTGTTTCACATTATTTTATATCATATCACATATTGTACTGTATCATATAATTTATAATTTGTCAGATTGTGTTGTATGATATCATAGTATCATATTTTGCCGTGTCATGATATATTATAGCTTTGTGTTGAATTGTAATCTGGGAGTAACATTAACAACACAAGTCCACTTAACTGACATTTGATGAAACTTTTCAGAAGCCCTGGATTCATTGGGATTCTGAACTGGAAAGTTCATTGTCCTCGTGGTTACCTTTGTCCTGGGTAGCCCTCAGAGTACTTGTTGTTCAGACATGAACCTTGGGCCTCGAGCGCCGCACGGCTGCAAAAGTTCTGACAGGACAAACAAGCTCAGAGTCAGGATCCAGAACCGCACACTGTTTCTTTTCTATCAGGCTTAAATATTCAGAACAATGTCCCCATATAAATTCAAACTGTATAAGGGTGACTGAAGATCTGTTTCAGCGAGGACCCGGCTACACAGTACAGCCAAAGTCTAACTCTATTTATCCTGCAGTCTATTTTAGTTTAGCATTTCTCTTATAAACACCAATTATAGAAAGTAAGACACGTTCCAGAATCAAAGAAGGACAAAGCTATTTAAATCAGTTACATTTGTTGCATTAATCTTTACAAAAGGTCAAAGCTTGCGGAAAGCTAAAATGAGCTCATTTAAATATAACTAAATATTGGAGGTAGTCAAAATTATTGGATGAATATGAGGCAATCTGTCAAAAATGTCTCCATATTCACTCTGCCTGATCCCCATGGGACTCGGGCAAGATGTCAAATCTCCCTAGACGAGAGTCAGAAGAGAGATGGAGCTGCAGAAAGAAAAGGAAATGAATGGAAATGAATTTTTCTTCCTGTCTCAATGTTTTTCCCTCCTCTCACTCCTGCACAGCCTCTCTCTCTATCTGCCTCTCTCTGTCCCCCTCTGACTTGTTATTATACTAAGCCTGCCTCTGTTCAGGGAGCCCGCAATCATAGCTGTGGGATTTCAAACCTGTCCCCCATGCGACATGTGTCTCTCTAGGACATTTTCAAAACTCTACCTCAACACACAGTAGCACACACACACACACACACACACACACACACACACACACACACACACACACACACACGCACACACGCACACACGCACACACTCTCACCGTCGATCAATGGCAGAAATCAGTGGGGGAACCTACTGGGATCATTTGACTGTTCCTGAAGAAAAGACGCTGACTCTCTGTTGGGAGTCAGCCTGCGACGGCAACTGACTGACTGGCAGCACATGAGCAAAAATATGAAAATCTTTTAGATGTCATTGTGACTGATGGTGCTGGATTCATAATTGCTGGAGAATAAAGGAATGAAAGCTCCCTTCTTTTCTCCACAGCTTCCACTTAGATGAAAGCAGTCACTTTCACTCTTCACAGGGAGAGAATGTGCAAGAAGTCTCTGTGAAGAAAAACAGATCAATTCTAAAAACGGCAGCTCTGGTGACCTGGGGTTGTACGGCTGGATGGGCTCCTCCTTGAGTGTCTTTGTTGCCTTCTGTCTCACACACAACATCTTTAACATGTCTGTCCAAAGAAAACCTTGTGATATAATCTGTCTTAATGTCTTTATCATCTTCCATATTCACAGGTTGAACAGCTGCTTTCACAGAGAAGAACTTAAGCGAAGCATGAAATCAAAAGCTTTGCAGGTAATAAGAAAAACTGTGACCACACAAGATTTACATATTGAAATATATTTGTATATAAATGAACTGATTATGAATTAACCCTGTTTGTCACAGGTCAAGCCTCAGCAACTTTGCATCATGGTCGACAATTAAGTGAAATTGATCCACATATAACCTGCACGATCTGAGGGATTTCACCCACAGATGATATCTATGTTATCACCTTGTGTACAATTAAATCATTTATTTGCTTGATGAAGGACTTTTTTATTGAGAAGAGCATGTGTAAGACGTGGACTGTACATAAAGACGGACTCCACTTCCTCCAACTATCCAGAAATATAAAATATGCCGGATTAAAACGCTGCCATCTTGTGCATTTAGAGCGAGAGGTCCTCGACCAATCGCGAGTCAGTCTCAGCTGTGATCTAGAGGCTCTGGCTTCACTTTTGAGGAGCTGACATCTTTATATACAGTCTGTGGTCTGAGAGGGTTGAACAGAGTAACGCCGACAACACACGTTACAGGAATACAGTGACTACATGTTAAAGTTTAATCATGCTGCCATTGTAAAAAATAGTTAAATCAATATTCTTTTAAATCAGCGATAAATGGATTTACCTGACTCTCCAATATTACCTCATCACTTTCAATTACTCTCCACTGCTCAGTTTCCGTTCAACTCAACTTCATGATCAGTGAATTCAAATCTCGTCTTGGAATTGATATTTATTACTAAATGTAACGGTAAATGAAAATCATGAAACTTAAACTGATGATGAAACATAATAAATCTCCACTCACTTCTACTACTGCTTCTGCCCATGTCTTTTTTTTTTATTGTTGGCTCTCACCTCTGATGCGATGAGCTCCAGGCCGCGACACTGCCGGTCCTTCTCCTGCTGCAGGAGGCTCCACATCTCTGGGTCATCCTGGGCCAGGCTCTCCTGTCCCGTCCAGCCACTGGAGCTGGTGAGGCCTCGTCTGCATGACTCCACAGTGGTTTGGCAATCTCGAACCAAACATCCCGAAACCCTGGGGAAGAGGGGCTGCAGCGTGGGGGATACACAAGAAACACAAGAGTCAGAAGATATCTATCCACTTTCTGATGGTTGTCAAACTGTTCTCTACCTCATACTTGTGTGAGTCGGATTTGGGAAGAGCCTGAATAGATTGTTCTGCTCCTCATCGCTTATAAAACCCAAATGAGGAAACTGACACCAAGTCACAGGATCTGACGCAACTCTCCATTGTGCTGCAAGCTGTGAAAGGTTGAAAAGTTTCCGAGTGGTCTTGTTTGGTTGCTATTGTCTAAGATTGCTTCTTTTATGTCTTTTCGAGAAGCTCATGAAGAGTACGCCTGTGCACAAACACTTTCATCACTCAAAATTATAATGCTCTGCACCGGGGGCTCTGAAACAAGGTAGCTGGAATTATGTGTCTTTTGATGTTCTAAACAATCCATTAAATGAAAGGCAGTGAAAAACCAAATGTGTTATTCAGTGGAGCGGTTATGGAAAACCTTGGACATGAAAAGTGTTATGTGGAATAAACCCAGACAAGTCGTGACTTGGTTATCAGGGTCGTGTTTGTTGAAAGCAGCTTGTACCTGCATGATGTTACATAACTATGTTTCACTTCGGCCTAATACACAGTTTACTATTCAAGCATGTTGAAGCAACTCTACTTTCATCTGTTGGGTTCATTATGTTCTCTAAGCTGTGACTATATTAAGTTTTGCATAAAGAGCCGACTGTACAGTCAATTTTCCTCCAACAAAAAATGTTCTGGGACAAACAGTGGGGCTCTTTTCTCTTCTAACAACCACAATTATCAGACAAACATGGTTAAACTTATGAAGTCGGAACCGAGCCACTGAAAAAACAACACAAAAAAACACACAATGTGCATTTCCAAACCATTCTCTGTCAGGGTAGAGGTGAGCTGAGGTGACAAGACTGACCTAGTTTGTAGAAATTAGTGATTTGAGTTAACGCAGACACACGGGGGGATCTGTGCACGCATTAAACAAAATCTGTAAAATATAATAAGTATAGTATCGAACAAACCTACTTACCCAAAATGTCTTCCGGAGCGTGAGAGAAAACATGTCTGTCACAGCAGAGCGCTGGGAAAACACAAACACTCTCATGGTGCAAAGGTGAAAGTGGAAAAACTGGAAGTGAGCCAGGGACACTGGTCACTGATAAAAGTGATTCCAAGCGTAAATCAACTGGTTCACGTCTTTGAAGGAAGAAACGTACCAATCGTTGTTAATGTGCACATTTCATTGTATAAAAACCTTTTGAAGTCAGTTCATTTTTACAAAACTACGGATAATTCTGTCCCTGAAGTCTCAACTGGAAATGTACATTTTGTTTTTATTAAGAAGGCAAGAAATCACATTTTTCCAATAGCAAATATTTAGGATTTAAAGTCTTCACATCTATTGATACATATTCAAAGAACAAAACTCAATAAATGACTGTATACGAAGTTAAATATAACATGGAGCTGTTCAGTGGGTTTTTCTGCTATTAACCCATTGGGCTCTACTATATTATAAATAAGCATATGGTCTGAAGCACAGTATCTTAATGAATGATGGGTGTTTTTTGTGTGTGCGTAACATGCCACATTGCACTGGACGTAAGCTAGAAATCAGTTTTGGCTCAAACTGCTCTCATGTGTTTTTAACATCTTAAAAAACAGTATATTTGAAAAGTCAGTGTTCGACGTCTCAGATTCAGCTTTACAGAGTCCATCATCCAAAGTGCTGCTGGTTCTGCTCCGTCTGGTAGTTGTGGTCTGGACAGATCTTCTGCACCAGCCTGTAGTCGGTGCCGGTGAAGGCGATGAAGATGCATATCACTTTAAAGGGCTTGGCGCAGATCCAGGCCGCCTGGGACTGGGTGTTCTCTGAGTAGCACGTCTGCCCTGGGTTGTACAGGCAGGGCTTGGTCTTCTTAGACCGGTTGGTTCTCTGGTACTCAATCCTGCAGTTGAGTTCGGTCACCATCATCCCATCCGGCTGCTGCTGCTGCTGCTGCTTTTGCAGGTCAGGAGGGGTGGAGCTGGTGGAGTGAGGCAGGCTGTGGTTCGAGGGCGTCACTTCCGGAACCAGGACTGAGTTTCTGGTGTGAGCGCTCTGAGTCACGGGAGGCAGAACTTCCCAACCCACAGGTTTGGAGGGCGGGACGATGCTGACGGATATGTTCCCCAAACGGGAGGAGTTGTGGCGGAAGTAGACGCTGAAAGTCCCGTTGATGTGGTCCACGATTTTCCCCGTCACCAGGAGGCTGAACTTGACTGTTTTCACGTTGAAGTAGAAATCCCCCCAGCCCAGGATCTTCTTGGCCTTTGTGGATGATTTGGCAGGAGATCTGGGAGCCGGGCGGTACAGATACTGATCCAAGGCCTGGGAGAAGTTCTGAGGCCAGCCGTACGGGCCGAGCGAGCCGTAAGCAGGCGTTTTGTGTTTGGTGGAGATGATCTGTAAATCTTTGGAGATGTGTTTCACCTTCAGCGCAGCTCCCACAGAGTCTTCTCTTCCTCCTCCCCCCTCCCTCCACTGTTGGTCCAAGGGATTCACTGTTTCTTGGACCTGCAGAGAAGAATCAAAACATAAATAACGAGCTGTGACATTTGGTTTGTAACAAGTAAAGTAGATCTGGTTCAAAATGGCTTGGTTTTGAGGTAACTGTGTCTACTGCTCTCACCACCCAATAGATATGAACAGACTTCTGTTAGTGATTTTTATAGACATGAACAATTAGATGTCATAATAATAAACTTTATTTCCACAAATAGCTTCTCTGTTACTGTGGATACCAAAAAGATAGTCTCTATCAAATCTTCTGACAGTGTGTGTGTGGATCATCCAGAGTTATTCATGGGAGCACTGACATGTTGCTGTCAACCTTTGCTGTGAGCACAACAAACACAATAATTCCGATATTTTAGAGATGGAACTTTCAAAACTAATATCTACACATGTCCAGGTCCAGGTGAATAAATGTGTCTTTAGGATTAATAAAAAACCTGTAATGTATTGAAAGAATTATAACACAACTTCTTGTGGACAGATTTCTTTGATTTCTTTTATTTGTATTCATAGACTTTCTTTTTTTTCCGCTCCTTAATTTGAGTTGTGTTTTTTTCTGTTGTTGCACAGACAGTGTTTTATTTTGTTACATGCCCTTGTGTCTCATTTCAGTGCACTTCACTTCCTGCCTTTTGTCTACTGTGCCTCCTTCCATGATAACCTGCCCCCGCCTCGAGTGCTTCCACCTCTGCCTTGTTAACTCCTCCAGGGAGGTTATGGGTTTGTTCTGTGTTTGTTAGTTTGCAAGCAGCATTACGCTAAAAAAGGGATTTCTTTATTCACTTTCGTTAACATTGCAAGTGATTTCTCAGAGAATACTTTGTGGATCTTTATGTAAGAAGTCCGGCAGGTTTAGGGGACTGATATCTATGAGTGTGTACAATTTGGTGCAGATTCAAATACAAATCTGGATCTAGTTCATTTGAATGTGGTTTCATTAGAGGACTGTGGGACCTTGGTGGATGTATGTATGTCTGTGATATCTCACAGATGGTTAGTTAAAGTTTCACAATAGTACCTCAAAAAAGCCACATTACACCTGTGTTTATATCACTCCACAGTCATCATGTTCGCAGGCAGCTCTAGCATATCAATATTAGCTCTGCAGAATAAAAAGTCACAAGACAGATTAGAGGGGAGAAGCCCTTTGGATCAGCAGGTCGACCGCAGATGAAGGACAGTTTTCACTGCAGCTACATTACAAGGAAGCAGTTAATCGATGATAATAATTACGCCTCGACGTGTCAGATCCCCTGAACGAGAGCAAATTGAGATTGACGGTGATCGATACTGTAGGTCAGCCCCTTCAGGCAAGGACTGCAGGAAGGAACATGCACACGCCCACACACAATGTCAAAGCCCCATTTCCATGGACACGTTTTAATTTGGCTGTCCTCCCTCGTACTCTTGTTGCCTTGTTAAAACTCCCGATCCTCTTTTCAGTGCGACCTTGATAATGAACTGAATCCATTGGCTTATTAATCAATATGTTTGTAGAAGAGACCCGGACACAGTCAACACACAGGTCGCTGCTGAAATTGATGCTCATTCACCATTTATAACGTAAAGGTGAACAAATGTGCAAACTGTCCTCAGCATCTTTTCAACACTGAGCTTCTCTGTCGGTCTCAAAAAGACAAAAATAATCCCATCTTCTCTTTCCTGTTTTAAGGATTGGGCTTTCACCTGGATTCACCTTGTCGCTAGTGTGAGGAGCAGTTCAGTTTCATCATCCCAGTCGTTGCTGTTACATCATTGTAAATACACCATATAAAGGTATCTACTGTAAGAAATAATGAATTTGCTCATGTGTAACCTAATTTAAACTCTTTTCCATTTCCGCAATTCTTCCATTGTCAGTGCAACTTCTATAGTTGTGTCTGTGCAATGTCAAAATCATCCATGTGCAAACCTATTTGCATTGTATATATTGTTAGTAGTTGTTGGACCTATGAACTAGTAGAATGGGTTTCTCTATAATTTTCAAGGTGTGAACATTACTATGTAGAGCGCCTCGAGATAATGTATGTTATATTTCAATGCGATACAAATACATTTGAATTCAATTGAATATTTTCCCGATGTGATTATATTCCATGTTTTCAGAGGCTTTTTAAAAATCCCTTTGCTGCTGTTGTAGCCCAGCAAATGTCCCCTTCTTTCCCATTTATCGTATTGCACCGTGTCATATCTTGCTGGATTTTAGTGTATCTTGATGTATTCAATTGTATCGTATTGTACCCTATTGTATCATATAATACCTTGTCATAGCTTATTGCATTGTATCATATCTTATTGTACCTTATGGTATTGTATCGCTTTGTTTCGTATCGTATGTTGTTGTATCTAATGGTATCAAATCATAATGTATCTAATCGTTCTTGTCCTACTTTTACAGTATGATATCTTCTCGTAACTTCTCATGTCATATCATAGCTTGTCGTATCGCATTTGTAGAGAAGGCGTCATTCATTGCAACTAATTGACTATTAAAGTATTAAATAGATTGAGAAGCTGCACTTTATTTTTGTAAATATGTGTATATATATGTTTATATGTTTATATGGCTACCAGTTACAGATTGATTGACATTGCTCACAGAGGAAACAACATCAGTTACAAACACAACATGGCTAATTCCACTTAACTGTAAAAAGAATGACACAGAAAATATGAGAGGAGAGCGACTGTAGAAATGAAGTGATTGTTTAGATCGATGAAGCATCTAATTATAAGCCCAATAAATCCACTCATTAATGAGGATGTTTATGTGACTGATATTTGTCGGATTCACTTGCAGCATTGTCCTGTGATCAGATGTAACATGTTGTACAGACGTAAAAAAGAACAATGTAAACATAAATCACTGTCGAGGGTGAAAACTAATTGGATCACCTCACTAGTCAGGTCAGTAAAAAGCTTCATGCAGCGTGAGCAACGCATCCAGAGAGTCGAGACACAAGGTGTGCAAAAAGTTCTGCACACTTGTTGTTCAGGACTTTATTCTAGTTTCATCATAATGTGTCGGAGGCAGAGGTTTAGGAATGTTCTCCCCCGGATTTCTGA